>NW_024513654.1:10678594-11260823 GCF_017590135.1 Pyrgilauda ruficollis | reverse complement strand
ACGCCGGCGGCCGGCGGCGTCCGGGGGGTGCCCGCGGCCGAGGGGCAGCGCGGCGGCCGCGCTCAGCCCCGAGGGCCCCCGGAGGATGGGAGAGCAGCGCGGCCGCGAGGGGCCGAGGAGCCGAGGCTGAGCAGCACCACCTTCGCTCTCACCGGGGATGCGGCGCACAACCAAGCCATGGTGCACTGGTCCGGACATAACAGCAGCGTGAGTACCGCCCCGCACACCCGAGCCGAGCCGGTCCGGTCCGGTCCGGCGGCGCTTGGCGGGGAGGGAGCCGGCACAGCGGCGGGACGGGGCTGAGCCTGCCGCTGCGGCCGGGGCTGCGGGGAGGAGAGGGGCGCTGGGCGGGTACCGTGCCCTTATCGCCAGCGGGAGTGGGAAACGGAGCGATGGCCGCAGGAGAAAAGTTTTCTTGGGGAAAGGTGAAGGCGAGGGGAACACGGTTCTGCCCCCGGCCCCAGAGGCAGAGCCGCGATCCCCGGGCGGCGCGGCGGCAGCGCCCCGGAGGGCCGGGCTGGCCCCAGTGCTCTCCTCTGCGCTCTGGCATGTCCCGTGTGCCTCTTCCCTGGGGACACCCCACTCTGAGTCTCTCCGTATGTGATAAACACCGTGGCACGCTTCGCTGCCTCCCCTGCCTGGGATGTATGATGCACAGGGCCGGTGGAAAAGCCCTCCAGTGCCCCGCTGTGAGTGCTGGAGGCAAGAGAGATCCCATTAATTCATTAAGGTGTGGAAAGCCCCACAGAACGTCAAGGAGCTTTGAGGGGAGGCGCGTAGTGCAAGCAGAGTGGAAAGTTTGTAAAAAAATCCATGGTATCTCACGCCTTTTCCCCGAAGTCAATAATAACGAGTCACTGAGGCGTCCCTGAAAGCCTGTGGGACTGTGTGTGTGTGCGTGTGTAGAGGGCATGTCCCAAAAGCCCACGCGTTGTGCCATGATAGTGCAGGACCCTCCCTCGCACCCGCTCTGCAACGCCCGGCAGGTGGCTGTGGACAAAACTTGAAGTTTCTTTTGACTTGGTATCAGAAATACCTTTTCTACTCTCATGTAGTCTGGGAACAGATGTAATTTAAAGGACTCTGGGAAACCTTTATGTCTGATGACAATATTCCCATTATTCTGATTATTATAGCTTGTTGCTGCCTTGAAAATGCCTCTTTTATTATTTTGCCACTACTGGAAATGAGTATAAAGCAATTAACAGCATAAAGCAGATTGGCTGCATTTTCAGATACATTCTTCATGGAACTTACTAGCCATGAAAAAGCAAATTGTCTACCTACTTATCTGTGTCTGTGCATCAGCTATAGATTCTAGTGTGCAATTCAACTGAATTTTTTTTTACTTGAAATTGTTTGTCTATTTATTGCTACTTAGGCAATAACTCTGACATCAATGTAGATGTTACTTTGATTTAACCAAATTTTAAAGGCAGTTGTGTTTGCCAGACATGAATTTCACTCTCATTAAAGATGAAAGCAAACATTGAAGAGAAAACAGCTGTATTGTATATTTCAGCACTACACTTGCTTCTAGGACTATTTATTTTTAACACAACATGTCATGTACTGAAGAAAACAACCTATATGCCCTCTCTTTTATTTTGATGCTGAACCAAGGGGTGTTGTGTAAAAGAAGCTTAAATGCCTCCCCCATGCCTTCCCAGCACGGATTTCCAATAATTTTGAGTATTTCTGCTTAAAGTAGCAATGAAAACTCATTCTGTAGGCATTTGCAGAGGAAAGAAAGGTTATTTTTTTTCTAAAGCATAGCTTAGAAAGTGATTTTCACAAAATTCACTCTCCTCGGTTTCTTTCACAGAAACATGCTATTTAAATAACTTTATTCCTTATTCTTTAAGTGACTGAGAAGGGTAATGAAAAAAATATCTTGATTGTTCATGGCATGCCATTAGGATTTTGCACCTCAGGATACAATGCATTGAAAGCTTCCAACTCAAAAGCACAAGCTAAAGCAAAAGACTGGTGTTTACTGCCAGGGTGGTGTTTGTAGGAAGGAGAAGCAAGCATGATAATAAATTCTAATGTTATCTTTTTGTGATTTTCCTAATATGAGGTCTAGCATTCTGAGACTTTTTCTCTCCTGTCTTTTGCAGAAAACATACTGCATTTAGTAATTGGATTTTTTTTTTTTTAAACTGAGTAGAGGGAAAGTTATATGCAAGTTATATGCTTGAACAGATAAGGCTGAATCCAATGCATGTTTTTCTGCTGCAGCTCAGTTTTTACCTAATTCTACTGTTGGTGTGTCCATGGCACAGGAACATGAAGCAATTTGCCCAAGGTCACTTGGGCAAGCAGTGTGGCTTCTTTTGCCAGTCACATTGGTCCCCAGGCCCACATCACAAAGCATACATTTTCTTAGGTCACAGGAGATAAAGCAGCAGGAAGGTGTGTTGGAAATGGACAATAGATATTAACTCCTGTCATGATTATGTCCATTAGCCTAGTAGAGTAGGTAGGATGTGTCTGTATGTTAATATACCCAGGCTCCCAAAGCAGTAAAGAGGCAAACAGCTTGCTTTTACCAATTCTGTTACTTGAACAGACTTCAAAACCTCAGCTTTTGTCACTTGCATTATTAAAAACATGATCAATCAAGTTCTGTGCATTCGTGGTGGGGTATTCCTGAAAACTGGATGGATTTGCAAAGATCTGCAGACACTCCACAAAAGGGAGGTCTTTGCAGCTGCTGGACATCTTGTTAACTAGATTGTTAAAACCCTCTGTTTCTTAATTATTGTTATTTTAAAAGCAAGTGTCTGTGAATCTCCTATCCCCCTTTTCTCACACGTCCCTGAAATCACAATTTAACTTACTAAAACATAATCCCTTCCAGGCAACAAACTTTTGTTTTCTGTATTTGCAGATAGTGAGGTCAGGATTATGATAGAGGCAAAAAGCTGGTGAGATCAGGGAATTTGGGTTCTCTGCTTTGTCCTGCCCAGAGGCTTTTTCTGTGACCTTAGGAAAGACAATTAACCTCTCTGGATCTCCTCTTCCATGTCAAACGAGGATAGTACTACTTAGCTACCACAAAGTGGTGGTGTGGAGCAGAATTCATTTCTGCTTTGTACAATACCTGAGGATCTTGAAGTGGAAATCATTAGGAAAATACAAAAATGCTAGTCTGTGTAGAAGTGAGGTTTGTGTTCTCTATGTTCTTATGGAGGGCACTTGGTTTAATTCAGTGGATCTGATATTGGAAAAAGCAGATTTCTATTTGGGCTTCAAGTATCAATCTTCCCTAATAGAAGCATTTATTGAGCAAGGTCATGAAGCTCTTGAGGGACCTTGGAGAGTTCAGATAAAATGTTTTCTTGTCAAGGCTTTTCTAAAGAAAGGAGGATTTTTAGTGAAAAATACTGTTATTCCCCAAAGATCTACAAGCCATTCTTTTCCCAAAACCATTCCTCTCGGAACACATATGCTGTGTACAAATTCAGTGAGCAGTTTTGAGTCTACATTTGTTTTCCCTCTAGATGTTTATGTTAGTGCATGAAATTTTTCCTTGTTCTGCTCATCAGATGCTCTCTCCAACCTTCTTGTGAAGATGATTAGATTCCTCATATGATCTTTTCTTCCTTCCTCTCTCCCTGATTTCTAGGATAAGGATGTGCAAAAAAAGGTAGCAGCATCTTTAATGCTCTTACAGTTTTAAATTTCACTATCTCGTTTCTTGATAGTAGGTTTTCCAAAAGATTCCAAGAAGCTAATAATAAATAATGTGTAAATAAAACACATTTGTAGGATTGCTCTCCTGGTGGGATCACTGGTAGAATGGGAAATGGGAACTGTTTTTTTTTTAGGTTTCAGAGTTGTCCCTCTGATGAAAGTCGCTGTTTACAGGAAGTACTTAATTTTGTCCATGCTTTTTCTGTGAATTACTACAAATTCTGTGTCATTGTGGCTGGGTTTTTTTCAACATGAGAAGAAAAGATGTGCATTTCTAGCTTTTTCTGGATAACAATTTCAATCTACTGTCTATGGAGATGCTGCAGCTATGATCACTGCATACTTTAGTTATCCCATGTATATATGCCTTTGCCTTTTTCAGTAACCAGAGGCAAACTCCACAGAATCATTGAATATTAAGGGTTGGAAGGAATCTTAAAGATGATCTAGTCCCAATCCCCATTGTCTTGGGCAGGGACATCTCCCAGATTCTGGTATAAATTCTCCCAAACTTCTGGAATAAAGATGAGAAATGCACTATAATGCCCCAATAAGAGCAGGAGAGGGCATTTGTCTAAGACATTTGTATATTGCAGGTTGCTGCAGCCAGGCCAAGTTCCTCTATGATCCTAGGGGTTGGATTTTTCATACTATATGAAAATTTTTTTCATCTCACTGTAGTGGAACAGTGCAGAAGATAAACCAGTGGAAGTCTGGTGTGCTTCAATGGTGCAGCTGCTGCTTGTGCAAACCATGCAATTGCATGCTTACAGCATGATCCAGGCCCTGAAAACTGGGGAAGGCAGGATGAGAGCTGGTCAAACACTGGACTGGGGCCTGATTTTGTCTTGGCAGCCATGCTGCACTGTTTTGTCCAGTCAGCCTGTGACTGTCATTTCTAGAGTTAATGTGGTTTCAAGATTCACTCCAAGACTTGGAATATGAGATGCTTTTGGGACAAGATAATAAAGAGGAGGCTAACATTGCTGCAGTAGCTTCCTGACATTTTTTGGTTGAAGAGGGATTAATATGTGTTAACAGCCCCAACATATGTCATATTGGACATTAGGAAAAGTTTCTTCTCAAAGGAAGTGTGCAGCAAGGTACCAGAAGGTCTTTGGGGATTTTCAAGACTCATGTAAAGATGATGATCTGTTGGGAACCACTCTGCTCTGGATGGGTTTTCTTTGCCTCCTGCTACCACCGATCTTTTTCTTTGCCCTGTCAAGCTCTGGGGGCTGGCAGTGACAAGCAGGTTGTGCAAGTTCTCCCAGTGAAGCCTGTCTCTTCCGGGAATGATTCCTCTGAATGCTTTTGGCAGGGTTCTGGTGTGATCTGCTAATGTACTGGTGGTTGGATGCTGAGACATTACTCACTCCCATGGAGCATTACAAGCTGGGGAGGCCAATGGGATCACTCTGTGCCAGGTAGTTTTTCATTAAGATGCCTTGCAATGCGGTGTGTGATGGGCATTATTTGCAATTCCAAATAGACTGCTATGCTTGGAAGGGAAATCTTTAGGCAGGCAAAGCTGCATTTAGTTGTCAGCCATGGGTAACTGCACCAAAAGTCCAGCTGGATTTCAGTCTAAAATGTTTACTCCTAGAATGCAAAAATGGTGACAGAACAACCATATTAATTGCACTGCCTTTGGCAGATATTTTAATTTCTATTCTAGACTGTTTTGTTCTCAAATAGCTTTTGAGTATGCTATGGTCTTGTTGCCATTGAAGGTGGGCCAACATGGCAAAATGTCTCTATGCATTTCTACTTTTCCTCTACCTCTATTAATGCAGTTTGCTACTAAAGTCCTTCTCCAGGACTTAGCCAATCCATTTTTAATTAATGTTGAAATAGAAGATTGGAAATAAAAATGAAACCAGCATGGCAACTACTTTTGTGGTTGTGTTGAGTTAGTAGACCAAGGAGAAGGCATCTGGAAAATATTTTTTGTGTTGTTTCTCTCCAGACTGGTTTCATTGCAAAGTTTGATGTTTGGACCTGGGTACTGCTTGTGGATCCCAGGAAACTGGCAGGTTCTCTGGGCCATTTCCCTACCTGGCACAGCAAACGTTCTTGTAGTTCCAAGCTCAGTAACAGAACTGCTCCTGTCTGAGATGCCTATCAGCAGTTTCTCTTCAGACCTCAGTACTCAGACATTGCCATGATCAGGACATGATGATGTCCTAGGACTTGTGGCTTAGCTTTCAAAGTGGATTAAATGCAAATAGAAACAGCTATGTGATTCTTTAATTATTTTTTTTCATAATGGAAAACATTCATCCAATTAGATGATGAAGTCTTTTGAAAAGGGGTTTGAGCAGATAATTTATGTTTAGCAGGAGAGATTTTTCTCAAAAGGGAGGTGAGATGAAACAAATATTTTCTTGAAGGCAAGGCTGTAGGAAGATGAAACTTCCTGAGAGTTTCCAAATTTACAGCTGCGTTTGTAGTAGGGGTTTTAGAAAACACAGGAGACCAGTGTTGTCTAATGGGAAAAGCACAGGTTAAGGGCAAAGATCTTTAGTGTTACTTGCACTGAAGAATACTGGAAACCAGTCTTGCAAACAGTCAAGAATTGACTCAAGACGTACTGTAGTATCCTTGAGCTCACTGGATGTCTGTGGGTAGAACAGAGAGCAGTACATGCTTACATCAGTCAGCACTTGCACGCAATTCCAGATTCATTCCAGAATTGAGAGCCAGGCCTGAGCTCATGGTTGGGGCTGCTTTGAGGACATGGCAGGTGACCTGTCAGTTGTGGAGTTAATGCTTGGGTTTGGCTGGGCTCTGGTCAAGTTAATCTTCCACAGAGAATCTGTGTTTGAAGGTGTTGAATCCAGCCTGCCTCAGTCGAGATAGTAAATTAAATGACATGTTCCTTGTGAAGCATTGAATTCTATAATTGCAGAAATTCCCCAAAGCAGCAAAGTATTTGTTTGGATCCTCAGTTTAAATTGATGTAGGATTGATCTAGGCTATTTTACTCTAGTGGAGAATTCAACCTGCAGGATCCTAAAGCAGCGAAAAGTAAGACTGAGAAATGAATACAGAGGTGAGGAAATATGGAGCAGCAAGGACACCTGTGGGCCCTTCACGTTTTCTGAATTACAGCCACAGGACTGTGTGCAGATGAGTTTTTTTCTCTCTTGTGCACAGCCTTTCACTGTCTCTTATTTGGCTCAGAGAGTTTGTTACTTTGTGGGAGTTCGACCCACACCGTAAGCCATGCTGGAGACTGCTCCGGTGGCATAGTTGGTGGAGCCCAACAAAAATTTTAAACTGAAGTATCCCTTAGCTGGAATATACTTTGCTGCAGTCATACAAGCCTTAAACTGTAGGAATCCAAAGTAAACAATTTCCCAAATCCTAACTTCTCCTAACATTCAGGGAGAACTGCACCATTGTTGTTACTATTTCCTCCATGCAAAAAGGAGAGCAGAGAAGTGTTTCCTTTCCTGCCTTTATGGGGTATTATGAGACTGAGGCAACTGAAGAAAATTTGCTGCATGTTTGTAGAACGTGGCTGTGTGGGTGTAAACATATTTGATAAATAACTGCCATGGAAACTTTAGGGTCAATTTCCAGCCTTCATAACCAGCAGAGTCGCAGCATGCAATAAAAGTAAGAAAAGATGGATGCTGAGTGATCAAATCTCACTTTTGTTCCTCCCTCTCAGTGCTGAAGGAGACCTGATTGAAGGAGACCTCCCACTGAAACGAGTGGCACAGCCCTGACACTGAGGCTGTCACGGTGTTTTTTCCCCGTTATATTCCAACATGCGACACAATCGCCAGGCAGCAGCTCTGCAGAGCAGCACAGGGCCTGCGTGCCCCAAATAGCATCAGTTTTAATTAGCCCGGCGTGCTGTGGATGGGTCCCTGGGGCGCAGGCCGAGGGAAGGATGCGGGCTGCCGGGTGAGGGAAGCGGAGCCGGGCGCTAGAGGGAGCGTGGGCATCTGCGAAAGGGAGGGAATGCTGCTGGAGCCCGGACGAGTGCTGGGAGGGCAGAGGCTGCTGAAATATTGATACGGAAACCCGTTCGGAGTCACAGACTCTGCGAAACTCCCGCTGTCTGGGGTTCCCTCTGCGAGAGACGAGAGGAGTCCTGCCAGGCACTCGGCCGTGGTACAGCGTTTCGCCGTCCCCTGCAGCTGATGCTGGCTCCCTTGTACTGTCTCTAATCGCTGCCAGGCTTTTCCCCGAAGGTGGTCTTCCCTGTGCCGGGGTCTCTCATCTGCTCCGTCCCCTCCAGCCTGAGTCGTGCCTGTGAAAGCTCCAGCACGGCCCTGCAGCTGCCGGCGGTGCTGCTGCTGTGGGCCAGGCCGTGTTCGAGCTGTGCGGCCCGGCGAGCAGCGCAGCCGCTCCTGCTGCGCCCTTCACCTCCTCCGCTACCCTGCCCCGTTTTTGTCCCCCAGGGGGACTGCTGACAAAGCCACCTCGCTGCCCATCTGCTCCCTGTCCTGCGCCATCCACAGCGGCAAGGGATGGCAGGAGAGCTGGGCTCCTTCGCTTCTCTCCCTGTGCCTGATCCGCAGAGGACGCCCTTGCCCTGACAGGTCCCTGCCACTTGGCACTCATGACTTCTTGACCAAGCTGAAGGGTGTTGCACAAATCTTAGGGTTTGTGTTCCTCCTTTCTTTTCTTGTGGATGTGGAGGAATGGAAAGAATTGGAATTCTTACCAGCCACTGCATTGTGGGACAAAGAAACTTTTCCTGGGAAACATGGTTGCACTAGCTGATCTCTTTGGGACTAAAATGAATGTTTGGGATTAAGAAAAAAAAAAATAGGACTGAGCAGCCGCAAGTCACTTAAGTCAGTGATGGGCTGAAGAACTGGGATGCTGGAAGCAACTGCTTTGACACTGCATCAGTCTGTAACGTGGGTACTGCTAGTACATCTTCAGTGGTGCTGCTGGTAGGCTCCTGAAATGGGTTGAGCCTCTGCTGGGGATTTGCTAGAGGACCCCAGTGAGGGGTTAATGAAGCAGATGACTCGGCACAGAGCTCCTGCTGACTTTCAGGGCAGAGAGAAATGTGTGGGTTGAGTTCAGATGTGCATCCTTGGGCACTGGAGGAGAGCAGGCTGTGCATGCAGGTTGTCTTTGTGATTCGTGGTCTTGCCATTGCGCCTAAAATGTCTTGGATTCCCTATCCACAAGCAGGAGTTAACTCACATGAAGGTCTGTCAATGAGGCTTGAAATGGATGGACATTTGCAAAAGCTGTTGTGTGGAAGAGAATGTGTAAAACATGATTATCTCACTCTTGCCACAATGCTTTAAGACCTCATGGGTGATGGGGGGATGGAGTGGAAGCTTCAATTGGTTGTTAGCCTTTCCCTGCAGCTCGTGCCTGTTTGAAAAATCCCTTTCAGCTGTGATCAATACCATGAGGTGCAGGCAGATTTGGTTGGTCTGTGGCCTTATTTGCCTGTTGGAGAGCTGGATCCTTTTTGCACAAGGCAGTGGGGTGGATGGCTGTGCATGTGGAGACATTGCTCTGTTCCAGTCTTGCTGTCCTTTACTACCAAATCCTACCAGTTCTGTGCTTGCAGAATGGCAGACATGACTGTACATAAAAATGTATTTTGCTTCCTCCTTCAGCTGTCTATTCCGAAGGTCATTAAAAGGAAGGTCAGTAGTATAATTTTTTTTCCTTTTTTTTTTGAGAAAACTGAGGCATGCAAGAGAGGAGGGATATACTTTGGGCTATGATCAGTATTGATGGTCTACTTAATAACAAAAGACTTACTTTACTTCATTGCTACAGCTTAGATACTGTACATAATTTTTAACAAGAGATTGCATGAAGGAAAAACAGGTGAGGTGTTAAGAGGGGAAGGAACAGGGCTCTCAATAGTAGAAAAGTATAACATGGTCAACTAAAATCATTAACATATTGATCAAGTTAAAGCATTGCAAACTTCTGTCTCAAAGGGTTTTGAGATCATCACTGTCTGCTGTTCCAATCCCTTTACCTTCTTGGCTTGACAGATCAAGCCATTCAAATTGCAGCTCCTTTTGAGCTGGGTGAGAATCAGCATGATGAGACCGTGGGAGCCGTGAATTTGGGCTTTCATTGGAAATGCAGACAGGAGAGGAATCACATCTGTCTGATCAGGGGAGTGGGAGCTGACTCTGAGGTATGTGGATTGTTTGGAATACTCTAGGATGATATCACATGTAGGTTTGCATGCCTGTTTGTGCAATCTTACATGGGATAATGTAGAAGCATGCAAAGTTCAAGCATCTTGTAAACTTCTGTGGTCATTAAGGTGGCCTTTCCCTTCATGTTCCACTTCACAGCCAAAGGGGAAAGTATTTGCCCAACACCAGGTGCCAGTGAAGTACTCCTGAGTGAGGGCAAATTAATTTTCCTTCTGCCCCCTTGGTGGGGCCTGGTTGGTTTTCCTCATGGCAGTCTTCTGCCAGCTGGAGGGCTAGACCAGTATGTGAGGGGTAATGTCCTTGTTCTGTCACCCACAGTTTCTTTCTAGTTTTATTCCCAACCAGGACCTGGCACTTGTGGACAGACACACTGGCTCTCTGAATTTGAATAAACCTTGTGTTTGCAGTGGGACAGGGTTTTGCCTCTGTTTGGCCAAAAGCCCCAGTGCAAGACACAAGACTGGTGAGCCTGCATGTGAAGAAGCACTGTCAGCTCGTGCTCACAGTGTGTGGTGGGAGAGGCAGACATGCACACCTGCCTACTGGGCTCTGAAAAACACATTTGTACCTGGCCTGAAAAAAAGGTTTGCCTGTGAGACAGTGAGATTGCAAAACCGTGGGATAGCCATGCTACCTGAGACAGCTGGTATTTCAGAAGAAAGAATCTTTGTTCAGGTGTACTTTGGCAACTATTGGAGCAACACCAGGATAAAGCCCCATCCAGTTGCAGTGTCCATATCAGGTGTCACAGAGGTATAATAGAGATTGTTCAGCTGTCTATGGTCAGCCTTTATGGGTTGCTGAACCTTTACCTGAAGGGTTTTCAATAAAGTGTGGGCTTTGGAATACAGCAGAGCAAGATCTGACCAGGACAGCCCACGAGATTATGATTTCTGCTGAGTGATTTTGAGGCCCTGTCCCAGTAGCCATGCTGAACACTTCATCTGGTCTGTGAGCACTGTGTGCTCTCTGAAGGACCAGGAAATGAGCAAAATGCCTGGTGATATTGTTAAGCAACAGAAGTTTGCAATCACCTGTGTGCCCTCCCAGGACTCTTTTCTCTCAGTGTTTGCTATCATCTCTGTCATGATCCCTCATTCTGCTGCCTGTTCAGAGGGGTGAAGAGTGGCACAAGGTGTACTTGGCTGAGCATTACAGATGTGCTGGAGGGCTCGCTGTGATTGATGCATCAATCAGCTGGAGCCCTGCCAGCTATGAAGGTGGACCCTGGGTGCCTTATGGTTCAGGCCAGATATTATTTTGGGGCCTGCTTCTTCACTCAGCTCAACTTAGAGGAACTCTGCACCTCTGTGACCTTTTATCCCTGTTGAGTTCAGTTCAAATTGGTCCAAGGATTCTGAAGTTGTCCCTCCAGTGCTAACTCACACATAGCATGATCTGTTGATCCAAAGCAGAAACGGTTTCTTTTTCAAGGTACCTAAACCACAGCTACAGCATTAGCACTGAGGAGTCCTTAATTTTCTTAATTAAGTGTTGGTTTTTGCTATCCTGCCTGGAAACTGTTCCTTTAATCAAAAGGCACCACTGCTGGTAGCGTAGCATTCTAAGTTTGCTTGTATAGCACCTCTTTGTGGCAGGTTCAATGTACCTGCTTTTCCTTTTAATTAATTTCAGATTATCCACATTACTTGTTCCACCTCACATACTGCAAGTAACAAAGCCTGCCTTTCTGAATTGCACTGAGGTTTTGTTCTTATGACTCTCAGCTTTCTGTGGCTTGAAAAAAAAAAATTATTAGTGCTTCCTGTAGTGCTCCTGGAAACAGGCAATAAGCTGGTGTGGGGAGATGGAAAAACGACTTACAGAAAGGGGAAATAGGCAGGTCTAGCTCTGCAGAATGAGATCAAATGTTAAATGATAAAATATTGAATCATTTGAGAATGCTATGTCTTCTGTAGAAGAGGAGAGTCTCATTTTCTTTCCCAAAGTTTAACAGTCGTGAAAGTCACTGACTAGATGTTGCTGTTCTCAGACAGGTTGGAATGAGCCAGAGTTCTCCTCATGTGCTCATCCTGGAGGAGACAGGGATGAGAGGCCAGAGCTGATCCATTGAACATGTCAGAACACTGGAGTGAGTCAATATATGTGTGAAAGTGTTCTGTTTCACACCTGATGGGGAAACACATTGTCTAATGCTGCACATTCTTACCTGAGAGAGCTGGCTGTAACATTTATTGCCCTTGGTACCTAACAGGTTTAACAAAACTAAGTCTGCTATTACCTGTGTTTGTAAAAAAATCAGCTGCATGGGAACACCTCAGAGTAGAATGGGAGGGGACAGAGTGGATCTTTCTGGGCTTTTTTACATCTTTTGAAGTCCCATTTTAATCACTAAATTGTTTAAAAAAATTGGTTTTGAAATGTAGGGGATACTATGCCTACATTTATATGTGTGCAAGGATATGTGACCTGATAACTACAGAACTAGGTATGTAAGCATATAATTAGAAAAAACCTAAGTACCATGTAGCCAGGGATGATTGGGGACCATAGTCTGATTTTTCCTGCTTTTCATGTGTTCCTTGTCTACACCCTCCTCTGTAACTTGTGGGCTCTGATGCTATTATATGGTACTGCAGGTCCCTTCCTCCTCTTTCCTTTGCTGTGGCATTTGCACAGTGGCAGTGACTTGGACAGGCTTTGGTATGAATGAGAGTGAAGGTTTTTCTGTGCCTGTCACAGCTGGTTTGGCAACCCTTAGTTCACACCAGGTTCCTTAGGTTGAAACTGGTTGTTGGCATGCTGAACTTGCGCTCTCCTAAAGCATGTGTCCTCCCTTCAGTTCTGCTCTGCTCTCATCTGCAGATCTCACTGATCAGGAGATGGGAGGAAATAGTAGCAAGGTGGAAAAGAGCTGGCAATTAATTGGGGTCTGTCCTTTCAATCCTTTCTGTCTTGAGCTGAAAGAATTTTTATTTTTTTTTTGAAAAAAATGCTTGTGGAGTTTTATGATTTTAAGAGAGAAGTAGAAAACTGTGTTTAATGATAAACATTTGGAACAAGGGAGGCTTTCTCCCTGCCCAGCTGTATGTACAGCACCTTGTGTGAATTTTGTGACTTTAGAGGATGATATGTATGATACAGAAGGGGGTTTGGCAACCCTTAGTTCACACCAGGTTCCTTAGGTTGAAACTGGTTGTTGGCATGCTGAACTTGCGCTCTCCTAAAGCATGTGTCCTCCCTTCAGTTCTGCTCTGCTCTCATCTGCAGATCTCACTGATCAGGAGATGGGAGGAAATAGTAGCAAGGTGGAAAAGAGCTGGCAATTAATTGGGGTCTGTCCTTTCAATCCTTTCTGTCTTGAGCTGAAAGAATTTTTATTTTTTTTTTGAAAAAAATGCTTGTGGAGTTTTATGATTTTAAGAGAGAAGTAGAAAACTGTGTTTAATGATAAACATTTGGAACAAGGGAGGCTTTCTCCCTGCCCAGCTGTATGTACAGCACCTTGTGTGAATTTTGTGACTTTAGAGGATGATATGTATGATACAGAAGGCAGAACCTTGCCATTTGTTTTTACCTGCTTATATGGAATTTGAATTCCCTGAAGAGGAGGCAGCATGGACATTCCCTGCTAGCTTGTTTCTACGGAACATAGATGATCAGTTGTGGTGGGGCAGATGTGGCCTTTTCTGTTCTTTCTGACTTTTTGACACCAGCCTCTGCCAGTCCCTGGGGTGGCACACTGGTCAGTTTTGTGCTTGCTTTTTCCCTCCTGAATTTGGGGCCAGAAGGTGTTTTCCTCCTGTGCTAGTCCCCTGTGGTGAATTTTTCTTAACAGTGTTGGCTATAGGCAGGCTGGTAGCTTTTCAGGTTCATTCTTTATTCAAATTCTCTGCCTCCAGAGGCATGCTTGTGCCTGACTTGTCCTGATGCATTTTCCTTGGACATCCTTCTGCTATGGCAGCTCCTGCCCAGGCACGGACAGAAAATGAGCCTAAAAGATGGAATTAACACCAGAGGAAAAAAAATCAGTCCCCTGAGCAAGGCATGCACAGCCACTGGGAACTTAAATAGTGTTTGGATGATGTACTGCTTTGTGCCTAACTCCTGCTGGAGAAGGGAGGAAAGTGATTATTTGAAGTCAGGGGATCTGACTCCCAGGAGTCTGGGACACAGTCAGTTTAGGTTAGACATGCCATGGCTGAATGATACTTGGAGTTGTCTCAGACAAGAACTGGGCAGAGAAATGCTGTCAGGAGGCTTTTCTCCTTCTTGTTTAGGCTGAATGGGTCATTCTCACCTGCCAGGGTGCATAAATTGCTGTCCTGTGAGCTAAAGCATTAGACCACTGACTAAATGGTCTGTCTTGCCATTAACTGAAGGGAGAGGAAGGATGTCAGTAAATGCATATTAGCCTTTCAAGGGGTATTGTTCAGCCCATGTTAGTGTTCTAAAATCCACTCTGACTTATGGTGATTTATGCTGATGTTGCTTCAGTAGAGCTTGATTTCTGCTAGTGTGGGCAGGACCCTAATGTGAATATTTCTGTCTGCAGCCTTAGTTTTGCCAGTGTGGGTCTGTAAGTGTCTTTATGTATCTTCTTTGATTTGTACCCTTGACTTTTTTTCCCCCCCCATTTGTCTTGTATTTTCTTTTCTATTGCCCTGAACTTGGGACAGTGAAAATGAGTTATCTGATTGTGGGGAACATGACTAAGTCTGTGACTTAAGGGAGGAAGACTCAGGTATTGCTGTAGTGTGGGCAAGTATCTTTCTCTGTTTCTTGTACTGGTAGAAACTTGGATGTTCAGGAGCACAGGCATGTGCTTTAGCAATAAAAAACAGTAGTGTTAATTGCCTACCAGTGATTTGGGCACTTGAGGGTGAGAATCGTCAAGCTGGAACTTGCCAAGTCTCTGTTCTTTTGGAATATTTAGAATAAAAATCTCAGTGTTAAACTGTATCCTAAATGCTGTTGGGCTTGTTCTGGGAGAAGACAAGTATCTCTTCCTAGTGCACATAGCGTCTCTTAAAGTCTTTTGTGCCACTGTGGGCTCTCAGTTCACTGCTTAGCTAAATATCTTCGCTGCTTCTGGTGGGTAAATGTTTTAAGAGGTCACAAACACCTGCCTGAATGGAAGTTGGAGGGAGGGAACCATTTTTAATAAACTAGCAAACTAGGCTTGTAAACATTGTGCTATGCTGTAGTCATGAGCTGGGGTTGCCAGCCTCTTCTGTTCTTGTTTTAGAAACAGCTGCTATGAGGAATTTTTTTTTTTTTTGGCTGGGTAGATAAAGAGTACACAGACGTGGCCAGGCAGACCAAGTGCTGTGAGTGATCTCTTTGCCAGAGTGGAAATGGTGTTCTGGATCTCTCACTTCTGCTTGGAGTAGCTTGTCACTGGAACCCTTTGGTTTGTCTTTTGTTCTCTCTCTTTAATAAAACTGCTGTGCTTGGTTTAAATCCTTGCTATTGCAATAAAATCTTGATAAGGACCTTAGCTTGATGAAGCAGGAGCTCCTGTCAGAGCAGCATGTTTTATTTCAAGGGTATATTTTTCATCTTCGTGATGCTGAGTAGGGCAACAGTAATACCTTCAAAGTCAATGCTGATGCACTGATGAAATGTCAGTAAGATGAGAATTAGACCCATGTGCCTTCCCCTTCTCTGGCATCTGGCAGGCTTGGACAGGATGGAATTTGAAAGCCTCTTCCATCTGCAAGACTGTGCTTCTACCTGTGTTTCACAACAGACAGCAACCAGGAGAGCATTAACACGGTGATAAATTACCAAGTGTCAGAAGCCATCAAGCTGCCTGGTGAAGCAGAGGTGTCTCTTGGAGGGGTTGAGCAATCCAGGAATGCAGTCCTTTAGAAGTAGCTTTGAGTGGTGATGAGGGCTTCACTTGCAAAGTTCCACCAAGCAGTGTCCAAACAGAACATCAAACAAAAATGAGGCTTCTTTACTGCCTTGGTAGAGACCATCCTGGCTTGTGGTGTGGCATGTTCTCTTGCTGCTTTGCTTATTGCTTGAGCTCTGAATCAGTTTCACAAATTCCATTGTTGGCTGTGACCTCTGTGGCCCTGCTGTGCTGGTCCTTCTCTGCTCCTGGGTTTAGGTTCCCCTCTAGCTCAAGTCCTGCTGGCTTGTCTGACTGGGGCAGGAGTACTTTAGAGGGCCTTGATGAAAACCTAGAGAAATAATCTGGGTTTTGGCTCAGGAGTTAAGGCTCCTTAGCACTTGAGGATGAATGACTTAAAGCACAAACAGGCAGTGCAATAAAGGTGGTGTATTTATTAAAGCAAGTTCCCATTAACTCTTTCTCCTTGACAGATAGAATATCTCTAGCTGTTCTTGTCCACTGTCATATAAGGTCTGACTCAAAGCCAGTGAATTCTTTGCATTTCTGTTGACTTTAATGGAGTTTGGACATGTGCCCAGGATCATAAGATCAGATGTGCTGGACGAGACCAAAAGTCCATCTATTCCCAATGTCACACTGCTCAGTAGCACAGCTGTATCTGGCACCTCTCTGGAATCAGGAATACGTAGTACAGAGAGCTCTGTAAATAACTGACTGCTTGCCTTGGTGTTTTTGAGAGTGTGTGGGCTGGTTGGCAGAAGGGAAATAATTTGGGCTTAATCCCCAACCCCCATCACCACCCTGACAGGTCTCCCCAGATTTTGACTTGAACCACACACAGACTTGCATTCTGGTTAAAAAAAGACAAACAACCACAACCAACCAACAAAATAAAAACCACACCTCCTTAAATTTTAAGAAATTGTTGAGATAATTTTTTTAAATGGAAAAGTGATACTTTTATTTTAAAAGGTTAAAACAAAATATTTATTGTGTAGTTATGAAAGCAAACTCAGCACAATTTAGAAGATACAAAATATGCTGGCCTTATTAAATTGCTATTTTACTGTAGAAAGTCATGCTTGAAGATACTGCTCCTGTGACTTTTTGTGCTATGCTGTCTTGGTATAAAATCAGTGAAAAAAAGGTTGTAGGTTTATGTGCTCTTGTTGGAGGAAAGCAGTGAGCTCCATGGGTAAAAACAGAGATTATGGTGTCTGATGCAGGGCCTGCTTGTAAGGTCATGTTGTTTTGTGTTAATTACAGGAATTACCTTGCTGACGTCAGCTTGTAAGTCAGCAGGGTGGATACTCACACACTGTTCTGGAGGTGGCCAGAAAATGACAGCAGTTTAGAGAATTGCTTTTTTTTTTTTTTCCTAAGAAGCTTTTAAACTGAAAATTCAAACTGAAATGCACACGTGACTTTTGTTTGTTTATTTGTCTGAGTTTTTTTTAGTTGTGGTTGTCATTTATTTAATTTTTAATATGGGTTTCTTATTTTTGCTAATTATACCAGTTGATAGAAACTAAAATCAAACTCCCTCTTCTTCATCCTGATTTAGAAACTCACCAATTTATGGCTTGGTAGGTTGGCTGTGTTTGACAATGGAGGGGGAGTTACACCTCAGATCTAAATTACTTGGTAGCATTTGCCAGCAGAAAGTTGCAACTGAAAGGGAGTCATGGGTGCCTTAGGGGGCAATAGGGTAGAGCTTTCATGTGTTACCACTATTACAGGATGGACAAAGATGTGGGAGCTCAACCTTTAGGCTTTACACCAACCACTGACAAGTTGTTTTCCCCCGTGCCTCAGTTTCCCTGCCTGTGAGAGGCAACTGACCTCGTTTGCAAAGCCCTGGGGGAGGGACTGGTGGGAGGCACTGGGTAAGCCCTGTTATCTATAGCTATTGGCAGCTGAGGTCTGGACCAATGTGCCTTTCTTTCTCCTTCCCGCAGGGAATTGGCCACTGTTCAAGGCAGGCAATAAATACAAACAGTTCTACTGTATTTTTTCAATCTTAATTTTCTTGGGTGGCAAAAACAGCACAACAAAGTTGTGAGACCTGTGGCCTGTTTGAATGTGACCCTGTCTGTCTGCAGTGGGCTGTAGTCTAAGAGCTGCTGCGTACATGTTCCAGTTGAATTCAATTTGTGGTTTGCTTTTTGAAACATAATTTCATTTCTAAGTGTAGAAAGTGTACAGAGCTGAGATTTGTCCTCGTGCTGGGAGGAGAGTCCTAGTCTGATTATTTAAAATGAATTAGTTCTGCTGAAATATTTAGCCTTTAAACAACACATTTAATGCAGTGAATTGCATTTTATTTATTAATGGCTGTTGCAATGAGATTTGGAGAGAAATTCTGCTAAAATGCACTGTTGTGATACTGCCAAATATAGTAATGACTATAATATTTTGTTGAATTATTAATATCCACTGTGCCTACAGAGCTACATAAGCATCAGATTTCAAAATTGCTTTTATCTGAAGACTGATATTTCACCATTGTTTTGCTTTTTTTTGGTGTTTTTTTCAAACAATTTCTAAAAAAAATTTAATTAAAATGATAAAAAGAAAGCAGGAAGGCCAGTCAGGTGTTGCCAGTGTTTAACTCGTTTTTCATTATCAAAGCACTCCCAGGAAATGTGTCAAAGAATATTTCTTTCTGCCAGCACCAGGTCTGTTTGCAAAGAGAGATTCCTCATATGGAAAGCCTGCAGTGAAAAGGAAAGGCATATGTGGAAGCCAGGCACAGGGCTGAGGGACATCACTGCTGCTTTAGCAAAACAGCCTTGTCCACTGCCACCTCCCCTGCTGCCGGGGGCTGACCTGTACATGTCATCCATCCCTGAGCTTATTGACAAAGAAGGATAGGCAGAGCACTTTTAATCTCTGTGGACCAGATTTTCTGCCTCTAGGACAGACACTAATCTGTCAGAAGTTGGGCTTCCAGCCAGTGACTCTTCTCCAATAAACTTGGTGCTGGTGCTGGCCCCATAAACGATGGCAAATTCTGTCTGTGGGACCCCAGTGCCCACCTCAGGGGGGATGTGCCTTACCTGTTTTATTTCACATGGTGTCCAGGATGTTCCCTGCTCCTCGATGCTTGGCCTGATGTGAGAATGTGATGGTTTGGCCATTGGCGTCCCCCAGCATTGCTGTGTCCCTTGCCAAGGAACATTTTCAGGCAAACTCGGACCTGGTTTAGAGGATTGGGTAGCCCAAGAATGCTTGCTTTTGGCACCTTGTCTTGGGGAGAAAGGAAGTTCATCCAGATGGAGGCAGATCCTGATGTTCCAAGTGGTCTCTGGACCAATAAATAGGCCCTAACTTGTCTTACTTTCTAATATGGGCATAACAAATGAAGAGCAAGAGTGACATGAAGGTAAAGGTCTCTCTTGATCTGAGCTCTTGTTTTTCTACTGTTTCCTTTGAATTGAATACAAATTGTCTGAAGTCTCCCTGGATTTTATCTGGGGCCTGTAATACCAGTACAGGGTGGTGAAGATGTGGGAATAACACCAAAGATTTTGCTTATCCACCTAAAGCTATTGCTCTGGAAGCATCCAGTTAGACCACTTGTCCAATTGCCCCTTGCTCTCTTGTGTGATGTTTTTGGTTGCCAGGGAGCTGGGGAAAGCTTGCAACACATGCTTGTGTGTTATCTGCAACTAGTGTGTTTTCCTCCTCTTCCCAGCAGCTTTCCCAGTTTATTTAATCTTCCAATTGAATATGTTTATCCAAAAGAAGATTTTCTGCATATTTGGGTGTATCCTGAGGTACATTGAAGGGTCTAATTTGTGAGTCTGTAGCCAGAGGTGGTGTGTTGGGTCTGGCTGGGATGGAATTAACTTTTCCCAAGGCAGCGCTCCTGGTGCTGTGCTGGAACAGCTGTAGCTGGAAAGGTGTTGGTAATAACACACAGTTCTGGCTATTCCTGAGTCACCCCACCCCCCAGAGGCCAATAGGCTGGGGTAGGTGAGGGGCTGAGAGCGCAGTGGCATCCTGTGACTCCTGCCATCCACATGTGGTTTTTAATGCAGGCTCCTACTTTGTCCCTGCTGTGCTGCCTGTACTCGTGACCTGGAGAGATGGTGTGAGGGAAAATTGCAGGCTTTACTGCAAGGATGGCTCCTGGGAGCTTCCCCAGGGCTTTCTTGTGTCTGATTAGTGGTTCAGCCTCAAATCAGTGTCTAGGGAACAATCAATGCACTCAGCTGGGCTCCCTGGCTGCTGGTGAGAGGGTGCCCTGCATCACTGGGGGATTTGAGTGGGGCTGCTAGAATGCTGCAGGGGTGAGAGGAGGCGAGTTCTTTAGAGGGTGAGCTGATGATTCAGGCAGCTTAGAACAGTCCTGCCTCAGAGCTGTGCACAGGGGAGGAAAGCACTGGAGGGCTAGAGATGGCTTCAGGCTCCTTTGGGTATTCAGCCCAGAAGGAAAGTACAATTTCCTGCCTGTCCTGATGATCTCTGGCAATTATCTGCCACCTTCTGGTGAGACAAGGGGAAATGTAAGGGGAGAAGGGAAGAAGAGGAAGCTGGAGTCTTAGTAGCGGTTGGGTGGTTCAGGGAGATGAAACACTTGGGAGCCAAGCTGGAAGGTAGGAGCAGGGAGGCCAGATGACAGTGAGGACTGAGTCAAGCAGTGCTACAGAAAGTAGTGCCCAGATCAGGACTCCCCATGTCAGCAATTTTTGGGCCAATATCTTTCCCAAATAGTTTTCATGTCTGGGGGAGGAATGTGGTCCTGTGATGTACCTTTGGTCTGCATGGATAAATACTCTTCCAGGGTGAGGCCATGATCCCCTCACCTTGCTGGGTTCCATGCTCCCATTAACTACACTGGCAGTGAGCCATCAAAATCCACTCCAAAGTACTGAACTTCTTTCACTACACAGTATCATGGGAGAAATATTGAAAGTCATGCCGTTTAACCTCAGAGAAGTTTCTCTGATGGTATCAGACATATGCCACGGTGACTGCACAGAGGAAGGACACAGATACTTGGATTTGTCTCATTGGCTTTGCAGGGCATAATAATCTATTGTGAGGAAGAAAACCACTTCAGCTCAAACAGGCAAAACTTTGTAGTAAACAAAGTTTCGCTTCTGTGCAGGGGGTTGTCAGAGAGAAGTGATGGCAATAAATAGATTAATTAGGTTTCATAGAAACATAGTAATTGTATGTAATCTATCTTGAATATAAATAGAGGGATCCAAGCAGATGATGTGCTGAGTTAACATACCATCCTTGACTCCTATAACTGCTCCAGAGAGCAGAAGCTTCCTTCTTGCTTATTTGCACGCTTGTTTCTGATGTTTGTTGCTCACCTTTTGCCACCAGGAATTGGCAGCCTGCTTCCACATGCTAGAAGACAGATTTTGCTTACCACTGCAAGATACTGTGATGTAATTGTGACCACCCAAGGCTTGGTCTGAAGCCCTGCCGCCTGAAAAAATAAACATGAGCTGACTTATCTTTCTTTAGCTGTCACTTGGGTTGTAGTCTTAGGCTGTGAAATCCATTTATGTGGTGATTGTCTCAGCAAAGATATCATCCATTTTTTCTGAATTTCCAGACAACGTCTTGTTGGTTTTACACATTGATATGCATGTTACTGTGAAAGTGATGCTTACTTTCTAGTTTTCCCTGCTTAGACTGTGAAGAGAAAGTGGTCTGCTTGCAGGCATGAATTTCTTGGGAAGAGGGGAAAGCACCGGCCTGTTCTTTGTGTGTACTCAGCTGGGCCTGATCTGGGTCAGGTGCTGGGGGATGGCTCTGTCCCTGTGCAGTTCTCTTTGTGTGTGGTAGAGCTGCAGCAAGCCCCAAATGCAGGGGATGAAGAAGTACCAGAGTAGTGGTCACTGCAGTGTGACCCATGCTGCTGTTCCCCTCTGAGTTAAGCATTCTCTTTCAGTGGTGTTATCCTACTCTTACTTAAATAAATACTAATGGACTGCAGTCTGTAGAGAATTTGAAGAATACAAGCTACTGTCTCTGTTTTGTTCCAGGAAAGAGAACCCTCGGTGAGCTTGAGCTTCCTTGGTCATGTTCTAATGATGACTGCTGTTGATGCACATAGGAAGTAAACTGCAATAAGGAGAGTTAATTTTGTCAGGAAACTGTGTATTAAAAATTTATACCAGAATATTTTCCCCAAAATCACTTGTACTCTGCTTGCAGCTGGAAGAAGAAAATAAATATAGAGGAAAGCAGAATGAAAATATTTCAAAATGCTTTATTAATATATTATCTATGGTGACTTTGCTTTCAAAAGAATATTTTTTTCATGTTTAAGTGACATCATTGAAAAATGTTAGCCCTGCTAAAAATTTTTAAAATTCTTAATATATTGCCGTTTACTAGTTTTATGACAAATGTTAAATTGAGTAAGAATTTTCACTTAAAAATTTCAACTGCATGTACTTCTGCTTTTAACGTGGGAATAAAATCAATACTGTGAGTCTGTGTAAGACTCATGGGAGAGGAGAGTGATTACAGAATTACTATTGACATGGTTTTCAATCAATTCTCCAAGAAAATTGAAAATTTCTTGAAAAGTTTCAGCTTTAATCAAAGGACTTTATGACAAAGTACTCTATGAAAAATGCTAGGAAATTGCTTTGATTAGGAAATTGCTTTGGTTGTTTGTTTTTGTTCAGTACTAGAAAAATATTTGAAATATTTTGAGCAACTTTAAAAATTGTGTGATAAATATTTACAAAAACAGGGAAAAGGTTGAAACTTGAAATAGGAGGACAGATACTTTCCAGTCAACTGCAGTCATAGATAAATCTGTCAACATTTATAATCTGAAATAGGAAGTTTAAATATCAAGTATCATGTGCTGAATTCTTATATTGAACTGCCTACGATCAATCCATAGGGTCAACTTTTAAAATGTCAGAGGTTTAAATGTATGTGTTGACAGGAAACTGAGATTTGCTCAGAACACTTGTGCAGCCCAAATTGCCATTTTTCCCAAACATGGTGCTTGTGACCAGTCAGTCTTGCTGGCAACAGTTCTGAAGTAATTGGCACTGTCTTTAAAGATTGTTAGTGTGGTTGCCTTTTGGGGCACTGGAGCTGATTCCCCTTATGTTTCATCTGGAGCTTTGCCTCTGGTAGTTTTGGCCTTAGTGGATTTTTTTTTTAATTAAATGCTGCTGCAAGAGAGGAAATGACTTGTGGAATCAGGTGAATTGATGATTATCTCAAAGGAAGATCTGTCTGCTCTTGAAAGTCAAGAAGGAATTCAGCACCTGCTTTCAGAGCAAGACTGCACGAATGGATGAGGAGAGACAAAGTATGATCAGGGTTTGTGCTGGCACAGAGGGTGTCACCACAGCCCATGCGGACACACCACCTCTGCAGTGCTGGGCTTTGAAAATGGCCCCTCTTAAATAAACAGCCTTCTGATAAAGACCTTTAGAGGAGCTGAGAGTGCAGCTCACTGATTAGTGAGCTGTCATCTGGTGTCAGGATTTGGTGCCTTCTCCTTGTTCTTGGGTGTCTTGTTACCATAAATCTCAAGGACTCCTTGGAAACTCTGAGGCACCCTGGTCTTTTGGGAATTATGTCCATAGGTTAATGCCTATTTTGAGGCTGAAATAAGCATTTTTGGTCTGGCAATGATGATTCATTGAAAGTGAAAACTGAAACCTTTATGGTGAAAGGAGATAAAAAGGAGAGGAGAACATAATGCAGTAAAAGAGTTTGCCCAGCTTTTTAGGTTATTTTCAGTATTATTATTTACTACATCAGTAGTTTAAAACTCTGGATCCAGTCCTCTCTACTTGACTTCTTGTGGTGCTAATGATCTCTGCTCAAAGAACCTTTATTTTAAGCTCAGCATCCTGTGAATGAGAGGAGATCCTCCAGGCCTTGACCACCAGCTCTCCCTAGTGCTCTACAAGATGTAAAAGAAGAAAAAAAAATTTCTCCTGTGTGATGGGAGAAGAGTTGCCACTCAGATATTACTCAGTGTGTTGTGGGCTGTGCACTGGAGGAGTTGAACTGCTCTTCTCAGAGTCTCTCAATGTTTAAGAACACACTGATTAGGAGCAGGTAAAAATAGCAGTGTAGGAGGTTGCTCACTAAAAGACTCCCTTAAGTAGGAGGAGAAAATAGAAACTTTGCTGATTATCTACATATATGTATATACATACACACACACACACACACAGACAGCCCCTGCTAGGAAACTGCAGGGAGTTGGATGTGCAGCAGCTTCTTGTGATCTGGAAGTAGCTGGTTGGTTTATCCATGAAATGTGCTTTGTTACTTCAGTCATCAGCTCCAATGTGTTTGTCACTATCTTCAGGATTTTTACCTCCTTTCCCTAGTCTCCCAGAACCCTTTTCCCATCCCTAAAACGTTTACTTCAGGAAACTGTCTTCCAATAAGTTCTTTCTTGTTTAGTCTGTGCAAGAAGCATGTTCTGTGCCAGCCTCATCCCAGTCCTTGCCTATATGTGAGTCTTAGTGGCTCACATCAGCAAATGTGGTGGCTTTTTCAAGCAGTGCTGAATGATGCCATGGGGCAAAATGTCCAAACTTTTAAAGAGATGTGCTCTTGGGGAAGGGATCTGTCTGGGCTTCTCAAGACTTCAGCACACTTCTAACCAGGGATGTATTAAATTTTATGGTGATGCCCCTACTTTTTGTCTGGGGTAACTCATTCTCTGCATGGATCTCTAACAGTTAGTTTTGCTCCCTGGTGCATGGCAGATCAAAATATTAAACTACGAAGACAGCAGAGATTGTGTGCTGCAAAGCATGGTCCTCTCCTTGTCCAGCTCCCCGATTTTTAATGTGGGGCTACTACTCTGCCTTGGGGGATTTTGGTTGGACTTTGAGTCTTCATGGGAACTCCTGGGTATTTAAAAGAATTATCTTAGAATGGGTATTCATGAATTTGGCTGGCCAGGGAGCTGTTTATATAGAGGCAGTTTAAGAGTTAACTGTGCTCTATGCAGTTGTGCTGTTTCCATGTATCTCCTTCAAGCCTTTAACTCCATAGCAACCACATGTGCCTGTCTGCCTCCTCCCTGGCTCTCCTCGCAGCCTGATTAATGTGCGCCAAAGGCGGGATGTTACTGAGTGATAAATTCTGTAGAGTTGGTTCTTCTCATGTTTTGCTGTGACCCATTTACCCTCCTGGGATTAGAGCTGACCCTCAAATTGTGCGACTCTGGTATTTCTGAGGATGTTTCCACCTGCTCCTATCTCATCTTGTAGCTAAGTCTGCTGTGGTTGTTTTGTAGTAATTTTCCTCAATAATGTGATTTTTTTTTCCAGGTAATTTACTGCAAGGAAGAGAAGTTATGAGTCTATTTTGACATAAAACTAAAGTTATTCATATGCTCAATTTCTGTGTTTTTGAAAGAAAATGCATAGTTTAAGATATGCTTCTGAATTAATTACCTAGAGGAGGAACAAGTACCAAGTAAATCTGTTTTTTCTCTGTTGCATTTTTTCCTCTATGTTTTTACTTAAATAGCAATTTGCTTCTGTTTCGAATGAAACTGGTTTTGTTTGTGAAGTAGGAGTTGTTTGGTGAGGTGGAGCTGAGTAACACTGACAATCTCTAAAGATTTCATCATAGGAATGAACAGGCTACTTGTGTGTACCTTCTTAAAAAACGGATAAAAGCTGATGCCCTAAGTTGTGCTAGCTGATTATGGTTGTTCTTTTACTCCCTTGCAAACAGGTAGCAAAATGTGTTACAACAAAATACAAGTTAAACCAATTTTCTTGGCCATTGGGACTAGGCTGTGAGTTTGCATATGGCCAATTACCTCTGCTCATCTGAGAAACAGTAATTTCTTACGTGTGGTAACTTAATTGTTTGTAATTGGCCTGTCTGTACCCTGTAATTTCAAAGCACCAGATAGATGGAAAAGCTCAAATGGATCTTTAAACAGATGTGATCCAGACAGCCAGCAGTGCTTTTTGCAGATAGATGGCATGCCAGATCTATGCAGATGTACAATGTTTTTTCATTATCTGCTTTGGACAGGATGGGGACAGAGAACACCAACTCTTGTAAGACTGCAAGACTCCACGGTACTTGCTGGAGACAATGTAATAAGCCAGCTGTCCTTTAGGGATTGCAAAAGAGCCAAGGGAACCTCATGGCATTTGTGGCCTTGAAAACAAAGCCACTGCAGGGTGAAACTCTGTGATTTTTTTGGTTCACCTATAGTAAATTGTCATGCTGGTCTTTTGTAGACTCAGTCACAAGAAAAAATTCAAAGAATATCTTTAGAGGAAAAATTACCACATACTGTGAGAATATTAGGGTTAATGTATACTTACCTTGACCTCATTCTGCATTAGGTGTTGGAAGTGACCACTGTGGCAAAGCAGAACTGTGGGTTAAATGGACCCTTGTTCTTACTTACAGTGGCCTTCTTTATGTTTCTGTGGTGTTGTCACCAAAACTGGGAAAACCAAAACCTCTTCAACAGCATTTTTAGTGTTAGAGAATCAAGGCATTACTTTATTCTGGCCAGGATGTGCAACAGAAATAATTTCATCCACACATTGCCCAGGTTGTGCAGAGAAAATAATTCCATCACACATTATTTTTTCTAGAGTTTTCAGATAATTATACAGTCAAAACCCATAGGAATTCATTGATTCAATGCTCACTGGTCCCAAGTTAGAGAGATCTCAGTATCTGGTTTCCTATTGGTTATCAATCCCTTCTCCTTCAATGTTAATTAGGTTCTCATTCTCTTAGCTCTCTTTTCCCAGACCAGATGTCAGGGCTGAGGTTTGGAGTTGATGTTCATTGATGGTCGTTATCTTTTGTGCATCTTCTGAGTTACTCCCAGTTTGTTGAGATGATAAGTTCATCATGGTGAAATGATCCTTTGAGGAGAAACTTCAATTCCCCTTCTCCTGGGCAAAGGTGAACAAAACCCCTGACTAAACTTATAGAAGTTTTTAAACTTGGTGTCATTTCCAACAGGAGTAATGAGATAATTTTAAAACAGTTGACATCCAGTGAATCAAATTCTTTCCTTTAAGGAGCCATCTCATGAGAGACTTATGATCCATTCTCAACCCAGTCTTTTGTCTTAGTGGAATTCTTGCTGTGAGGAGAATCTGAACTTTTATTATCAAATGATTTGAGCAGGGTAGTGTGCCAAGAGCCAGGCACAGTGGAGGCACACTGGAGAATAACGCCTGCTTGTTGGTGGCTTGCTGGCTGCCCTGGCTGCTGTGCTTGGTGGGAGAATGCTGGAATGCCAGGGAAGGTCATTCTGGAAACAGGACTTCTTAAGAGAGGATGCAGATGGGTTGGAGAAATCTCACACCTGATGGCTGTTATCTTCTGGATATTGGGACAGCATCAAGATCTGACAGTTGGAGCAAAAATTCCCAGTCAACTTTTAGTTCAACTTCAGCTAAGAAAGGTTGTTGTGTGGAGGAATGTAGAGCCCTGTATTCAGTGTGCTGTTAGTGCCACTTCAGCCTGTGGCATGACAGTGCCTCGTCTCCCTTGAGAAGCCATAACCAAGTGCAGGGCTTCCCAAAAACTGGCAAACCTGAAGGCTAGCACATGGGGAGGGGGGAGATGCCCTAGCCCCCTGCCAGAACAGTAAGTGTTGAGACCTGGACAAACAGAAAGTAAAAAAAATAAAGCAAAACTAAAATCTCAAATGTGAAATTTTAGGAACTATTGAACACCCTCTTCTTTCTTTGCTGGTAGCAAGGGGTTTAAGACATTAATACTGTCTCAAATTGGTGACTGCCTACAATTGTCTTGCATTACTTTGTGACTGTTTGGATTCTACTGTACCCACAAGGATCAAAGAGCTGCAAGAAGAGAAGACACTTAGCATTAAAGAGACTCAGAAATACTAGTTTAAACAGTTCTGATTTCCTCTGCTCTAGAAGATAGTGGTATAGTTATGTTCTTGCTGATTCATTATACTACTTCCTCAGAGGAAGACAGTTTTCCCAATCTTGGATTTGGCAAGGGGTTTGGTTATTGAACACTGAGACTTCCTGGGTTATAAGATGTGATCTTAAAACGAGACTTGAGTGATTTAAAGAGTTACTGTTCCTTTAGCAGAGTCAAGGTAAAGGATTTTTGCTGGAGCAACCTTGCCTTAATTCAGTGTGAAGTCAAACAGGTTCTTGTTCTGGCTAATTAACACCTGTGTGATATTTAGCCAACTTTCCTTTGTGTTTTCCAAACTGATCTGTCAAACACTGGCAGTCTCCAAAGTACAGTAACTGCTTGTAGATTCCTGCTGAACTCATTTAAATGAGTTTGTCAGTTTGATGTGGCTGCTTCTTGGTAACTCAGGGTGGTAAAGTTGAGAATGATCCTTTGAACTTCAAGTTTGGAAAGTGGTATATAAGCTGAACATCACGTATGGGGAAAAAATCATGGGAGTGCTGTTTCCTCTGGAATGGGACAGCTGGTGCAGTAGTGTCCTGTACTGCCTCTTCCTAGGGACTACAACCTAAAACATGCTTGCAGTAAAATAAGAAAAGAAGAAATTTGTTTTGTTTGGGGAGTTTGGTGACTAGGAATCCTAAAAGCTGGATTTTATTGTCTACTTTTATTACTGTTAAACTAACTGATGCTTTGAGGGAAGTTGGAAAACCTTAGTGTTTTAGGAAGCATTCTGTTGCCATCTTGGGAGTGTTCGATATTTCATCTTCTCTTTATTTTTGGCTGTGAAGATATCTGCATAAGAATGAGATATCTTACTTATGAGTCTCTACTTGCTCCAACTATGGCCAGCTTAATCTCAGATGTAAACAGCCTGAAGACTTGCTTCTTCAGGCTTTGTGAGAATAAACATGATTAATAAAGGGGGGATAAACATGAGATTAAAAAAGCTTTCCAGGGAATGCACTGATTCCTTTATGGTGCTGTTAATACTAATTTTGCAGCAGGGTTATTTCTGCATTACTGTGTGAAAGTCTGAGCTCTGGGGAAACCCTGCTTTTAAGCTGCATGAGGACTTGCAGTACCTTGATTTCCCAGGTGGCACAGGGTTAGAGATTGCACAGAGTTGGTGTGACTCTCTCATGGTTTGAAAATGCTTGGGTTTTGCAAAGTTCATGGAGATCCTGCCTGGAGAGCTGTGCATGTTGGAAGCCTGAATTGTTCAAGCTCTGAAGACTCAGCTGCATCATGCACTTTGCATTGTGCCATATGACAGTTGATTTCTCCTGGCAGCTGGCCGAGCACCGGGAGCTTACGTTTCAGCAGAAGGCTCACTGAATGAATGTGCTTCTGCAAAACACATTCAGTTGGTTCTTTTCTGGGGAAATCTGTCAGAAACTTCTGAGCAGCTGTAGTTGCAGCTTGCACATGGGGTAGGGATTGCCTGGTGGTAGGAGTGGGTGAAAAAGAGACAACCACATCTTATCTCTTGCATGTTTTGATAATAGTGGTGGTTGAATCTCTAAGTATTGAATTTCTCTGTGCCAAACCATTGATATTGACAGGAGCCTTGTTAACCTTGACACTTGGTGGAATTAATGATTTGTAGAAACTTAACAAAATTATTATGTGATGATTATTCAGTCCTGTAGATTGCTTAAGATTGCAGTGATTCTACTGACTGCTGCAGCCAGCAGGTTCCCACTTGGCTGTTGTGTCCAAGCACATCTGATTCCCCTTTGCTTGCCCCAGTGCATTTAGGAGTGAGTGATACTTGCATGTGCTTTACTCAGCATTATGTGCCAAGACTGTCACCCTATGGTCCTTCCCTTTCCTAAAGGTGACCACACTCATCTCAGCTGTAATAACCCACAGATGTTTTATTCTGATGAGCTGTCAATAAGAGGTATCACTGACATAAGGATGGTTAATAGCAGCAAGAGATGGAAAATGGAGATGAAGACAAAATGTTTTCAGGGAGCTTTTAGCAATTCTCTTGTCCTAAGTGTTGATCTTGACTGCACAGAAATGTTAGCATGTACTGAGACACCTTTGCTCCATGGGGAGGAATAGAAATGACCTGTCTGCAGGGTGAATCAGGGAGGAAGGCCTGAATCCTGGAGGCTAACATGAGATTCTTGTTTCCAGAGTCAGAAGGTGTTGGGTGAATTGGCTGTTGAAAGCATGGCTGCTGTTTAGGCAACAGATCTGCACAAAGTTCTTTAGAGACATATCAAAATCCTTCCTAAAGAGGTGGACAAATGCAGAATGACTGAAACTGTTGTTTATATTGCTTTTGGAGGTTGTTTGGTTTGTTGCTGGTTTGTTTGTTTTTGTGGTGTTTTTTTTTTTTGTTTTTTTTTTGTTTTTTTTTTTTTTTTTTTTTTTTTGTTTTTTTTTTTTTTTTTTTTTTTTTTTTTTTTTTTTTAGCCTGGTACAAGACACACATGAGTGTGCACATGCACACATATATGGAGTCCTTGGAACCCAGAGCCCTCTGCTTGGAGTGATGGTACAGATGCCAAAGCTCAAGTGAAAAAGTAATTCTGGGAACCCATTGGTCACCACCTAATCCATACCTTGTGCTTTAGTGATTCTCTCATTTGGTGGTGGTTGAGGGGAGGGGATTTTGTGGAAGAGCTCAGTTCCTCCTCTGGGTCCCTGAAGGAACTGGAGCTTGGGAACATATTCCTGGGCACATGCCGGATGGGGGCTTGAACTGGTGATCTCTGCTTGCCTGAATCTTCATTTCCCAGTGCAGTTACATTCTTTAGAGTGGGAATAGGGCTGTGGGGCTGTGTCATTCCTGACTGTTGGAGCAATGGCAGAAAATGTCATCTCTGCAAGCACAGTTCGCTTTGTATTATTGGTGAGTGCCTTTTTGAGGAGGTGATGACTCCCTGCCCTGTCCCATTCTCCCACAGCCCTTCATGCACACTCCTGATTGCACACTCCAGTCCTTAGGAAGATGGTAAGGCATGAGGGAAAGTGATTAATTTCCTGCCAGATGGGGAGATTGCAAAGTTTTCTGGGAGAAACAAAGTCTTGCAGCCTCTGACTCTCCACATGGTATCCAAAGTTTTGAGGGAATGGAGGCTTCCATTGGTGTGGATAGCATTGTATGATGCTTTGTGCTCTGAATCTGGAACAGGAGCATCCAGGGACCCAAACTAGTTCATGAATGTTCGTGAGCAATTGTTTCTCTTGCTGTTGTGCTGTTACGCAGTCATGAGCAGGTCTTGCCTCCTACTCAGCTTCCTCCTTTGGGAAAAGAATAAATGCAAATGGATTTTGTCTCCTTGCTGCTCAAGGAAGTTGGGCAGGGTTTTGGTGATGAGACATCAGCCATGTATGATCTTGGGATTTCTGATTTTTAAGCTGTATCATTTTAAAAAAAGAAACACACCTGTGGGAAGCTTTATGGTTTTCAGTCCTTATTACTGTGAAGAGGTTATAACTTTTTTCTTCTTTGTATTGTCCTGCAGTTGATTTTTGAGCCAGGAGGGGAGACTTTTCTGTGAGTTGTTCTTTTTTTACTTCTCTTTTTCTTTCTTCACATTGAAAAGAAGGTCTTCTTCTACAAGGCAGGAGGGACTTTAAAAGACTGGATTGGTAAATATACTAATATACTGCTTTCACCAACCATTCGTTATTCCAATGTATTTATTTGCTCTTTCTTACCTTTTTCTTAAATTCTTTGATCAATTCTACTAAAATTATTTTGGGGAAGAAAGTGTGAAGAAACGAAAGTTTCTTTGAAATGTCATAGCTTTTCTAGTGGTTTTGTCAGTGTGATTTCTTTTTCTTTTTTTTTTTGTGTGCTTTATTTATTGTTGTTTTCTTTAAAATAATATTTAACAAAGGTGTTCTTTTGTATACAGTTGTGGGGAACCACTTTAGTTTTTCAGGTCTGGAATAAGAACAAAATGTTTAGATCAAAAGGGCAGAGAAATGTTTGCTTTTGGTCAAAGGAATATGCTATTAGAAAGATATTTGGAAGAAGAATTATTGACAAAGCTCTAATATTTAGGTACTGAAAAGTTTCTAAGTGCTTCTTGTGCTTTATAACTCCTCCCATTTATTGATAACTTGAACTTTCTCTAACCTTAGCTCTTCCAGCAGCTTGTCTGGCTGTACATTCCATGTTGAATCCCTTTTAGAAATCCTTCACATATAACTTAGGTTTGGGCAAATACATGTGTAATGCATTACAGCAAAGAACCTGAAAGCAGAATGAATAGTGCTATCCCATTTTCACTCCATTATATTTGGCAGTGTCTCCAAGCCATGTATTTTCTAAGCTTCAGCAAAACTTGCTGGATTATTTGGATCCAGTGTTTATCTGGGAGGTTTTCGTCATGGGTTGGATTTTAGTTCTGTTGGTTACAAGGTGGTAACATGACAGTAATAGCATTTCCATCCTGCAGAAAAGTGCATTCAGGAATATTACAATCAATTTTGTGGAAGGCTCTGTGACAGGAACATTTCTTAAATGGAGGAGTTAAAAGATTGTAGCCACACTGTGATTCCATCTGACTGTTTGTGTGCTGCCAGCTGAGGCTGCTGTGCTTGGCTCTGCAGCAGCCTGTTCCCATGGCCTCCCCTGGGCCAGCACTGCCAAGGAGCTGATCCATCAGGTGGAAGACTCAAAGATCCAGGCTTGTCTGTGCAGTTTTCAGCTATCTTTTCCTCCCCCAGAATTCATCACCCATTTTATCAGGGTTGGCACAAGGTTTGCTGTGGGAATGAACAGCTGGGGATGGTCAAGTGGCATATGACTACTGTTCCTGGCAGCAGCTTGGGTCTGTGCTGCATCAGAGTGGTTGCATAACCAGCCCTTGGTTTATTTCTGCACTGACCAGCCATTTAGGCTGTCTAGTTATGGTGTAATTATATTTCAAAACTTATTCTCCCTGTCTGCCTTTATAGATCTATATAGCCTATAGATGCAATGCTTTTCCAACCAAAGCATCTCTGGATGAGAGTGCCCTGGTGTTCCCCCCTGACTTGGGAGCATGCTATGTCTCAAAAGGTAGCATTCTCGTAGTGCTAGGTAGCCAAGAGCTGATGGGAATGGAGAAATGAGAAAAAGGAAGCCATTCCTGACACTTCAGATCTCATTGGAGGCTGGAAGGATTGGAGTCTTTCAGGCCAAAGTGCTGCTGCATTGTGTTCTGTGTTTATTTGAAGTTTGGAGCACTCATGAAAGTTGTTTCCAAGTAATTTTGAAGTTATTACTTTAATTTCTGGTCACCATAGGTAGTTTTTTACATTACTCAGCCTACCTGTCCAGCACTGACTAAGGAAAACTAGTAAAAGACTCAGGAGTTAGAGGGTAACAATTTAGCAGCTGTGCTGGTCAGAGCTGCTTAAGTACAGATCAGCTCTTTAGATTTCACTAAGTGCTGCTCTGGGTTTATATGACTGCTTGGTGGCTGCAGATTTGCTTCTGCTTCTACTTTTTTTTTACAGGTTTGATAGGGCTGATGAGTTTCCTTTTGGTTTTTTATGCCTTTTCAGGTATTTTTTGGCTTTCCCAGCCTCTTGAGGATCTATTTCCCCACATTTCTTGGGTAGGAGGGTTATATGACTGCTGTTATTTTAGCTGGACTTGGAACCAAGTCCTAGTCCTACTTAGAGCTGTATGGCTGTCAGGTGGGAAAGCTTGGTCTGCAAAAGTGTAAATACTCTTCCCTCCTGTGTGTCAATAACTATAAAGTCCTTTCCAGACTGACTAAATGTTCTGTATTTCAAGCAGTGCTGTGGAAACAGATCCATTTGGCATTATGCATTAGTTGGTCTATTAACAGACGTGGGCTATTGAATGCTGACTACATTTCCTACCAGTGAATCATGGGGGCCTTTAGCTCCGTGCTTTTTTACTCATTTGGGATTTAAGGGTAGCTTATAAATACGGGGTCCAATACTCAATGGATTGGTGAGTCTCCTAGGAGATGAGTGCCAGTGCTGGCATGCAGAAAGGGATTACTTGAAAAGCTTTATTTTACTTTCATCCTGCAGGGAGATGTTGCCCTGACTCTGATGTGGCTGCCGGTACTCATAAAGCCTAGGTGCTTTCTCCTGAGACAGGTAATATTCTTGGCAGAACTGGGGGCAGTGACTGGAAAGTTTAGAAAGTTAGTTAATGAAAACTTCCTTTGCAAACTGTTTGACAGCAGACTGACTACCAATGAATGAACTGTATTGCACTAAACATGACTAAAAATTAAAGAAAAAAACTGTACCTTCCTGCACACATATCCATCCTTATATGTATGGGTTGATAAAAGCCATACAAGAAAATAGTGGTCATAAGGGCACATTTAGATGTCAGGCTTAATTTTGTTCAGCTGTGTTAACAAAAATGATTTTAATAATCTACTTCATGATGATTTGGGTTTATGTTTATTTTAAGAAGACTTGGTTTAGGAAGAGCTAGATATAAAAAGGCTCAGAAATATGGAATGAGGAGTATGTTGTTAAAATGCTTCGAGTGGCAAAGCTATGTTAGGAGATTCCTGTGCTTTTTGAAATCCCCATCTCTGGGTGTTGTTCCTCTCCGTTGTGTTAATGTCCCTGTTTGTGGGACTGTAGTTGTCACAAACTGGTGACAATCAAAAGATCAAAAGCAAAACTAAAAAGGAGGGGAGGGTGAATGGAACCTGGATCTGAACTTGACCTCAGGAATGTCTGAGGGGATGGTAAGTTACCTTGAAGAGGGTGGAAGTGAACACAGTGGGAATCTCTTGAGTGGGATTTGCAGCCAGAGAGATTTCAAGGTGTAATTGTGCCCTTATGCATCCCCAAAGCATTAGTACTGCAGAGAAGCTGTGCTTCTGTCAAGGGTCAGTTTTATTGTGTGACCTGGAAGTAGGAAGGGAGAAATAGCAAATGTGTACCAAATTGTAGAAGCCACCTGTCTTTGTTGAACTTTCTGAAATAATACTCTGTGCTCTGAGTGGAGTGCTTGGGGAAGTTTTGGGTACAGGTAGGCAGGAGGCTTGCAGGTTTGATATGAGGACTGCAGGAGCCTTTTCTGTGCTGCTGGGTCTGTCCTGGTACTTGCCTCTGGTGAGGCAAATGGAGGGATGTGATCTTAAGGAACAGAAGCGGTGGTGTCACTTGGTGGCTGAGCAAAGCATCTGAACGAAGGATTTTCTTAAATGGGCAGGAGATTGTTTTTCATTTTTTTTTTTCCTCTCTGGAAAGGTGTTGGGGTGATCTCATGTAATCATTAAGGATAGACTGGGGATATGGGGTGTTTCAGCAGCTGCAGGAGCAAAGGAAGGACAGCTGTGTTCTCTGAGCTGACCAAGTCCTTAGGCTTTCCCATCTCCTTTCTTAGTTAGTAGTGAGTTTGAGGACAGTGGTTAATAGGAATCATCAATTCTGTTTTTCCAATGGTGTGGAGCCCTGGGAGGGATATGGATCAGTGTTTCCTGAGAGGTCTGCAGTGGGGCTGGAACCTAGGAGTGCTCAGGAAAGTGTCCTCTGTTGTTGAAGCTAAGGCAGCTTCATTTTTGTGGCACTAGATTTCTTTCTGGTATTGTCTTTCTGTGTATCTCCAGAGTGTGTTGTTGATATACATTGCAATAACTCTTGTTAAAGTCACAGACACCTTTAATAGAGATTCAAATTGCTCAACTGTGACATATAAACTGCAACAGCAGCCCACAATAGATATGTTTATGTGACTAGAGCCATCTGACTAATTCATAGCAATTAACTTATTTTGTAAATTGAACATGTTTTTCTACTTGCATATTGTTCATTGGCAATTTGGGATTTTTTTCAGGTTTACTCATTCTTCAAAATTATCTCCTGTGTATCTCCTATGACTCATTCTTTGTCCACGGCTGACTCATGAACTCCTTCATACAAGCATTTAGTGTGGCAGTTAATTTGAATTAGCTTCATAGGTCATTTGGCAATGGTTTGATGTCCAGTTGGAAAAGTCCAAATGTTGGGTTTCAAGTCCTGGAGCAGAGGTCAGATCAATAGCACAGAACTGTGCTCCATATTTATATAAATTTTCTCTTTCTGTGAATCTTTAGACAGAAATATGCTCATTGAAAGTGTTTTAAGAAAGGTTACACCAAAAGATGCTGGACTAAGACCAGGGCCAGACTGTAGGTTGTCTGGGGTGGTAGGATAGTGCTGCTGAAGTAAATCCTTAGCAGTCTGTTGTGGTAGGTTTTCTGATGGCTTACCAAGATTGGTAAAAATTGTTCTTCAGCAACAGCTTATTCAACCTTCCCTTTTGCTGCCTGGGCAGGTTTGACTGTAGGCACAGGCAAGGATGGGATGCTGTCAAGTTATGCCCTTGTTTTACTTGGTATCTCTCATCTGAGTGTTCAGTGATGAAGGATGTACATCCTCCCCCTGTGCTGCTGCTGAACTCTGGAGAGACAAGCACCAGTGTTAGCCAGAGCCAGGAGCTTCTCTGCCATCCTTCCTTCAGGATGGGATTACGCCTGTAGCAGGTATGCTGTCAACTGCAAATCCAGCACTGGTTGGGTTTCACATCTTGGGACATTAATTTGAAAATTATTTCAATCTGTGGATATATCTGTGGTTCTCAGGAACACTTTTTTTTTTGCTGTAATGAGTGTGTCCTCTGGCAGACAAGCAGCTAAGAGAAGGGAATGTGTAAGAGCTGCAGAAATTGTTCCAGCTCTTCTCTCAGTGCCTGTTTACTCTTTTGTGATCTGTTTAACTGATTCATAAACTGACTGTGGGACAGGTCACCCGTACCTTAGCAATTGCAGCATTCCAGCTAAAGAGTCTTCAGTCAATGCACTTGGTTCTATTTGTGTTTGGTATTGGCAAAAATGCTTCTTGGCCTCTGACCCTGCTGAAGGTTCCTGCTGGTCTCACTGCGGTTGTGCCTTGTCATGGGCCTGCCTGGCAGAGCCTTGCTGATGGATGTTTAGAAGGAATTGTGTCTTGTGAAGAGGGAGGTGGCTGATAATGGCTAAACCAACTGTGTTAGTGAAAATGAAATCCTCCCTGTTTGCAAACAGATCTGAAATACTTTATCAGTGTACTCTGGAATTGTAAGAGTGAGCCCATTTCCAAAATGACAGGCAGTGGAGATGGCTTAGCCTGGAGAAAAGGCTCGTCCTTACCCTGTGTTATAGGCTGAGCTTGCCTGCATCTGCAAGTTGCTGCTGGTGGCATGTTTTCAGTAATCTCATCTGTCATGGATTCCTAATGCTGTGGGGGCAGTCTGGCAGGCAGAGGTTGGTTAAGCTATGTCAGAGCTTTTTATTATTGAGAGCACGTTCAGTCTGTGGATGTTAGTCAAAGGTAAATTAGAATGCAATTGATATATGCATATAACATGCATATTAATTTTAAATGTGTTTATTGCAATTAGTACTATTAAAATGAATGCCAGAGGAAACAGGGAATGATTAACCTCACATAAGCTTTGTTGTAATTTGTTTAAGAAGTTCAAATTTAAAATGAGACAATCAAAATGTTGCTGGTTGGTAAGGGGGGAAGACAGAGGGGGATGTGTTTGAGCACATTTTCCCAGTGAGTTCATACGGAGCCTTTGTCACTCTCCTCTGGCTTGCCTGGGTGACTCCTCCTCTGCTGTTTCTCTTGTTCCTGGTTAAGGCTTTAGGTTTGGATCTGAAATATTTGTGGTGCAGCAGCTCTTCTTCCTCGTGATACTTTCTGCCTCTGTCATTTGCTCAGTCTGCTGTCTTTGTTTTAGAGGGTCTTTGTGGAGCTGGTGGAAGAAGCATCAGGGGTGTCCCACCAAGCCAAGCAGGCCGTGTGTTCAGAAGAACCCAGAGTATGAAGTCCTCTCTGGTCATATATGAATTTAGGATCTCTGCAGGCAATACATGACTGTGATCTCATATAGCAGGGCAAGAGGAGGCTGAAATGTTTGAGGCTTAGGCTGTGTCTATTGGGGCTGTTGGTTGGAGTATTCAGCTGGAAGTGAGAGAGTCACCTCTGGTATCCCAGTAATTGCATACCCAGACCTTGCGATAATTGTCTTAAAAACTTTTTCTCTCATGCAACTGGTGTTCCCCAGTGGGTGCTGTTCCAGGAAAACGGATATGTGAGGCTTCCAAAGATGTGCTGAACAGAGCTAGGGCTCAGCCAGTGGGTGAATCCTGGAAGAGGATCAGAAGACACCGGTGTGATTTCTGTCCCTGGGAATCTCTTTGGACTGTGATGTTAACTATGTCTTCTGTAAGTGCCAAAAGGGGTTGTTTCATCCCTTCTATAGCTTGTGTGGTCTCACTTAACCCTAGGGATTAGGCAAAGAAAAGCCAACTAGCTGATGTGGAGATGTGGCAGAAATTTGCCTCAAGACAAGTGCTGTGGGTGACTCACTGCATCCCTCCTCCTCTCTGCCAGTCTCTGCTGCCTACACAGATTCAGTTCTGCTGATGTATTCTCATCCTGGTAAACTGAATTCATGGTGGAGATTGTTCTAGTCCACCTGGTTAATAATAAAGACACTAATAAAGCTTGTCACCACTTCAGCATTATTATATAAGTATAAATCTGTAAGTAGATCAGGCTTTGTTCCATGAGCAAAGAACAGATATGAGAGCAGAAATGAAAGACTGCATATTAGCCTTGCTATGCAAAAGTAGGGTTGCAGTACAGCTGTGGTCCCTACTATTCAAGTGACATAACTTTGATGTTTCCTCCTTCTTTCATCAAGAACTTCTGGTTTCTGTGAAGACTGATTCTGTGTTTCTGGGTGTGCATGTCCTGTGCAGAGACCTAGTTATGGAAGAATTGGGAGCTGCTTGTCTATGTTGATGTTGTTATGGAGAGATCATAGTGGAGTAATACAGAAAGGATTTCTTTTACACAGATACTGCAGACAAAGTGCATTTGGTAGATGAGCTTGTGCCTCTGCAAAGTGCTCTGCACATATGTGGATTGAGCCAGCTGTAGGGCTTTCTCTGCTGTTCCCTTTCAGATTATGCAGCCACATCCCAAACATAATGACCAGGCTTGTCCTCTTTCTGCTTCTCACCTCTGTAAAAGTGGTGCCAATCTCTGTGCCTCTGTGCAACTCTAAGAAAGTTGAAATGATGGGTACTCTAAGAAAGAAGTGATGGGTAAACATGCACTTGTTTTTTTCTGCTTAATTTGTCTGTCTGAAGGATGACTGAAAGATAGCTTGGAAGAAGGGTGTATTTTCTTTCATTTGCCTGTTTGTTTTCATAAATAGAACACAGCCCTTCAAAAACAATGGCAAAGTAATGAACACATTGAGAGAAGCCCTAAGAAACCATCCATGGGCTGTATCTTGGATAAAGGGCCTTGGAATCCCATCCTGCAGTTTAGTTAATCCAAGATCTTGGTGTTTGGTATTAGTTGCAGCTTCAGAAATGCTCTATGCCTTCTCTACAGCCTATTGAAAGGAAAAGGCTGATTCATGTTTGGAGAAGAAATGTTTCAACTAGCCTGTCTCTACAGATTGCAAAGGTAGACATGTTCTTCAGCGTTTGCCAACCTGATATTGCTGTGATAGAGGCCAGAGGTTTACTCTGATTTCTGCCTCTGCTGCAGAATGGTTAAGCTTTATTTGTAGTCTAAAAGGAGTGACAGCATGTGGCTTCATTAGAGCCTGCTGTTCCTGATTACATGACGGCATGTCCCTGTCTCTGTTTTGGTCACAAGCTGTGATACCTTTGGTTTTGCTGGGGGCAGCTCATTGGGAATACATTTTGCTTCCCAGACAGTGTAAATAGTTTTGTGGCCAGCACTGTAGCTGTATGAACTTAATGGCTGTCCTAGTTCTGGAAGACATTCATGTATAATGGCCAGCCTTCCAGACATCAGCCACTAATAATAAGTCATGTAGGAAAAACCAATGTGTAGGAAATCCATTTGATAATGACTGCATGATGCTGTTGCAAAACATCACTTTCCCAAATAACATTTGTCTGCTTCTTATCCATCATTTTCCTTTAGCATCCCAGGAGATTTGCTTTCTTCATCCTGGGCTTCATTGTCCATGGAGAAAACTGAAGTCATTCAATACAAGACCCTTGAACCAATTTTTCTGAATCTGCTGAGGACACTGCCTATGAGTCATGGATAAGCAGTTGTAAATCTGCTGGCTTTTTGAGTTTTTTGGGGAGAGGCAGTTGTATGTGTGTGCTGTTCCTTTGGTGCATTAAGCTGCCTCAGCAGCTGTGGTTGCAGCTGTGGCACTTACACCTGTGTAAATAGATGCATGTGTCCAGTTTTGAGACCTGTGCTCTGGTGCTTGAGGTTTAGGCTCTGAGAGAGTCTCAACTGATTTAACTGGTAAGGTGTAACCTTCTGTGTGCTTCAAAATGGTCTGTGGCTGGGTCAGGGCATGAACTGTTGTCCACAGACTGAGTGCTACACAGAAGCCAGGGAAGGATCTGTTGTTTTTTGAACATCAGCCTGTGCCTGGCACTTTCCCGGGGAGATAACTTATTTTTATGCTTGTAGGGTATACTAATCCTTTTTGCTACTTCCTTTTTTTTTTTTTCTTTTTCAAATTTTGTCTGAGGACACATAAGCTGATTTGAGTCATGCTTGACAAAAAGGTGGAGGCCTTGATGTTACAAAGCCTTTTAAGTTTCAGTTTCTGAGGTGTCCAGAGAAAGGAGACACCTTTGAACTGGGATGGCAGCTCCTGTCATGCTGAGGGAATCCACACGGGGACCTCAGTGACTGGGGAACCACTCTGCCCTGGGCAGCTGAGAAACAGTGGGCAGTAGGCAGCAGATGTTTGCCCTGCCCTGAACTTGTTTCCTAGCACCTTGGGGTGAGTTCTCCACTCTTACACCTGGATGGTGGGGGCTGGTTATGTTGGGAGCCTGAAGTTTGCAGGTCTCTGCCTCATTCACAGGAGTATTTTACAAGTCTGGATAGAAAAGAGCCCAAGGGTGTGGGTGGAAAGCAGGCAAAACACAGCTTTGTGCTCAGGGAGTGACTGGCACAGGGCAGAAGGTGGGTGGTGAGAATGCCAAAGAAGGGGTATTCCAAGGAGCAGGCAGTGATGGCACTGACACTCGCTGTGTGTCATGGGTTAAGCCTGTGATGGAGGTGTCGGAACTGGGGTGTGTGCAGTGAAAGAATTCCTGCTGTTTAGGAGGTAGAGTGGCACAGCAGAGGGTGGAAGTGTTGGCTGCAGCCCCAGGAAGTGTCCATTGCTGGATAGCTTGGAATAGAGGACAAGGTGGTGAAGTGGGAGCTCTCTGTGCTTTGAAGAACAGCACACATCAACTTCCAGCCAGCTGTGGGCTTTATCTCACTGATGACTCACTGTGCTGCCAAAGAGGATCCTGTAGTTTTAATCTTGGAAACAGTGACAGTGCGTTGTGTGATTCCTAATGACCAGTGCTGAACCTGGAAGTAGAAGAAATCTGCTTTGGCCAGATTCTTCTACTGGCATGGCTTGTAATTAGCTCAGAAATTACTGTTGGGGTGGCAGGAAAGGGAGAAGGATAATGATGTGAGATCCAGATTCACACAGGCTGTCTGTTTTTGTAGCCATCCAGACAACACAACAATTGTTAACGTTCACTTTGGACATATAAACCCCGTTTTTTGCGGTTTAAAAGGGATATTGTCAGCTATTTATTTATTGCTTTTAATTTCTTTCTGGCTCTTTGCAATATACCCCAGAGGTTCTTGAATTACATTTCTTTCCCCACCAATTTTTTGTCCTATTCTATTTCACAAAAGACAGCAGGAATTTTTCTTCCTTATTTTTCTATTTTCTTTCTTTTTTTTCTTTTCCCCTTTTTGTCAGGTCTCATGTATAGTTTCTATTGGTAATTTAACCACTTCATTGTGCTACCCCTGAGGTAGCTGCATAGGAAATAAATTTTGACTAACTGAAAGGAACTATAAGAGAATATAATATTTTCCCTTTCAAAATGAAAATGTACCGGAAATTTCTGAATCCTTGAAAGTTGCAGAGCATCAAGTCCTGTATATCTTTAATAACCTGGACTATAGGCAAAAGAAAAATACCCTGCAATTTGGTCTGAAATTGTGTATTTAGCAAACAATGCCTTATATGATCTAAATAAGCAAGTGCTATGCAGTGGACTTAAAAATGCAGACTCTCCCTTGCTTTGTGATTTTCATCAGTTATCAAAAGCATCAGTCCACATTGTGAGCTTGCTGCTGAGTTCTTGTAATGAGAGTTGAGTATGAGCTATAGAAATGTAAATGGAGCAATCTGAACCTGCATCTTTGCTTTTCCTACTTCTGCAACTTCTTTAATGGGACTGAAGGGAAATAAATCAACTTAAAAAAACCCCCACCAAACTTCCCATTTCATTGCTTTTCTGAAAGCTTGTATGCTTAGTTTTGGTAAAAGCTAATTTTCCCACCAAATTTTAAACACTTGGCAGAGAAGCTGAGTTTGTTAGAATGGAGCTACTTGGTGGTGGCTGGACTCCAGGGCTGTCAGTCCTTTAGCTTTTTTGTTAGCTGTGTTTCTTTGGAAAAGGGGGAAAGAGATCCATATGTAGCACTAAGGCTTCTTGTTGCAAGCAGGGTACACTGGACGGCAGAGAGGAGGCCATGCTGACAGTATCTCCTTCCTCTTTATCTGGGCAGAGATTGATACACTGCTCCTTAGCATGCAAAGGTGAGACTGAAGCCAGCCTGGTGAGCACATCTTCTAATTGAGTAAGGCTGGTGTGTAACAAACCCTGCTCCTTATTGATAGGAAGAAGGTTTCAGTCTTTTTAAACTTCATTAAACTCTCTGTAGTAATTAACCACTGTGCAAAGCAGCATTCTCTGCAGTGCTGTTAGCACTGCCTGGCCAAACCTTATTGATTAATCCAGCGCAAAGTCAGGCTGCTGGAGAGAAAGGACTTGGAGAGAACATGCTTCTACTTTGTCCCTTGTTGGGAGGGGACCAGGGACTTGTTTTTAAGGGAGCAGTGTCTGGCTCTTGAGTTTCTTCTATGTTTTGCTTATTGTCATGCCAGGAGACTGAAGCCAAGGAGTTTTTCCCACTGCCACGAGTGACCAGGGCTGAATGTGACAATGGCTGTTTGGGACCAGCCTAAAGACTATCTAATTTAGTTTTATTGCTGTAGAGGTGGTGGATAAGCAAGAGACAAGTGAAAGGAGTGGGGTAAATTGGATTCTTTAGTTGACTTTTGGCCATCCTTGTATTCATTTTTTTGTTGGAATCCATTTCTGTTCAAAAGACCTGAATAGTAAAAATGAGCACAGTCTAGGGAAGAAAAGGGTAACAGATGCACAGGAAGGGCAGTGATGGGGCCAAAGGGTATTTTGCCCAAACACCTTGGTTCCTAGATGCCTTTTCCATTGGTTTATGTTAAATTTTGCTTTTCATCTGTCTTTAGCATAGCCTGTCTACAGCCAAACATTAAAGTGAGCGCAGCACCCTCTAATTCTGCTGATCCACTTTTCCAGCTATGCCCTTGAGCCTCTCCCTTTAGACGTGACAGTGTGCTGCTTGCTCCTGTGAGCTCTGCAGAGCTAATATAGCTGTAGGAAGAAGATGGATTCTGCTCACCTCATCGATCACCGGCAGCGTTGTCACCCGGGAGCGTTTGTGTGGCTGAGCCCCTCGCTGCACGTGTGGCCGGGGGAAGCAGCTCCCTGGCTGGTGAGGATACACCGCTGGTGCCCTCTCCTGGAGGCAAAGCCGCGCTCTGCTAGTCCCTGCAAGAGCATCCCCTGCCTCCTCTGAGTGATTCGTGGCTTGGAAACTGAGGCATCACCACGGGGGACTGTGGTGGGGTATCAGAAGAATGAAGTGTGCAGTCCCATACCTTGTGACAAATACCAGATGATTCAGAAAAATGCTTGGCATCAGTGTGATAATACAGGCTGCAGGGATGTTTCTTCTTTACCCTGGGTTGTTTACAGGCCCGGGAATGTGATGCTTTAGGTCTGTATGTCATGGTGTAACCTGCCAGTGGAATTTTAATGCAATGGTGAAGGTTTGTGTGGCTTTCTGGGGCTGTGCTGTGCCAGGAGATAGCCTGTGTAGGGTGTGAGCTACGCTCTGTGCTCTGCCTTGCGGCCTGTAAAGCTGAAAAGTCATTTGCCTTTTTTTTTGTTCTCAGCAGCCAGAAAGATGGTGGGAATTTGGCTGCCAAAAATTCTCAAAGTCAAGTGACACCATTAAAAAGTGAAACTGAGGGATAGTTTCCTCCCTTAGGAGCATACATCAAGGAAACACAATCCATATGTGGAAGCTGCTGCCTTAGACCCCAAGTCTCTGGATTGGTTTTTGTGGCTCCCTTTAAAAGGCCCCTTTTGCACTGTCTGTGAAGTCTTTACAAACCCAAGGACATTTAGCTTAAGGCAGTACATGCTGCCACACACTGCCTCCTTGGCAGATAAATGCAGTGCATATGTTTGTGAAGAGGGTATGGCAGTGTTTCCAGGTTTCTCCTGGTGCTGTAGGAAAGGCTGTGAGAGAGGCAGGTAAGGTGGTACTGAGTGCTAGGAAAGAATCAGGGTGCATTATGGAAAACAAACTGATGGCAGGTTGAGGGAAGCCATCAGCCACCTGGCAAGGCCTATATTCATTTAATCTTATTTAATTAATTAAAATTTAATTGGGATGCTGCATTTTTAAAGCTTAACACTCCCCAATAATACTGAGTCCCTGTATTGCCAGCCAGCTGGCTGCAGTTGCTGTGATACTCCCCTGATTTGCAAGAAAACTGAGTTTCCAGGATTTGCTGAATTTTGAAACATCAGCAGAGGCCAAAAAGGTTTTGCTAGAGTGCACTTTGTGATAGACCTGGGGTGATTAGACTATTGCGCTTCAGATTCTGCAGGTCCCTTATCAAATACGTAGTTTTGTTAAGAAATTAGCTCCTTTCTGCTTTTTGTTTTAGTTTTTTTCCTTATTTCTCCTAATTATTTTAAACCCCCTTTTATCTCATCTGGAATTAGAGCCTTTAATTTTAGCCAAGTTTTTGTGTGTATATTTGTAAGGTTTTATTTTATACATCTTGTATATTTTCTGTTTTGGAATAAGTTTTATTCTCATCCTTTTGCTTTCAGGAGTGTCTGGAAAAGGAGAGCAAGTAGGAGGGACAGGGCTTCGAGGCATGTTTTGTTTTAAATCTCTGATTTCTAGAGAGATTTCCCATCTTAAACTATGTTGGTGGAAAGTCATAGCAATCATTTACTTTCAGAGAAGTCTGACTCTTGGAACAAATCTCTGGAGTACATCTGAACTTCCTATATATTGAATTCTCCTTGCAGAATATTGATCCTGTTTTCTGGGTTACAAAAGAGAGATTTGGGCTTACATGCTACATTTGTCCTTTATTAAATCTTAGTTAGCACTGTATTTTATTTGTTCCAGAAGGAGCTGAGAAACTTTAATTTGAGTTGTAAAGCCGTGACAATACCCAGATAAACAGGTTTTTCTCTCATTAGGACCAGGTTGTTGAAACAGAGCATACAAGGTGGGAAGCAAACATGGTCAGCTCTAACAATGGGCCAAGCAGTGCCTGGAAAGGGCCACAGTTGTGCTGGAGCCCAGCATCTCCCAGAGGTCTCTGAGATATCCAGCATGACTCAGCTGTGCTGCTGTGGTTGAACCACTGTAATATTCAATTTGGAAGACTTGCTTCCAGAAGAAAGCCTGGGATGTAGGCGTGTGGCTTTGTATGAGGTCTGGTTCAGTCCCTTCCTCTTGTCAGGAGAGACAATCCTGCTTGTGGAGTGAAAGTAGTTTCTGATATTATGATGTGTGTGTGTGCATGGGGAAGGAAATAACTTACATTGGCATCACTGCTTTTGATGATTTGTTTTCTGATTTAGTGGTCTGTAGTCTGACTAATACAAACCTTTATGGCTTGGCCAGTCCAGTGCTGCTGTCAGTGTCTGCTTTCCAGCCTCATTCAAGCATCCTCCTGGCATTATCTAATCCCCAGCATAGGTAAGGAGGTATCTTCACTGCTGTTGAATGCTTGAGAGCTGGTGTTGAGTGCTTGAGCAAGTCTGCTCCCTTTTGCAAAACTAACCCCTGTCAATAATTTATAAGCACTAGGAAGATCTCATCTAGAAAATGATGTATCATTCTTGTCAGCCATGTTCAAGGAAGAAGAACTGAAAATGAAACAAGACAGGCAGAGATGGGCTAGTAAGGTGACTGGGGAAAAGAGATCCCCTCTCATGAGTGGACACTAAAAGCTTGTAAAACTGGTGGAAATGATGACAGAGATGGGAAGTGCCTGTTCTCTCTAAATGCATTAAGGTCACAAATAGTAGGGAGGAAGAAGGACTAATAAAAACAGAGGGCAGTGTTGGTTCAGGAACAATCAGCTGTTAACTCAGTGAATGAGCTGCAGGTAAAATGGAAAAAAAGGCTTCTGTGCAGAGCAATGAGGCTGGGTAATGGCCTTCTCAGAGATACCAGGAAGGAAGTGGAGCATTTTACTAATGAAAGGTAGTTGCTGATGATACCTGGAAGGCTTTGACACACAGAAGTCCTTGCCATTTGTGTGTTTCTAGACACAAGATGTAGGACACTTTGTTGCTTTCTGGGCACCATATTTTTTTAGGATGAATTTACCTGGCAGTAGTCCAGTCCTCCAACAGTTTTCAGCTGATCATGCTGCTGCTGTGTGTAAACAGCAGCTTCATTTCACTATAGAACAGGTTGTATTTTAAGCTGTGGAAGGTGTAAGTGGTGCTTTCAGATAATTCTGTATGTCAGCTTTGAAGGTAGTTTTGGGTGAACAGTATTCCTGGAAACTTAAGGAACAGGTGCTTGCTTCAGAAGATGGTGATGAAGATTGAAATAGCACTACTTGTGGCAGAAAAATATCTTCCCTTCAGAAGAGAATGATAATTGTAAAAACTTTCTTGGACATCTAGAAGGTGATTTGGAACACTTGCCTCTTTAGCCCACCTCTCTCTGGAAGAACCTTCAATTTGTCTTTTAATGAATAGGGCAGCATGTTTCCACTGGCTTTGGATAGGAGTGCAGGTATTCTTCTTTTCTTTGCAAAGAGCAGGTGGAAGATGACAAGTAAATGATGACATTATTACGCTTGCACTTTAATAGTTTCCAAGGAACTTGCAAGTAAGCGAAGGCAACACATGAAATATTAACGATTTCTCTTTGCTCTTATACAAAAGGTTGAAAGCTTCCAGAGCTGGAGTTCAGGGTACATGAAGCATATGGAAATAACACCTGCAGCTTTGCCTGAAGGGCTAACACTGACCTTTTTTTGAGTGATAAATAAGGTTTGTTTATTATTTTTTTTCTTTTATCACAATTGGAAAAAAGAGATCTGGTTTCTACACACAGGATTCAGTCCCTTTGTCTATAGCAGAATACCTTCTAGATTCCTAACTTCTCTCCTTTATGGCTGCCCTTCTTGTTTGAGGGAAAAATAAGTTTTTGAAGCAAAATATTTCCTTTGTTCATCCTTTTTCCCTGCCCCAGTTAATAGAAGGACCAAAGATAAAAACAGTTTTCTATAAATGAATGGAAGAAAATAAACATTACAACATCTGTACTTTTACAACGGGTCATTTCCAAAAGGAAACTACCTTTCAGTATAATGTTGTAGATCTCTAAGCAGGAGGAATGCCCAGTTTGCTCCACAGGTGTTATATCTCTGTATCTTGACACTGTAGCCCCAGAGCTGTTAGTGGTGAGTTAAGCCAAGGAGCACTTTGTCCTGGCTTCTTGTTACTGCTGTGTTTACCTGGAATACAACAAAGCCAGGGAGAATCACAGGTCTGTGATGCTACTTTCTCACCAGGTAACTAGAAAACTACTCAGGACTTTCTCTGGGAGCTGGAGACAGGTGACCTTTAGCAGAAGGGTTCAGTGTAAGGTTGTTCTTGAGCTGACCAGAGGGCCTAGAAGTGAGAGGTGACATTTACGGTCTCATCTGCCCAAGTTCATGTGTGTACTGGGTATCACATGAGATAGGTGCTGCTGTTGCTCCATCCATCCATCCATCCATCCATGCATCCATCCATCATGTAGTCCTGGGATGGGATGTCAGAAGCGTTGCTCTTGAGTGGTGTGATCAATGTTTCGTGACTCCCTGCTGTCCTTGTCCAAGTGCAGTGGGACATCCTTTGGTACTTAAAGCTGCCCTTGCTGGTACCGATACTGAAAGTTTTGGTCAAATGTAGGTGTGAGGTCCCAGGACGTGACTGGCTTCAGCTGGCTGACTCTAGGAGCCAGATCTACTCATGCCTGTGGAAGGGGACAGACAGTATTGGAGTATCTGCACTTACTGCTAAGTCTGGATTTCTCCTACATAATTTTACTTGTGCATACTGGATGCACATTGTTTGATCCTTTTTATCTGTGAATTTAACACCAAACTTTGTTTTCTGAATAATGTCTTATCCACCTAATAATATACCCATGTCTGATAGTGCCTTATTCACAGACATAAATCTGCCTGTCCAGTTCTTGGTACAGCCATCTCTTGGCATTGGTAATGCTCTCTAGGGGATTCAACCACCCACCTACCCCACACTCTGGTGGATTAAAGGAGATAATTGTGAAAATGTAACATTTGGTGGTGTAAGTAAGGGTTAGTCAGAATAGAATGAAGAGGAGCTGGTCAGACAGTAAGTACATTCAGTCAGTGCAGTGTTGGAGAGATGTGTCAGGAGAGAAAAAATGACACAGAAACTCTATATCTGTGCAACTTCGCTTTGTATGGCTTGTGCTTTTCCTGTGTTCCTTCATAAGCATTTGATGTGAACAATATCAGGCTCAATGCATCTGAATACTTGAGTGTGCTGAAGGATGAGGAAGAGTTGTGCAAATCCCAGCTGCCATTCTCTTTGGTGACAGGCAGCAGGAGGAAGGGATGCTGAGGGACATCTAACAAGCTGCAGTGCATGTTGCAAGAGGGAGCACAGCAATAACCAGATGGATGGTAGCTCTAGCTATGAAGCGTGGGGATGAGCTGGTGAACTCTTCCCATCCAAACCTGCTGGACTGAGTTTTTCCACCTTTTTTTTTTCCTTTTTTTTTTTTTTTTTTCTTTTCTTTGAACAATCTCAAGAGACTCATTGAAAGGTAGGACAGGAGATAAGGAGCTGCAGGAGGAAGTGTTCCAAGCTGTGCCCCAACAGACCAGAGAAGGACTCTTGAACTCTAGCTTATCCCAGACATGTGAATGGTGGAGGGTGAGTTAGCTGGTTCCTCTTGTTGTACCTTGATGTCCTGCATTCCTGCCACCCCTTCTTGAATTCTCATGGAAAATCACAGAGGGATTTGTGTTCTGTCCTCCTGCTGTATTGCTGGGTGGTGGGTGGAGATGAGTGACCTCCTCCCTTCATCCCTCGTGGTCTGCAGCTTTTATTGTGCTTATGTCACAGGTTGAGGTGGGGCAGTGGGAACTGTCCAGCATCTGGATGCACAAGGAGTCCTTTCAATGAACACTGCTGAGTTTTAGGGCTTTTGTAAGCTGAGAATTTATAGTCGCAGGTATAGATCAATGCCTTGCTGTTCAGAGCTTTTATCACAGGAAAATATTAGGAGAACTAGATTCTAAGATCAGGACAGTCTGGCCTTTCATGATAAGAGGGGCTACTTGCACAGATTTCTGGTATGAGAACAGCTGGTCCTTCCATGAAAAGAAATCTCTTTTGTGTCTAATCTTCCTGGTTGATTCAGTTTGGTCTGTGTATAAAGGGCCAGCTAGAACCTGCTGGTGGTATTGAGAGTTTTTCCACTTGCTGGTTACTATCTACATTTTCTTACCACCAAAGGCAAGTGCTTCAAGAAAGCCCTGTGACTGCTGTATCTGTGTCTGCTGAGCTAATATGGAAGATCCATCATTCCCTCCTTCCATCCCTTTTTGCTTGCATCTAAATATTTTTCCAGGGGCAGAATGAATTTGTCATTGTTATTAAGCAATGGATATAATCTTAATTCAGACTCATGTCCTGAGGTGCTTTCTTTGCATAACTGGAAGTTCTTTGAGCTGTGAATGCATGGTTGTTTCTCTGTGGATATTAGCAGGCTGTGTGTGGTGAAGATTGGAGGGTGAATGAGGTTGTGCAATGAGTCTGGTTGTCTTGATGGTAGTGAGCAAATAGAATCAGAATGTCTTTATTAAGGTGACAGCAACCTCACACTGCCATTTTTTGTAGTCTGTCATGCCAGCTGGTTTAACTGCAGCATTCTTTTCTCCTCTCCACCTTTTCAAGCTTAATTTTCTTGTAGTGTTAGCATGGAAATAAGCAGCGCAAGCCCCCATGATCCCCAGCAGCCTGGTCATGGTGAAAGGGTGACGGTTCATTCCCCTTGTGAGCATTACAGAAATCTACAAGCTTCTTGATTAGGACCTGTCAATATGCTAAGGCTGGCCTAGACTGGGGCATGCTTTTGCTTCTAGCGTATCTGCAATGTGTTACCCAAAGTGTTTTTCTGGATTTGTAGTTGCACAGTCCTGTGGTCATCTCACAATGGGCTTTCATCTTTCCACCGTACCCATGGGTCAAGAATAGATATCTCTGTTTTACCAGGAAGCAGGTCATGTTTAGTGACTCTTTGGGGTCAGACTGAGAGCTTGGTCTGGAACTGAAAACTGGTCTCAAAAAGAGTGGGCTGAGAGTCATTCATTATTTTCTCATATTCATGTCTGAACTTGCTTGAAAATGCCTTTCAATGTCTCTATTTCCCTAGTAGCACTAAAAATATTGTAGCCTGACTTCTGCCTTAAGCCTCCTATCTCTCTGCAGGTGTCCAAAACCAGCTGTTACATGTCATGATCACTGGTTTATAGATGAGGAGGCTCTGTGACAACAATATTTTGTGTCATACTGGTATTTGCACAGATCAGTGAAAAATCAGAAGTGCGGTGAGCTGCCAGGTTTCCTGATCTTGAAGCTATGGAAAAAAGCATCTAGGGAGCTGAGGTAGGGCAAAATTTCTTGAAACTCCCCCAGGTAAACATCTCTAGCATTCTCTTAGGTTCTCCTAAAGGCGTGTGTTTAGTTGCAGGGAGAATTGTGTCAGTAATACACCAGCTCTTTGCATGAAGACATTTCCATGAGGTCTGACTTAAGGGGTTTGGCATTGACCATTTTACCTTGGTCGCTGCTTTAAGCTTGAGGAAACAGCAAAGTGCGTCCTTGGGCTTCTCCTCTCAGCTGTGCTGCAACCTGTCCTTTTTCTGCAGCTGGAAGCAGACTTTCCCCAGCTGCATATTTGTCACTAATTAACATGATAACAGGACAGCACAGGGTCCCCCTGTCGAGGAAAACCAGCTGATTATGTATGACAGCTGTCTAATGTAGCCTGAGCTGATATTGTGCCCATGAAGAAGGTGTTTGTTGAGTTGTTTGACTCCTTTGTTGCAGTGTGCAAGCACTCCACAAATGAACAATCCTTAGGAGCCTTGCAAGGCAGGGCAAGTAATTCAAAGTTTACCAATACCTTGGCAAATTAAACTAGGAAAATTTTGCCAGATTGTATCTCTTTCACAGGTACATGAGAGAGGGATATGTACAGTCTTGGCTGAACTGTGCTGGAGCTCAAGGCTGGCAATGAGTGAAGACGGAAGGTCCTGAGTGATGAGCACTGACTGAGTTGTGTCAGGAGCTGACCCAGAGAACAGCAGAGGGGAACACACAGCTTCAGGAGGATGCTTCTTCTGCTGTGCCTGTCTTTTGGCTACTGTTATTAGTTTGCCTATGTACTAAATTATTTACTCAACTACTTTTTTTCCCCCTTTTATATATATTTTTTTAAAGAACAAATTAATTGCTTAATTCCCTTTGCCTAGCTCTTCTGTTGCATTGGGGCACAGCAGGGAAGCTGGAAATGCCTGTCTATTGGCTGTTCCTGGGGAACTAAGGACCTGAACAGCAGCTAATCAGTGTTTTAACTGTAGTTTTCAATATTCTCTCAGTGTTAATGTTGATAATAGATAGTTGGCCCAATTAAAACAAAAAATTATCAAAGCGTGTTTGAAGTGCCCTTAGGTAATTCTGCATGTGTTTGTTGGAGAGCAGCTAGGAAAACAAAATTTGACCTTCTGCAGAACAAAATCATGTTGCAGAGAAGGATGGAGACAGTGGGAGAGCAGCAAGTAAAAGCTGATGTTAATAAGTTGTGGCAGAGATTTGGCTGTGCTGGATCATTTTACCTGTTAAATGCACTCTCCTGCTTATGGCACTGAGCAATAAATGGGCGTTATGTTTGAGTCATATAATCCTCTATGGTAGTTCTTCAGTGATATCCAGAGGCAAAGAAGTAGGTATCTTTTTGACCCTGAAGGCAGTTAACTCACATTCTGAGGCATGGGATTTGATTACTGTTATCTTAGCTGCTACAATTATTGACAGTAAAATTAACCAGCTCTTTTTAAAGCCTAGACTTGTTCTGAATATACTGACCACTTAATGGGGTCAGTTTTCACAGATGTGTGAGGTATGTTTGCTGCAGTTACATGCACAGAACTGGCTGATTGCATATTACAGAAGACCATCAGATGAAAACATTTGCTCAAAACCATTTGCTTGTGCACTTGACATGGTGTGTGCTGTGATACTGACTTGCCTATGGGTGGTAAAGTTGCTTTGTAAAATCAAGCCTTCCCAATTTAGCATAGAAGTGTAGATATCAAAGTTGAGAAGTTCCTGCTTTGATTTTGTGTGTTAAACTGGGTTAAGACTAATTATTTTGTAAGATGGTGCAGGGGAACTGCTAGATTAAAACAGGAGAAAGTGGTGGCAATTAGGAGAGGGTGACTTCCATTTTGAAGTCAAGAGTGACTTTGAATGCTGAAGATTTCTTCTTTTGGATCCATTTTCTAGACTGTGGTTTAGAGCATGTGTCTTTTCTGTGTTCTTAATACACAAACATCTACCTGAAATCCTGTGTATTATGATGAACCCTGTGCTTACTGTGTATATCTTGTTACTCTTTTAAATTAAATACTCTTTTAACACACATTTTCTACTCTTTTAAATTCCAAATATAAGGACTATGTTTTGGCTGGCCTTAATATCATGTCAGCAGACATGAAATGTGACATGGTTGTTAGCAGAAGGTTTTTGGTACTAGTCAGGCTTCAACAGGGGCAATTGTTTGTGCCATATCAATCAGAAAAAGGAAGCCTCAGTTGGATGGAACGGTCATCTTTGCTCTATCAAGTTTTTAGACTGCAAAGATTTGTACAACTGCATCTTACCAACTCAAGAGAAGGAAAAACAGGAGACAGAGAGATTCCTGATCTTAAAGTGGGTGGATAAGGTTAAATATAGTGTCAAATTGTCTCCAGAGTGGATCAGTTTGAGTTTGCTGAAGTCTATGAAGTTTGCTGAGGACTGTGAAGTCTGTGCTGTTGGGGTGCTTTTGGAGTATAACACTAGTACCAGGTGTCAGAATAACCTGCTTGTCTGCTCAGAATTGTTATAAATGGTAAGAGCTGCTCAGTCTGAGTGCGTTATTTGGAGAGGAGCTGCAATACAAGTGATAAAGAGGAGGGATCAACTTTTTATTGGGTTTCAGGACTGGTTTCATTAAGGAGAGATAAAGAAGATTTTCCTCTAAAACCTGGTTTTGCCAAGACTTCCTCTGTGCCACAGAGCAAGACACTAGGCTCACACCTTCAAGGGGAAGATTTAAGTGCCTGATGCCAGCTTAATTTCAGTGGCTGCCAAGTGCTTGAATAGGAGTTGGGATGTGTGAACCTGGTGTCTCGGGCTTCAGGAAAGTTGCTTAGGGTAAAGCAGAGGTGGCTTGCAAAGAAGCTGCAATTATTTGTGAAAACACCTTTGTTGAACACAATGATTCCAGAATACGTTTTGTCCTTTGAGGTGTTGCCACACTTATTTAAGATTGAATTTTGTGCACTGGCTTTCCCTTGCAGATTCTGGGGTCTTGCATAAGCTTAGTTCTCAACTTGTAAAATAGAGATTGTTCATAATTTTTTTCAGGTTGTAGGATCTTCTGGGGGTAGTGTTTGACAATGATCTTGACAAAAGACATGACAATCCAAGTGCTTGGTCTTGAAGTGCTATTTTTATGTGAGTAATTGCTCACCAAGATACAGCTCAGAATACATGCTCTTGTGCTGAGTTACTTAGCTTTGATCACACAAGGGGGGCCAATTGCTGCAAAGCACTTTCCTCCACTCCCTCTTGCTGTGTTCTGGAGTGTCAGGCTGTAAGCTTGGTGTAGGCAAATCCAGCACTCAGAAGAAATAAATGAAATGGCCTAGATACTGTGAGTCTTGAAACTTAATATCCAAAAGGGAATTGAAAGTCAAAGTCTCTGAAAACCCTTTGTAGCTAACTTTCTAGATCTTCTGCTCCTTAGCAAAAATGCCGCAGATTGAACTGCCAAGACCAGCAAGTATTTTTCCTTGCATTAGCTTCTCTGGGGAGAATGGCTTGCTGGACTCTATTAAAGCTGGAGACTTGAGAGCAGCTGAGGTTTGCAAGTCTTGGATTCTGAACCGTCTTCTTTCTTTTGAGGTAGCATTATTGTTTAGGGTATGGAACATTAAAATGCATAGTGAAGATGTAGTGCTGCTGGATAATTCTGAGCTGCAGCTGATGTATTGGCTGTTAGTAGATGCTTGCTCTGCTGGCAGAGTGCTTGGGGCCATATTTGTGGCATTGGGACAAAAGTCTGTGAGCATTATTAATGGGCAGAGTTTCTGGGGAGAGGCGTGAACAAATGCCTTCTGCAGAGAACTGGGAAACACTCAGCACCTACTTGGCAGCTTGCAGAGTTGGGTCCTGGATTCAGAGGACACTCTGCTCAAATTTGGGAGAAAATATTCTCCCAAACAAAAAGAATGATTTGACAATTGATAAAACAGAAATACGTCTTTCACCTTAATCAGGAGGCCTGGCACAGCCTGTGCTGGTGGCTGGCACCAGCAAGTGTTGGTTGAATTAACTACAATGGATTTATCTGGGAAGCTGAATGGCTTGATGATTTGAAGATGTGTTGAGGTACTGAGGGATGTGGGGTGAAACCCACTGAGTCTGAAAACATGGCAACTGTATTGGACAAGAATTCAGAAGTTATCTGATCCTGTGGGATGCAAGAGATGTGAATTCAGGTCCTGGCTTGGCTGCTGACTTCCCATGTGGTTTCAGGGCAGGAATTCAAAAGAGACTTGTCACTTATAGAAGAGTAGCAGGAAGCAATTTCAGTCCTCTCAGGATTTATCTTGTGGGTTTCTGAATACTTCACCTCCTCACTCTAAACCAGGAATGAACATACATTTTGGGATACATGGAAAAGTTGAGAATAAGTGTATTTATATATAGGAGGAATCCAGATACAATGATGATAAAAAGTCATTAAATGCCCAAATCTCGGACACATCAGGCATTCGTCCTTCAATCAGAGTAGGAAAAACTGGTGTTTCAGGTATTGGATACCAGCTTTGCAGACAGCAGATATGAAACAGGTGTGCATACACATGTGTAAACAGACCAAGCTTCAGCAGTTACTTATCAGCACAGTAGGTCTAATTTTGCAGTAATAAACTCTAAAGAAGGTAACTTCCAGTTATCATTCTTCTGGCCTTTAAATGTTTGTTACATCATCTGGAATGGATCAGGTTTGTGGGACATTCTGTTAGCATTTGGTGCTTTTCATGTTACCATCTCTTTCATTTCAATAGTTTGAAACCACTTAATAATAAAAAACCCTTTGAAAACATTTTCCTTTTTCAACTCCACTCTTTGTCTCACATTTTGCCTACTAGCACCCCACCACTGCCCCTCTGTTGACAAACCTGTGTAGAACCATCTGTGTTGAGGCGTGGCGTGAAGTACTTCATGTGGATGGCTCCATGGCCTGATGATTCTGGGCTGGAAGAGCTCTTTAAGTCAGCTCTTAAAATTATGTATTAGAGCATTCTGGAAAAACCCCAAACCAGTCCAAACCCCCAAACTCACTCTTGCAATATGACCTATATAATTTATTGGTAGCTCCACATTTGAGAAAGTTGTTGTTCACCTTGGTGATACAGAAATAATGTCCTGAAGATCTATTATCCTTGAAGGCTGCAGATATTAGAGTTTCTTTTGGGAGCTGGTGACTTAGAGAAGAGCTCCTATCACAACAAGCACAAAAAAAGAGACAGATGTTTCTTCTGTTATCTTTCCACTGAACCCAAAGACAAATTTAGTCTGGGATAATAGATGTAGGTCTGCATTTTGTCTGCTTTGTATAATCCCCTCTCCTTGTGCCCAATGGTGTTTAAAGTATTCCTTTGGCTCATTCCAGATGTGATTATTATAATTTTTAATTCTTGATGAAGCAATTATTATCATAGAGTAATTTACTTTGGTCTTTTTGTAGCCCATCTCTTCAAGGTAGCTGTGTTTTTGTTTCTTCTGTGTTGTAAGAAGTAAGAACTTATTCCATCCATCTGCATAAACAGCTGTCTCTGCTGTTGGAAAACTGTGAGTGCTATGTACCCCCACCACTGAACAGCCATCCACAGCGTCTGGAGAGCCCAGAAAAAGTTTTATCTGTTTGCATTTTGGTTAGATCTAGTCAAACTTCCCATTTTGAGGATGGGAACCCTACCTGCAGAGTCAAACAGCCTCATCTACAATCTTTGACTACAGACTTTCTGAGAACTTTGTGACTCAGTTCTCCTCCGTTAACTGGAAGGGCAAAGGTGCCTAAAGACTGTGCTGAGGCTCTCTTGAGAATAGCTGGTATCTTTTTCTGACAGGATTTATTGTTCCAGTAAATGGGATGAAGCTGATGTTGTAGAACAACAAAAGCATGCTTACTGCAGGCTGTGTCTGTCTGGGATTGTTTGGAGGGGGTCATACAAAGAGTGTAGTTTCCAGAGGTGTTCTGTCTCACCCCTGCTGACCTGCTGCCACATTGAATCAGTGCTGCTGTTCTGTGGGCACAATGCTCTGCTTTATGGTCATCACTGGAAGGCAAAAATGTAAACAATCATAAGCCCTATGCAATCATAATGCATGTATTAAAACCATGCTGAAGACCACTTTATAGTTTTCATCACAGCAGAATCAAGGCCCCTAATTCTCCCTTGGAGCAGAAGTAAACAACTTTAGGCCTCATGAGCATTGAATGTCTTTTGGACAGATGAGCTAATTTTTGTTGTGGCAGAGCAGTGCGTGACCTAGTTTCAAGGGATGTAAATTGTTCATGTCTCCTGACACTAGCAAATAATGCAGAGTTGGACCTCTTCTTGGGCTGGCTTTCTGATAATAATGAGACCCATTTGTTTTTTCCCGAGTGGAAATGGAATGAGAACACATGCCTTAATTGTGTCTAGGTGTAAAAGATACTACCTTGTTCTTTTAAGAGCATGAAAGAAGTAAACCCCTTCAAATCTTCTTACTGAAGACACCAAGCAGGATCCAGAATAGAAACTTGTTGAGTTTTGGAAGTCAGTTTTGGACATGGGACTCCTATGCCACAGAGCTTCCATGGCAGTCTTTCCTCTTGGATTGGGTGCATATATGGTTTTACCAGAGACATGTGGGTGGAAAAAATGGCTGTGGCAGTGGCTCCTGCTCATTGCGGAAAAAATGATCTGGGTCTACATAAGAGCACCTGATTTAGGATGTTGAAGTGTGGTGTGGCACGACATTGATAAGAGGAAGCTTGTCCCGAGCTTAGAGCCTTTCTTAGGGCTAAGGTTTTGATCACTGAGACTTTCAGAGAAAATCAGCCTCTGTTTTGCTTAATATTAGCCCCTCTTCTGGTTGCCAGCAGTGAGGGCTGTGAAGTCAGGAGAGAGCACCCTCTGTTCTGGTTGTGCATTTTATACATTTTAATGCATTTTGTAGTAAAGGCAAATTGAACAGTCTGCTGCCCCAGGCCCTGTTTTTGGGTTGCAGAAAGATGTGTCATGTTCATGGTCACAGTCATTTTGGGCTTGCAATTCTGTTGGTAATGTGGGATTACCTGCTTGTTCCTTCAGATCAGCAAACTTTAGAAGATTGGCTGGCATAGATCTTACACCAGTAAGTCTCTTTGGTTTTATATTGCTCAAGTAATGCTGGTATATAAGTTGACAGGTGGCTGTATGCGGGATGACAGGTTTGCTGGAGCAGCTGTTTTGTTTACATGTGTATGTGAAATTCCAGTATTGCCACCCTTGAGTAGTAAAATGTTTGAGGGTCCTAACCTTGCCCCCTCATGAGTGGGTCTTGCATTTACACAGCTCTTCTTGCACTGAAATATTTACTGGGAAATTCTTCATTCTTCTACCTCTTCCCTGGGCACACACACACCCACGCCTGACCTAGACAAGAGCATGATCAGGAACAGCAAGTTCCTTCCATGAAAAGGAAAAATTAATAGTGCAATAAGTGAGTCACCTTATTGTTTGGATACTGAATTATTTAACTCCATGCACACCATTAACATATCATTGACCACAGCAGAGTTTGACAGGTATATTAACTTCATTCTGTTTGCTTGTAAGAGAGCAGATGGGGGCTGGTCAGCCTCATGTGGCAGGATAAAAGATCTCAGAAACTCTGTAAGATATGAAATTGTTTGCTTGTAAGAGAGCAGATGGGGGCTGGTCAGCCTCATGTGGCAGGATAAAGGCCTCAGAAACTCTGTAAGATATGAAACATTAAGGAGAATTGGACATTAAGGTAGAGTTCAGGCTGAGTTTTCTTACAAGTAGAAGTAATAAAATATACTTTTATTATTTTAATGACCATGGCATGGCTTGAATTGCAAAGGTCACTCTGAGATCTAGAGGAAGGAAGAAAAGAGTATGATCAAGAGAGCAACTCTTTTTATCTTCTTTGCCATTATCTACAACCAAGGTTACATTCTTCTTGTGCCAAATGGTTATAGCACCAGGCAGGTCTGCAGAGCGATTTAGCTGTATTACTTTCTATGTACCTATGATTTTGTTTGTCAGACAGTTAAATGTGTGCTAAAAGATCTGGTTTTTAGGGTCGTGAGTGTCCACAGTTCCAGCTGGCAACAACAATGGATGGCATCTAACAGATCTAGTGTGGACTCTTCCATGTATGAAGAAACTTTGTGTGCTCTGGTTCAGGGCAGCATCTGTCCTGCTGTTGTGCAGAAGGGTTAGGAGCCAGCAGTCTTTCCATAATGGTTGCATCCTATTTGTGGTGTCAGGAACCCCTACAACTAACCATGGTGTCCTCCTGCTTTAGAGCTGCTTAGAGCTCTTTTCTGACCATTGGATCCTTGGTGTTTTGGGTTCCTTGACACACAGGATGGCATTTCACCTGCCTTTCACAGGATGAAGTACTAGAAGAAGGAAGGGGGGTAACACCCAGTGCTGCAGGTAGATCCAGGTCTCTTTGAGATAGTCTGTAGGATTTGAGATACATCTTTAAAGTCATCCTTGGCAGTGTGGTTCAAGAACAGCTGGAAATTTGACTTTTCTATTTTTTTCACCAGCTCCCATGGCTCTTAATGTGTTAATGCTGGAGAAATCGTCTTTTGGCATAGGGGACATGGAATGTTGTCATTGGTGCAAGTTAGGAATTTGCTGGTGAGCTTTGTGTTGAATGCTGTTTCCAGTGCCTAGTCTGTTCATTCCTTTAGGGTTTTCAATCTATGTGTCAGGTCCTTATTTATTATTTGTAGCTTTCTGTTTTCCAAATGTTGACCTTTTCTAAAAGAAGAGTGTAGGAAGAGAGCAGGCTTTCCTAAGTGTATTGTACAAAGGGAAGTAAAATACAGTAAGAAAGGAAGAGAAAGAAAGAGTATATGGGGTGGGGGGGAGAGCAGAAATCCATTTTTGATCATGGTAGTGGGAGAAGTCAGGAAGCAATGCTGCAAGCCTGGATTAAGTGAGAAACTAGCCCATATTGTGTTTACAGAAGGCAAATACTAAGGTTATTACATTAGTTAAACTGGCAAGAGAGCTACCCTTGTTATTAATCTAATATTGCAGTGGCTGGAATTCAGGTAATTGTGCCTGTGGCAGACACTTCTAAAAGTTCATGCTTGACTAATACTTCTGGGGGACAAAACCTGACAAGAAATGAATTACCTTAGATACAACGTTCACTTCATAGTCAAGGTCCTCTACATCCATCATTTGACACAAAGCTCTTGTTCCTGAATCTGAGTATGTGCTTGAGCTCTTCCTCATTTTATGTGCATTTTTATTCACTTGCCCACATACACAAATACACATCTTCCTAGCCTTTGTGATTATACAGAAAATGTCACAGTGGGAACTGAAGCATTAGCTGTCTCCCCAGGAGTTCAGGCAGCCAGAATGAATAATTTTCAGAGGTTTGAACAAGCTTGTTCATTAAGTGAGGTGTTAACCCTGAAATTTGCAGATGACCAATTAAGCATCCATAATGACTCACAAGTGACAGTTTTAGCAAAAACACCCAGATAATTTGTTGAGTCATGAACTCATCCTGTTGGAAGCTCTGTGTAGTGCAGGATAGAAATATTTGGGTATGTCTTGCTCATCTATATATGTAGCTTTAGTACAGCACATGCAGAATGGTTAAGGAAAAATAAAGCCCATGCAGAACTTTCTGTGAATACAAATAATGATGATCATGGTCTCACTTTGTCTAGTTAGATGGGATATGGATTAACTGGATAATATGTGAATGAATCCAGGACTTTTTTTTTCCCCAGTGTTGGTTTATCTTGTTCTAGGATATGAAATAATGTATTGCATGGAAACCTGTGCTCTGAATTGTCCACATGTGGATAGACATGCCTTGATTACATGTGTGTGGTTGTTTGAGGGTGAATAAGCCTCGTCCCAGTCCCTGTACCTCACCTGTGTTGTAATTAACACTGGACCAGAACACTAAAAGTCCAACTCAAGCCTGGCTGCACTGGAAGGATTTGCTGTCATGTGGTCTGTTGATTGAAGGTTTTGTGGCTTCATACACAAAGAGAAATGTTACCACCTCATATGGTGGGGTAAAACTCTTGCTTGGTGTATGAGAACCTCATAGAACCATCCAAGGCCAATCAGAGATACCCTCCTGATGCCACCCATGCCCGCATTCAGGCAAGAGCTGGCAAATTCCACTTTTGTGGGACTGGAAAGTGTAACCAAACACTGAGAATGGAAGAGGCAGCAAGATTGTTTTAGCTGCCAGAAGAAATTATAGCTCTGAATCTGTAATAAAACTGAAAGTCTGGTGCAGATCCTCTAATAAAACTGAAAGTCTGGTGCAGATTATGTGAGTTAGGGAGGGCAGAAACAACCATGAACTTTGGTGGCTGTGAGTCAGATTTACTGGTGATCCCCTCCTTATTCTAGTTGCTTTTAAACAACTGACCCAAGACATCAGGTATCTTGGACACAGCTGATCATTTTAGCCAAGGAAGTAACCCTCTAACTGTGTTGTGATGGCAGGTGTTTATCTTTTTGTACAGGGATGGAGAGGATTTACTCTGGTGGAGTGCTGTAAGTAGAAATTTGAAAGTGGAGTTTTGTTTTTCCTCTCTATTTGGAGGCAAAAGGGAATGGCACATTTAAATGAAGGTTGAAAAACCATTAGCCAAGAACTGGTAGTCCATTATATCAAAAAGGAAGGACAAAGCAGTCCAGGAGAAAATGCTAAATCTAGGCTTCATGTCAAAGCTTTGAGCAGAGATAAAAAATAAAGAGAATCAGAAGGCTGGAAAGATCCAGTTTATCTCTTCTATTGCAAACACATCTGGTTGAGCAAGGGTGGCCAAAGACACTGTCGCCTTGCATTCCTGGCCCCTGGTAGTCAGAGGTTTGTCCTCGTTGTCAGTAGGACAGGATGACACCAAGTCTTGGCGTGGAGGGCTGAGGAACTTGTTTTCACCCCCACAGTAGGCTACTAAACAATACTTGTTCTTTAATTGCTGATAGAAACCTGACTGGTGAAGCTGATGTATTAAATATATCATAGACCAGACTCAGCTTTGGCCAAGGAGGACCCATTTTCTGCTGAAATTAATTAATTACAATCAAGGTAAAATTAAATTATCTGGAAGCAGTCAGAGCAATTAGTTCAGCAACTCATGCTTTCTTTGACTTGCTGGAAGGCACAGGCTGTGCATGTGTGTGTGAAATAAGTTCATGTAACACCTGACACTGCTGTGGTGCAGGAGATGGACTTTTCCCTTACTGCCTTGCTTACAAGGGTCACACACTGTGTCACACACTGTGTCACAAACTGTGGGTCACACCTGCACCTTCTTTTCAGCTGTAATTGCACAGCCACAGCCACTCACAATGGCAGGGTCTTGGAAGAAATTAATTCTAAAGCAACAGCCAAGCAAAGTTATAAAGCTATGGCCAAGTAAAGGAGGGCTAAACAACTTAGTGTGCCCACAGGGAATCTGCAGGACTTCCCACAGGCTGGCACTGCTGTTGCAAAGTACTTGTTGTCCTGCTGCCCATTGTCCATCAGCCATTGCTGTTCTGAAAACATGCTCTTGCTCTCAGCAGCTTTTGGGGGAACTCACACAGCTAAATGTGGTATGATTTATCCCTTTCCATAATATGAAGCAAAGAAATGTATAACGATGCAGGAAGGTTTTAGATGAACTCCCTCTATTATAAGCCATTTATTAACAGCCAGGACACTAAATAAATGCCACATATACACTGAATATAATGCACATGTGCAGTCACCAACCTCAGGGTTTTGAGCAGCCTGATCTATTAGTAAATCCGTTCTGCATGCTCCATGCAGAGTCAGATGTTAAAAATGAGAACTTCAGTAACTGTTTTGTGTCCCCCTATTTACTGTGGCCTTTTGCTGCTCAGAGATTGCAATTTCCTTTTGCTTGAAGCTACATACAGTGAAAATTGGAGTTTATCCCCAATGCTTTCAGATGTGATTGCCTTATTTGTAGGTTAAAATTCAGCCAGCTGGTAAAGCAAGGGCTTTTGCTAAACCATCAGCTATGCTATTACATGCTTTTGGGAAAGTTGCAGCACAGGGCAAAAGAGCAGAGTGCAAGAGGTATCCTATGGAATTATGCTCTTAAATATGTATTGAGAATCAGTTACCATGATACCATTTTCCAGGCTTGTTACCATTACAGATTTATGTGATGCCATCTTCTAGTTTCAGTATATATTTTGTCATAAGAAAAAGCCCAACCAATAAACCAAGAACAGGCTTCCTCCCAAAAAACCCATCAAACCAACCCACACATCACCAAAACCTGCATTGGAACTTTAACTTCATAAAAACTGGAAAAACATAGCTATGAACTGTTCCTTTGGATTCCTCTCTTATATTGCTTTCCTTTTTCATCCTTTTTTTAAAGCTATAGATATGGCTTTTTAATTTTCTTTTGAACAGCCTTGTTTGGCAGGTTCATAAGTAAATATGTATTCAAAACAACAATAAATACTGTTAGGCAGTTGTATATGCCCTAGGATCTTCCACCAGATGGGTGTATATTTGTAAATCATTAACACAAATATTCTTGTATAATCCAATACTTTAAAAAGCCCCAAAATGTACATGGAAATCCAAGCATAAGTTAAGAGTTCTTGTCTATCTCTCCTGTTGAAAGATTTAATCTTCTCTCTGTGTGTCTGTCTTGTGTGTCCCGCTTGTGTGCCCTGGGTAACTGCAGCCTGGGGGGTGAAAGAATGGACTGACCATCCATGTGGAAAGGAAAAAAAAAATCAAACAAACAACCAGCTTCAGATGTTTGCTGATGAAAACAAAGTTTCTGTGGAAATGGAAGTAAGGGAGTGTCTCAGATCAGCTGATATGCACAGTTTGGGTTTCCCAGTGGACAGACATCCATGTGGCAGAATCTACACCATACCAGCACAGCTGGTAAAAGCATGTGGTGTCAGCAGGGAGGCTGACCCTGAATGCCCATGCAAAATTGATTTGTGCTCTTACTCTTGGAGATGGGTCCCCCTGAGCCAAGGCTGATGCACAGTGGCAGGGAGTGATGCATAGGCAACTTGTTCTGTGCTGCATATCTGTTGTGACAGAAAATAAATGACTTGTTCTCTACTCTTGTCAGGTTAATGCTTTCTGTGGGCACCAGAGAAAAGGGTGGGGGGAGGGTTGGGGGGGAAAGGGAACCACAATTAAAAAAATGTGGCCAGATATGTGTCATTTCTGACACTGTCACAATAAGGTTAGTGTCTGAGTAGCTTAAGCTACCTAGAAATGAAAAGTCAGGTACAGAAACTTGGGCTAAATTTATCACCCCAGTGATGCTACAAACCAGAACCTGTCTAGTAAGTTACACTGTCTCCTTCCTTTATGGGGATAAATTAACTGCATTATAGGCCACATAAATTGCATTTATACCACATAGATTTGTAAGGGCTGTATGTCAGGAAGAGCTGTCTTCTCTGCTAATGACAAAGTTGCTTTGGTATTTTCAGAGCTTGACATATTGAAGCATAATCCAGCTATTTCTTTGTTCTTTCTCCAGCATTGTCATCTTGTCCTTGATGATTTTGTTTGCCCAGTGACTGTGTTTTCCTCTTGCATCCTGTCTTCTTGCTTCCTTTCTAAGTAAGGACAGAATGACAGTGAGTCTTGATGCGTGGCATATTTGACAGAGGCTCTTTTAATCCCATTGCTGAAATATCTGTACAACTATGTAGCACTGAATTTGTTCACTAAAATATGTTTTGAGGACTGGAAGGTAGTCAGGTTGGTCTGGAGGAGGGAGAAAAGAAAGTTAAGACTAGACTGGTCTCTCATTTGCTTGCATGTGAACCTGTAAACTTATCTGCTGTGTCCTCTGCATTTTCTTTTGGGCCACTCAGACCAGCAGACTTTATTGTATCATCTTTTACTTCTGAAACAAAGGTCAAACACTGATCCAGTCTCCCTGTACTTGAAAGGGGTCTCAGAACCCTATTTAATAACCTGATTGCTAAGAAGTGGGCTTCCTGCTTTGAGGCTTGTGGGTCAGGCCCTTTTGTACTGTGTGTGCAAAGAAACTTGACTCTGGTTTTCCTTAGGGCATTGTCTCACAGTAGGTAATACTGAAATACTTGTTCCTGCCATGTTCTAAGGGCACAAACCCAGACTGGATTTGATTCTCACTCATGCTGTCTGACTACTATTGTCTTGCTTCATGCTTTCAGCTTGTACCAAATCGGTTCTATTCTTTGTCCCATCCAAGAGGTGGGTTCATCTTTTCTTCTAAGGGAAGCCATTATCTCCTAAAAGTCACTTTCCTTCTGCACAGCAATCCTGACAACATTACCTTCTCTGGCCTGGCTGAAAATACACAAACATTTACTCCAACTTTCCCCCTGCCCTAACTTGTTCTCACTCCTGTTAATCTCTCCTTCAGTAACTCATCTCCACAGTGCACTGAGGATGGGTTTTGCAGAGTGTTTCCAGAAAGAAAATCCTCTGCTGCTTCAATGAGCAGGATTACATGTTGCCTGCAAGATGCACAAAGTAATCCTTGCAGTGCACTCAGTGCAAGTAAGACCTCAGCAGTAGCTCTGTGGCCAGTCTAAGTTCACTTAAAGAAAGATAAAGATCATTTTAAGATACTCTCTTAGAGAAAAATGGAGATACTCAAACACAGGGTAACCTGGCTTACAAGGAAAACTTGAATGGATGAGAATTGTTCAGCTAAAGAAAAGGAAACTGAAGAGAGATGATAATTTTTGGGTTTGTGGTGTGTTTTTTTTTTTTTACTTTTATCTGTGAAGCATTGGATGAGCAATCATATGTTTAAAATACAGCAAAACAGAGAAAGTTAGTTCATATGAAAAACCTTATAGTGAGTAAAGCCTGCTATAGCTCCCTGGAAGTCCTTTCTTGTATCAGAGATCATTAAAAACAGACTAGGCAAATATCTCTTGGGAGTGATTCAGGGGAACTACATCCTGCCTGGGGAATGGAGGTTGGTTAGACAACATCTCCAGAGCTCACTAATTTAGTTTTTCTATGCTTCCAAGCCTGAATGATGCTCCAGGTTTGTCATTTGTTGCAGCAGTGGCAGCAGGTTTTGGTTCTAGTTGCTTCTCTCTGTGAGTGTCCATAAAATCTTGATTTGCAAGAATCATTGTGCAGCTTGACCTCTCCTTCAGTCCTGTTAAATAACAATAACTCTGATACAACTGTATGCAGGCTTTTGAGACAGAAATACCATATAATTCTGTCAGATAAGGCCTGGCATAATTTTCATGGGTTTTCTTTGGGGAAAGGTATGGGTACCTTCTGATTGCTATACATATAGGTACAAGTTTTCAGTCTTTTTCTGGAAAATAGGAAGCACTTCAAAACTGGGTCCCTCTAAGCCACTGTATCTAAAGCAAGTAATTGTATTGTTGTACTTTTCCCTGTGAAAAAGTAATTTCTGTGGAATAACACTGCAGCTGTGGTGATTACATCTTTACTTCAGACTGTGGGAAGAATGATAAGATAAAAAAGTGTCAGTAGACTGTGCAGGAAAAGCTGCAGCGAGGATTGGACTAAACTATGTTTGGCAGGGGGAGAAATGGAGACTGCCCTTGTGTGGTGGTAAGAGCAGTGTGTGGGGGGCAGAGGCAAGAGTGAATTTCCAGCTGGGTAGGAGAGCTGAGCTGTGTCAGCACAAAAAGGGATGGGAGAGCAGTGAGGGAGGTCAGCCTGACTGGAGATGGAGTCAGATGGGGTTCTGATTTCTGTCTTTCTGGTGATGCTTGCTTCTCTGTAGCATAGGGTAGTTCCTAGATGTCCACTGGATCTCTCGGTATTTCCACCTTGTTGGGAGAGTAGTATCCTAGTGCAGGGCAACTCATCACCTTGTAGCTGGGACAAGTAAAAGGTACTTAACCTGTGTGAGCTGTGACAGCTTGTGGCAGTTGCAGGTAACTCTCTAAGCTGCTTAAACTCAGTTCTGCTCAGGTGTCTGTTGCCAAAGCTTGCTCCTGACCTCCAAATGTAATGAAGCTGGAACAGTGACAGTGCACTGTGAAATTATTCCTTCTTTGTCAGTTCTGCTTGTTTTTGGCATACTCTCCTCCATCTAAAGCTGTAGTTCCACAATGTCCACGTTGTGTTACTGCTCTGTGATGTTCCTGTGAAATCAGCCAGTCCCTGCAGCCCCAGTGGACTGGGCACCCAGCAGCTTTGTGCAGGATGGCAGTATTAGCTGGCAGCAGACTGGGGCTGCACCTCAGGTGCTCATTTAAAAGATGACTGGAAACAACTGTAAGAAATCAGATATGTGCAAGACAGAGGGGATTTCACATTCCCCTTCTACTTACAGCTTTTAGAAACTGCATCAAATTGTCAAGGCTGCATATTTTTTTATACTTATGTTTGAAGTGTCAGGCTGCATCTTTAAGTGCTGCATTCCTTAGGGGGAGCCCCAGAATAATCTTAAATTGTGTGCATCTTGATGGCTTTTAAGTGCACAGTGGCAAAGAAAGCCTGATCTGACTTTAAAGCAAACTCACCCTCAATCTGAGCACAGAACTCTCTCCTGACATGGTGCCTGCATCAGGCAGTCACTTCTTGGGCTCTGTAAATGCAAGGCACACAGACAAATCTGTAAATTCTCCAGATTACAGGACTTCCATAGAGGAGGCAGAGTTGCGATAGAGGGAATGTGAAACCACTTCTATGTTCTAAAGAGGCAGTTTGTTGTATCCAATGTGTTTTGACAGGTAAGTGCTATCTCAGCCAGTCCTGGATGTTGCCAGGAGACACTTCAGGTATAATTAGGCTTGCAGGCTGCAGTTCAAAGCTGGCTATTGTTCATTTGTTCTGCTGCTGTGGCAGATGGGCTTTGAGTCACAAAGAAATTGCCAAAGTCTGTACTGTCTGTCCATAGATCTCCAAAAGACCTTGCTTATATGACCATGAAGCTTGCAATAGTTGGACATCCATCTAGCTACCTCCAAGGCTGATTCTTGCCACATGATCCATGACTATTGCTCAGTCAATAGAGAAGAATATTATGCCCGTGTAATGAACAAGATGGTTGTATTTAAGAATGCCCTGAGGTGATAGATCTTTTCCACACCTTAATTGAGCAGCAGGTGATCTTTACTTTCTAGGCATGATGCAAAAACCACTTGTGTAGCAGTAGAAGAATGACGGTCTTGTGGGTGGAAAGATTTTTGATTCACAGTCTCGCTAAGTTTGTTGTCTGGCAGATTGGCTGTCAATAAAGTGGTGAAAATGTGGCCTTGAAATAGGTAAGGATGAGCCTTTTGTCTTACACACATCTCTCAGTGAATCATCCCTGTGCACAGATGTCCAGATGCTCCTGCTTACTCAACAAATGCACTCTGCAAAGCCTCATTTATTACACACCTTTAGCAGACTGAATTCCAGGAGCCTTTGAAATCTGTAGGATTAAATGTGATATGGGCCAGCAGGGAGAGAGGCACATACTATGTGTGATAAGAGATAGTGTTTCCAAAGGTTTCTTTTCCCCTGCTTTTTGACAATTTGTTTGTTTACAGGAAAGCAAATTGAGTGATCTGAAATTAAATTTGCATCTGCTTGATGGAATGAGGAAACTGCTTTATTTATGTTTTCCAGATTAAGTTAAGTGAATGGTTTTTTTTGTTCACTTTACTTTTATTTTTCAAACACATGTTCGTGTTTAAATTTGGGTGAATTTAGTTCTGAAATAAAATTCTGAAATAGAAAGTTCAAGCTGCAAAAGAAACCAATGTGGAGGCCAGATAACCTTATCAGCTACTCTTTAGCACTGACCTTATCAAACTTTTTGAAGCAGTATTGCTTTCAGTCTTTCCAATAGGAGAGTTTATTAGGTTGGGCTGAAAAAAAGACCATTTCTCTACCAGACCTAGGAAGAACATCAGAATCTGGGGGTTTGGGGTACAGTGCAGAATTTCTGCTGCATCTGACTTTGCAGAGGAAGTGCTCCAAGCATGACCTTGACTGCTTTGGGTCATGCTACTTTACTACAGTTTTGCTACTGCTGGGCTTTGCAGAGGAAGTGCTCCAAGCATGACCTTGACTGCTTTGGGTGCTACTGCTGGCATGGTACTGCTCTGCCCTGTGGGGTTGCCATATGTGGAGAGGATGTGTAGAGGTGGCTCCACATGGAGCTCTCTGGATTCTGACAGTTCATTTGCATCTGCCCCAAGCTGTGTTATGACCTATTAGATTCTCTCCAGAAGGGGGTTTCCATAAACAGACTGTACATTTTGATTTACTTTGACTTCTCTTTTCTTTTTGTTTTTATACGAGGAATAGGGGCAGAAAATTTTTTTTTGGTAGTGATGAACTATCTCAAGCAAGGTAGGACGGTGTGTTACAGGATGGACACAGGGTCCTCTGGCTTTACTGTTGTGTGTACTTCTCATGTTGATCAGTGGTGTTTCTGTCATAAGGGATCAGAACTCAGCTGTAAAATGGTTTAGATTGGGTTTGCAGGGGGAGGCTCTGCAGATCTTTTGGTCCAGCTCCTGCTCAGATCAGCTTCAAAGGCTGAAGCTGCTCAGAGCCTCATCCAGTCAAGTTCTGAATTCCTTCAAGTACAGCGATATCCCAACCTCCCTGGGCCCCTGATTTAGTGGTGAATCAGCTTAATTGTGAAGGACTTTTTCTTCTCCTTTACACCTTGACAGAAATTCCTTGGTGCCTCTGCCTGCCAGGAAGGCTGGTCCTTGTTTGAAAGACTTGATACCATTTTTTGTGATGATGACTCAGAAGTCTGGGGAGATCATGGATAAGGAAAGTAAAATAATGCATCCCTGAGCTATTACTGTTCCTGAACAGGGCCAGCAGCTTTCAGTTTGAAGGCTGCACAGTGAAAGTAAGATTAATTTTCTGCTCATCTCCCTGTTTCATTAAATTCCTGGTCTCAGCAACAGATTCATTTTGGACTATTTTCTGTTCTTGTTGCCATCTTTGTCATTGGAATGGGATATCAGCATGTTAATGCCTCATATAACCTGTGAATGATGGTAGAGCACAGTCGCTCTTTGACATTTTCAATGCCCTGTAATTTCATTATCTGGTCATTCTTCCCTTCCCCTGCAGTGTAGTGTGTCTGACATGGTGATTGCCACTTCTAATGTCTTTTTCTGGTACTACTTCCAAAGATTTTCCTCTGTCATTATGGGTGCTTTGCCTTTCTTAAAAGCAAGGTAATTCTTTGGGTGAAAAAGAACTTTATCTTGCATCCTCAAACTATATTTTTCTTGTGAGAGAAATAATAAATTGCTGCTTCTTTGCAATTTTCATCCTGAAGGATTTTATAGAACCATGTCAGATACATAAGCATCACTCTTCACTGTAACATGGTCACTTTTCTGAGTGGAATAGGGGAAGTCTGTGTTTAAAAAGTGTCTCCTCATTCAGCTGTGGATGGGAGAGATGTGTGTCTGGCATGCTCTCGGTGTTCCACTTCAGACAATCATCTTGGCATTTCTCAGATCCCTCATTACTGCAAGGCTGGAGGACAGTGGCAGTGCCCTTGACTTTTCCTGTCTTCCTATGGTATGTTAAAAGAGTTTTTTTTTTGGGTGGGATACTTCTTTGTTTTGACTTTTGTGGTTAAGGTCTGAAGTTTGTTCAGAGGAGTTGAGAAGTGTCTTGGGATTTGCGTGATTTGGGGACACATAAGGTGCTGTGGATTGCTGCAGGCAATGTGTCCCTTATAGTTCCACCTTCTTATGTAATGAGCTCATGTAGTGAGTGTGTGCAGGTGACTGGTTGAAATCCTGCTTGTAAATGTCTCTAAATAGCAAAGATAGTAGGGGTTAGGGCTTGTTTTAGGAAAAAGGTTAGGGCACTCATTAAATGCTTATACTGAGCCAGAAAAATGTGACCAGATTACCAATGCCTCAGTTAACAGCAGGGAATTTTGTAGTGTGTAAGAGTGGGTCTCAGTCATGGATATGTTATATTTTACTAGAGGTTTTGGAAGATTGTTAGAAGGAAGTTCAGAAGAAACTTCTCAGGAAAATAAAGTTAGAGATGCAAAACCCAAGAAGTTTGATTTATGCGTTTTCTTTTCCATTGTTCTTGGCATGGAAAACTTCTCAAAGCCTTTCTTGGGATCATTACCCATTCACTAGTAACTATTACTTAGAGTTTGCAAAGGCTTTTCTTGGAATGTTTGGGTGTTAAGAGGCACCTTCTCCTGAGTTCCAACTCTGTTTTGTCATGTGGAAAATTTCACCTTCTTACTGCTTCTTTTTAAAAATTGGTTGCTAATAATAATCAGATGACCTAACGTGTGCAGGCTGAAGACTTTTGGTTTCATCACTTGGGATCCATTGATGTTTTAATTAGTGCTAAATGCTGTTGTTTCCACCTTTTCACACAAATTCCTCATGGTGACATTACTGACTCTCCTGGGCTTGAAGTAAGATACTGTTGTGTTTGTTGCTGCAATGCTTTGGGTTTTGTCTGGATTGTGGTAGACTTGCTATGATTCTTATGTCTGCAAATCTTGTAATTCTCTCCCTCCCAGGTGCATCTGAGCACTCCTGGTACACATATAAATTCTCTGTTAATTCTGGACTTTCCATGAGACTGAAGCACTGCATGGAGACTTTCTGAGCAGTGGAAATACAGCCTGGTATTTAGAGCAAGGACTGGCACTGCTTGCAGCAAGGACATTTTTATAGACCCAGCCTTGTGTCAGAGCTCCTGCTCTAGTACAGGACACAGTGAGGTTCTGTATTTTGCACTAGAACTGCCACTGTCCCTGCTGAGGGCTGACACAGAGGAGCTGGGTAGGAGAGCTGTTTGTGAAGGCTGTTGGCCAGGGAAGGTCAGTCTCCCAACTCTCCCCTCTCTTTCTTGGCTAGAAAGGAATCCAAAGGAGACCAAACTCCTTAGACTAGATTTAAACATTTTTAAAGAGAAAACATTTAAATTTAATGTCTAGAATAAGCTTTATTGGACTGACTTTTCAGCCATGCTGGGTAATCTTGCTAAAGAAGCTACCTTGTTTTACAACTTTAAATCTACTTTGGACAGAATATTAGCAATTATCCCATAGGGAGCAGTTCTGTTCTTTCTGGATGAGCTAATAGGCTTCTTGCATCTCTAATTTCTATTGTGCTGTGAAGATGTGGATGATTGTTATTAAAGGCTGTGAGAAGCAACTGGTCAGCTCATTGCCAAACTGCTATAATTCATGGGTGTTGTACCTGGGCTGCAGTTTGCTTAACATTGCAATCCGTGTCTTCTAAATTGTTTTCATAGAGCTTGGCCTCTAAAATTACAGGTTTATTGTGTTCATGTGGATCTCTTGTTTAATCAAAAATACCACACGTGCTGCGAATGCAAATCTGTTCTTGAGAAGTTTGTGAATCAAATTGGCTTTATTTTCCTTTATGTTTGAATGTAAATACAGTATTCTTGAATGAAAAGGGCTCATGGCATTTGCAAGTGCTTGCAATAGCTGTTCAACAGTGCTCTGTGCTATTCTGACTGTAGCATTGCTAATCTGAGGCATCTAAAACAGCCTGAGATAGTTTATTGTCTTCTTTCTTGGCAGGGAGAGGAGGGAAAATAATGCAATGGAAATAATTAAAAATCATTATGTATATATATAAATTATATAATAGATACATACATACATATATATGTGTATATAAAATGTATTCTTGTGTGTAAAGGAAAAGTAAAAATAAGAGAATATGAGATTTTGTTGTTTTGTTTTGAGGCATTGCTGGCCTCCAAGAGCTAGGGCTTGTAGAAAACCAAAATGCAACAGTCTGTGAGAAATAACTTGAGCTCTGTGATGCAGTGGAGGATGCTGGTGCTCTGACAGCCTGGTTTAAAGCTGAGCCCCTGTTTTAGTGCATCAGTTTTGTAATGAGAGCTGCTCTGGCTGCAGGAGTGTTGTGAGGAGCCTGGAGCTGTTGGAATCAGTCTTGTGCTGGTGCAGTTACTAAAGAGATCTGTATCAATTTCCATTTGAACGACTGGACTGGGGAGTATCTTCATTCTTCTGTGCTCTACATGTGAATTTACAACAAGTTACACTGTTCCAATAACTAGGTTTACTGAAGATTATCTTTGGAGCTCTTGCTGTCTCTCCTGATGTAAAAAGGGACCAGAGAAATATTTCCGTTCTGGGAGGTGTTTTATAAGAAGTAGTTTGTAGATGATCATGTTAGTGAAAGGACAGTCAGAAGACATCAGAGGCAAAAATGAGCCTTTGTATTTGTCCTTTAATCTGTCACAGGTACTAAAAGATGTGCTCACCTTTTCCTATGTGTGCATCCTGCAAGGTATGACAAAGAATCTGTACAGAGTTGGTACACTGACACTGTCTAGGTGAATCAGCCCGCTGCTCCCCGCTGTGCTTCAGCCTCTGGTGATGTTCAGAGCTCTCAGCTTTTGCCAGCTCAACACTTTCTCATGGAAAGCGCATTGCTCCTGTGACTTCATGGTGCTGATAAGTACAAGACCTTGTGGTGTGACTGGTGAGGGAGAGGAGATTATTCTGATGGTAATCCAGGACTCTTGCGACAGCAAAGAGGAGAAGAAAACTCTCACAGACCTTGCAGCATAGCCATTGCAGATCTTGTTTAGTCAATTTGCATTCTTGCTTTGTTGTACTGTACAGCCATTCCCTCTTATGTTCTTCAAGGGGCAGAATGATTTTTGGAAGCTTTGAGAAATTTCTGGCACACCACACAAAACATTCCAATGCAGGAATAGTCAGTGGGACTGTTGATGCTCTTTAGAGTCCTGCAGTGATGGGTGGTTTTGATATCTCAATGCAAGGTGCAAGATAACCCTGTAGCCCATGGATGTGAAATTCCCTGAAGGTCATCTGGAGACCCTTACAGAGCTGCAAAGGATTTTCAGAGAACATGAAACTCTGTCTCTTCCCCCTTTTCTACCTCCAGATTTTGGGTCCCAGATGTCCTTCTGATGGTGATGCAGGTGCTAGAACAGCAAAGCACTGAGCCTTCCTTTGTCACCCATGAGTAAAAAGGATGTTTAAGCATCCAAATGTTGATCTCAAGTCCCAGTCTAAATGTCAGTCAGCAGTCTCAGTTGTTATAACCATGCTTATTATAAGAGATTCTTATAAGACAGTGGCTTGATATGAAGAATGTGCTTCAATTTCTATGTCTCCTGGAGGGCAAGACTCTTTCAGGTCCATAGAAATAATTTTTGAGATTCCCTAAGTAAGGAAAGGAGATAACTTTCAGAAGGTTTGACATTGTGAGATCTTTCTTTTGAAGTGAGGGCTGCAGAATGGAGACAGTAGGTGTCTGACCAACTGTCCCTGGGCCCCAACCAACTGTAAAAGGATTCCAAAAGTTGATAGAGCTTTGGATTTCTGCAAAGGTGATTTGCCTCTTTTCTCTTATACAATCCATGTACACAATGTAGAGTCTGAACTTCTGAGTTTCCTACTTTTTCAGCTTGAAATTCTCAACCATAATGTAGCATTAAAAGAGATTGGAATTCAAGTTCCTCTATTTTTCTCAGCTTCTTTTATTTTATTTTTATAAGTAACAGAACACTTAAGTCTGTAAGAAAAATTGCCCTTGACAGCTTCAACTGTGCTGTTCCACATCTCCCCATGTAGGCATTAGCACAAAGTATTTCTAAAGTGGCAAAAAATAATTTTCTGTCTTACTAAGGTCAAAACCAGATGAATGGATTTTTTCTTAAACACGTTCCCCTCCCCCCCACCCCCAACCTTGAGCTACTGGACTGCCACTAAAAATTGCAATTTTATTGTGGATCCTCAAAGATTCCTTCATTTTCTCCCAGTCCACCATGAGCTGGTGCCAGTCTTTCACAGGAAAATTTTTTGAGAGCAGGGTGGGGGGGAATATATTAAAACTTTTAGTACTGAGACAGAGGAAGATGTTATATTGGCTCAATGTGGTGGATATACACAGAGGAATCATTCCCAGCTCATGTTCTGGAAATACCTAGTGAGAGAGATTTCATGGAAGTCTGCTTGTTTAGGCCCTCTAAAGGAGATAACATCCTGGCTCCATGGGTGCTTGGCATGAGCAAGAGCTGCTCTGCACAGCAGCAAAGAAAGGAAATTGCCCAGAGTGTGTTTTCACAGCAACATATGAAAATTCACAGATGAAAATAATTTTACTGTACTATTTAGTGATACAAGACAAATAATAGTAGTAAAAAGCTACTTAAGGTACAAGTAGCTCAGTCATTGTAATGATGATGAAATGTGTGCACATGACAAATGCAGAATAAAAATAAAAACAGTAAAGATGATTAAAATAGTGAGTAAAGATTATTTCAAAGGAATATGAGTAGGAAAAGGAGCTGCTAGGGCAGAGTCTGACCTTGCAATAGTTGAGCCACTAAGTTTTAAAGTAGATTTTGTCATCTGCAGATGAGAACTGCATAAACAGAAGTTCAAGGTCAGGAGAGTGAAGTTAATTGGACAGACCACATTTTTATTACCTTAATGTATAAGATAATCAGATCATTTAATTTTTTTAATCTATAATAATGTAAAACTATGTTAATTGGCTATTTAGCACTCAAACTCTTGCTTCTGACCTTTTGTCTGTCAAGAGCCCCGACTTGTGCTTGTCTCTTACCTTAGGCACTTTGCTATTCTGTGTGTCCCACTCAGCCTGACTGACCCAAGTTGCCTGTGATACTTACTCATATAATCTAAATGATTACTTTTATTTTTATCTTGTTCTTCCTGTGATGATTCTCATATTTCACCTTCCCTACTCTTTAACTGTAAGAACCCTATGCAGATTTAAGACATTGTGATTACATAATGAATTTGTGCAATGATGTTACAGTTGTTTAAAGTGGGTTCTCATGTGTGGTGGAAAATCTGATTATTGGATGTTGATAACTGCAGAACCATAACTTGAATAATTAATGCATTTTTCCCTCTGTGCTACACTTGACATTTGGCAAACTGCAAGAATCCTTGTTTCCCTGGGCTGTTGTGAGGAAGGGAATGAGCCAAAGTCTAAGGTGCTTGGATTTGCAATTGATAAGGATCCAGGAGTGGAAGGTCTTTAACTGGCCACTAAAAACAGATGTGAGGGTTTATCTCCCAGTAGATAATTTGTTTTCTTCCATGGTAACCTCTCTAAAACTCCAACTTTTGGACTGGATCTCCTGTGCTAGCAGTGAGGCATTTTCACATGAAGTAAGCCTTTGTAGGCATGAGGCTGGAATGGACTTTAACAGGATATCTACTCCATCTTCTGTCCCTGGGGAGAGAGAGAATCTCTTGCCCGTGCAATGATCAATAACAACTGTTTGAGCTGCTAATTGGAATCTGAAGAATATCACTAATATTTATATATGTATATGTACATATGCAGGGGAGAGGTGAGAGGGTATATGTGTGAGAGGAGTGAGAGTTCCTGAGAGGAACCTGGAGTCCAAAATAGAACAGCTTTAAGTAACCTGAATTTTCTTGAAAAATCACCTTTATGGGAACATGTTTTCCCTCTCCCTTTCAGAAATACCCAGACACAAAATTTCCTACATAGTTTAGCTTCTTTTATAGAAGAAGACATTCTTGCCTTCAAGAAAAACCCTTTCCTGTCCCAGCAGTTGATAGGATCTCAAAGGGCTATGCTCTCTTATATATTTTTTTTTTCAAATTTTTTTAAAATGAAATTGGGAACTGTCCTGTGTAGGTAGTGTACCCGTACTTGGAGTTCAAGTCATTCCTTCTTTTCAGGTGTCCCCATGTCAGAAGCTTTAAATGGCCCTTCAGCAGAAATGTGAGTGACTCCACAGAGATAAATTGCTGCACAAAATCTGCTGCTTTGCAGATGGTATCAGGAGATAATTGGAATAAGAACTGAGCCAGCAAAGTATCTGGGGCCTTTTTTCATTTTCTTCTTGAACTTGGAGGTGTGCACACAGCAGCTTTAAAAGGAAGACAGAGAAGAGGAAAAAGATAAAATTAGTTTCCAAGGCTTTAGAGGGGGGCTTCTTAGCAAAGGGGAAGAACTGGGATATGTGATCTAGTGTGGGTTGCTGAATCAATAGAAATAAATAATGAGTTCTTTGCTATCACCTCTTATAAGGTATGATAGGGGACCCGTAAATCATATCACTACCTGACAGGAGAGATTGTGTTTATGTTAAACTGAGTTACACAGAGATAAAGCTCAGGCTTCTGTTATTTTAAGCAATCTAGACGTATTTTCTGGTGGGAATGTGTATTTATGTGCAGAAAAACCATCCTGAAAAGCTGGGAAAAATTCTGTAGGGCAAAACTGTGTCGTGTCGGGGGGTGGATCAGATAATCTGGGGAGTATTTTCTGTCTCTGACTTTTCTGACTAATGCTACTCACAAGCTGCTGATAGTGTTGGTGTGTCCACCCTCCTCTCCAGTGTGTTTATTCCTAATTACCACACCTTTTCCAGACACTCTCTCCTAATTCTGTATGACTGATAATTGCTTTTGTATTACACAGACATAGACACAGATGCACACGAGTGTGTGCACTCTCCTGCAGCCTCTGGGACATGATCCAGCTGCTCTTTAAGGACTGCTGTAGGCATCTCATTTATTTCTTTATTAAGGAGGTTTTGCACAATTGTAATTACAATTTTTGTGTGTGTGTGTGTGCACTAAAAGTAAGCATGTGGGTATGCAGGAGATATGCTTGCTGAAACTGAGGCAGCATTTATCAATGTTATTTCTTACTTTCTTAGAAAAAATATTGCATGAGAGATATTGTCCAATTTTTAATGTGTAGTGGAGACGAAGGAGCCTTGTGGCTGACTTGCAGCCACTATACAGCTAGTGGCTGTGAATACCCTCCCCTTGGTTGATAATTGGAATGTCTGCCTTGGGAGGAGGAAAATCAGACTTCTTTTCCCACATTGTTGTAAAACATTATAGTCCAATTCCTTTTCTGAGTCCTGGAGTCATTAGTCATTGCCTTGCTGATGGGGTTATTTAGCTGCATTCACTACCATGGCAAGGATTTGTATGTGCAAGGCATCTCTGAACATACCCTAAATTACAGTCCCTGCACAAAAATGCCTAAAGCATGAAAGACCCTGTCAGATTCAATTAAAACCACTTTCTAGATTTGTGAAGGGCCAGTAAGGTAAATCCATGACTCTGGAAGAGGTGTCTCTCAGGGGCTGATGCTGATGGGTGCTGTTTCTTTGACAGACTGGGCTTGCCCTTGCATTGCCAAGGTATCCAAGAGAACCAGCACAGAAAATTCCTGCCCTGCTTTTGCTCATAAAGGCACAGGAGGAGAGAGTTGGGCTTTCCAGATCTGCCTCTTTCTGCAAGGCACTGTAGTGGTTTTAGTTCTGGGTTTGGTTTGTTTTTTTCTTTTTGCACCCTCAGATTCTGTTCATTCAGTGCAAGTCCTGTAAATGGGAATTTCAAACTGCTGCTTACATCTGGAAGGTGCTTTTGTGAAGATAATGTGATCTGTTTCCAGCTGTGCCAGTGCGAAGACTTCTGCTCTGGCTCCAGCCCATTGTGATGCCTGATTTATATTGAAAGGGAGGAGGGCAGGGTACAGAAGGAGCCTGCTGTGGCAGTTTTCCCACTGGAAAGTGATAAGCAACACAGGCAAAGGAGGATTAAAGGCGAATATCCTCCTTTTAGTTACTGGTTCTTGTTTTGAGGACAAATTTGACAGTCTCAGCTGTTTGGAGATCACAAGTTCACTGGAACATGTTTTGCTTCTGTGTGTGATCTTGGGATTTGTCTCTTTCAATTTCAGAGGGCTCTTTTGTCGGCACTGCCTGAAGCCACCCACAGATCATTTTCGTCTCTCTAGAGATTAAAAAAAAAAAAAAAAAGAAAAAAGTAAGGAAAAGTCCTTTGCTGCAAGCTTAGTTGGCAAAGCTTTACTCTTACACAAGTGCTACTCTGATTTCCAGGGGCAGGATTTGGCCTGTGTTTGTTGTCAGTACCTCTGCTGGTTTTTTTATTGTGTCTTAGGATGTGCTATTCATTAATTCCTGTTATCTAGAGATAAGTTTTCTTCAGCTATGCTCACCAGACTGGGGAAAGAAGGGGGAGATTGGTATTTAAGGTGTATGTGTTCCTTTTTAGCTAATCATTCTCGTAGTCTGGGTGAACTCAGATTGGTGTTTTATCTTCCAGATGATGCCTCTTACCTTAAATTATCAAAATGTGCTGAATTGGAGTCTTTCAGCTATGCTGGATTCCTCAGTGGACTCTTTTTCAGAATAAAGTAGTCTTTGATTTTTCATACGTATTTGTAAAGTGGATTGAACCAAACTCTTAAAAGTTGATTTGAATTCTTCTTTTCTTCTTTCTGAGTGTTCCCATGTAGAGAAACACTTAAAATTTCACTTAACCTCTCTTTGCCTCCTCATCAGTAAAACAAAGATGCCATTACTTGCCTTGTTTCATAGTGGTGATGCTTGCAAAATCTGTTAGCACCTGTGGAATTTAAATTCCTCTCCTGGGAGCTTTGTAATAGTTCTATATGCTTCTCACAACTGGAGATGGCACTCTTGGGTATTGGCAACTGCATTCAGACCTCCAGTGGAAATGAGGATGGTGATGTTGCATAGTGTGATCACTCACATGCACACGTATATTTTTGAGGCTGTGTTTGATTGAAGAGATTTTGATGAGACCAGGATTATGTAGTGATTGTTTTTGGAAATCATGCTACATTGACCTAGGAAAACACTTGTACTGGAATAATTTTCCTCAGAGCAGCCTGTGCCATGCTGTTTTGAATTCTAGGATAAATAAAAAGCAGTGCTGATAGCACATCAGTGTTTTAGGTGTAGCTGAACAGAGCTTCACAGTGTCAGGTTTTCTGTTTCTCTCTCTGCCCACCCAAGGAGAAGGTCAGAGAGGTGTTGTGTTCCATACAACATCATCCTCAGCAATAGTAACTGTGTTCTAAGTCTGATTTTGTATTGGTCTGCTGGGGAGGACAGTCGATGACTGCCCTTATATCATTTGTTTGTTTATTTATAGTTTCTTCCCTTTCCTTGACTAATGGTAATGTTTTTGTCAGGAATTACAAGTTTTTTTCACTTTTGCTTTTCTGGTTTTCTCCTCCATCAAGCTGGGGTGGGACAGAGTCAATGCCTGGGTTGGTGCTTAGTCCCTGCTTGGGGTCAGCCTACCACACACTTAAGCACAAATATAGATTGAACATGTAAATTGTCCTTTCCCCATCTTTTGAGTGTTTGCTTGGGGAGAATTAGGCTGGTATTGGTAGCTTTTGACAGAATTAGCTTTGAATGAAGAGATTGCATGAAAGAGTGCATTAGAAATTCATGCTCATGAATGTGCATGTCCATGTTCTTGCCAATCAGTCCATCTTTAGCTAATAATCTTGTGCCTTGAAAACCACCTGCCACCACCACCACAAAAAAGAAACCCCAACCAAACAAACAAAACCCCAGAAAGATCCCAAATAAGAAAACATCAGGGGCCTACATAGATCAGTGCTGCTGGTGTTAGAGTCCCAGAGCATTTTAAGCCAATTTGGTTTTGGCTGTGATCATTTTTACTGACACTGGTTCCCAGTATCCTGTGGTTGCTCACATTTGAAATTTACTTCTTGGGTGCTGTAGCTCTCATATGGTTTGGGGAATGGCAGATGGAAGTTGCAGACAAGCTTCCTGTGGTTGGCTTGGAGGGTAGAAAATGTTGCAAGCATCATGGAAATATGTCTGTGGGCAGGAGACAGAGACCCCAACATGCCAGAGCAAGTGAGTGGAGAGCTCTCATTTTTCACATGTAAATTTGTCTGCCCTCTTTCTACTGTGCTTTGTGCTGCCTAGTGCTCATCCCTGTACTCTTTATTAATTACACTTGGCAAATATGTGCACAGGGCTACTGATGAGTTGTGTTAATCTCTGTGCTGATGCAGCAGGATCACTCAGAGAAGAGATGTCTCGTGAAGGGAACCAGAGCTGGCCTTTCAGATGTCTGTCTGACACCTACTTTGGCTGCTGTGCTCTTCCCTCTTGTGTCTCTAATATCAATGTCCCCTTTCACAGGAGTGTAGTGTCTCCACACAGCCTTTGGTGTGGTGCTTTTCACTTGTTCTGAAGTTCATTGTCAACCTGCTGGAGGAACAGCAGTGCCTTTGCACTCTTAATTTGTGGGAAACAGACATTATATATTCCACTCTGGGGTATATGCAAAGCACTTTGCCAGTTTAGAATTGGCGAGATCTGGAGCTTGGTTTAATGAACTGAAGTAATTTTCCTTCGTAGTAAAATTTTATTGGCATGGAAGATTGTTGCACCACCAAACACTCTGAAAAGCTTCTGAGTACTTTTGTGATTTGTGGCCTTGGAGATTCTTGATAATTGCCTGAACAATAGGGATCCCTTCAGGAATGTGTTTTTGAGATGGAACGAAATGTGGGCTAATGTTCCTAGTAGTAATTTTTCTGCTTTCATACCAGCCAAGGCTGGTAAGACCCAAGGCTGCTGAATTGGGCAGTTTTGGACATTTGCTGGCCTTATTTTAGAGAAGTGGTCCATCATATTAAATCTGTATTTAGTGGTTTGGTATGCTATAGAGCATTGTGTCAGGATTCCTCAGTGCCAGAGGCTCTTAATCTGTAGTGAAGTATAGACCATTGAAGGTAAATGATTGACAGGTGTTGGCATTTTTTTATATAAGCCTTAAAGCAGGGTATTTAGTAGACAGTGAAAACAACTCCAACCTATATGCAAAGTGGAGATGCATGTGTGAAAAATAAAGCACATAAGAAAATTCTTGTAGAACTGGAACATCACTTCTTTCCAAAGAAAATATATTTTTTCTGATTATCCTTTCTCCATTCCCATTTCTGTCTACAAAACCAAAACAATTTGTTAAATTATTCAGGTCATTAAGTTTCATGTAAACTCAGCTTGAAATTGCATTTTCTGGAGGGATTGTATTGCCTTAAGGGAGCTGTAATTCAGCCTCTCTATTTCCCCACTCTGTCATGCAGACCATTTTTTTTTTCATTCTCAACCAGCTGAGCTGCTTGGTGTCCCAAGGGAGACCTGCCCTGGGGTGTCCTAGGAAGCACAGTGCAGTGTGTGGAGCCTAGCCTGCAGGAGATGAGGAAATTTCATGAGCTGTATTTCCTGAAGTGAGAAGTATGATCCCATAGCAAAATGCAGTTTAACATTGAGCTGACTTGGAATTAATTTTGGAAAGATTGGTTTGATGAATAGAAACAGTTTGATTTGGCACTATAAAGGCATTTTCTTTATTTTGATTAAATAATGCCTAGGTGTAAATTTTTGCTGTTTCTAAATTGCTTGGAACTTAATAAATTTGTATTTCTTTTCCCCAGAGAAAAATATTTTAATTTATGTTGCAGAGCAGGCATTTTCTATGGGGGGGGGGCAATTACAGATTTCTCTCAGTTCACGGGAAGAAAATGTTTTTGTTTTGAAATAGTGCCTTAATTAAAAAATCTCCCATTTTCAGTAGAATTCAGCTTTTAAAATGACAACCATCAAGATTTTCATGCAAAATTATACTGGCATGGAAAAAAATAAGTAATTTTTTAGTGTTCGCAAAAACAAGCTGAGCTTCTTCAACTACAAAGCAGAAATTGGAATCAAATGTCTCAGCCTGAGTCAAGGAGGGTTTTTTCCCTTTTTAATTTTTCTTTTTCCTGTCAGAATTCAGTTTTGGAAAATGTGTCCAATTTTCCCTCTATTTTGTTCCATTCATTTTCAACTAAAGCATTCAAACAACACAATGTCAGAAAATCTGGTACTTTCCCACATCTGCCTCTGCCTCATGTTTCTTCTCATCATGGCTGGGGCAGCCTGAAGGTGCCTCAGAATATCCTCTTGGAAGGGTTGGATGTTTCCTCTGCAGAGCTGTGTCAAACACAGCCCATGAAACAGCTCGGGACCCAGCCCTGCCTCTCAGGCTCCTGTCTGTGTCTCAACCCCATGGTGTTTCCTGAGCTTCCTCTGTGGCAGTGTGTAGGGGGAAAGTGCTTTTGCAGCTTTTCTTGGGAAGGTTGTGTGTTCAGACTCAGATCTTCTCTGGTTTTCAGACTCCCAAACCATTGCAAGATTTGTCTTTATTGAATCTGGGGTGTTTTTTTCATAAAAGCAAGCGGGAGCAGAGTGGAAGCTGCCTGGGTTAGTGATGTGGGAATGTTGCCTGTCCTGGGCTCCTGTGGTGAGAGATTTTAGGGACAGGTTGATATAGGTGTTAACCACTGCCTCAGGAAATGCCTGTCATTTCCTGGGACTGTGTGTAAGACACTGCTCAAGGGATGCTTGTGCTTTCCATGCATCACCAAGTAGAGATCTATGTTAGTCAGTCATCCCGGGCAAAAATCCAGAAAAGTCATGCTTTTACTATGAATTTATACCCAGAAGCTGAGTAGCATTCAGCCCACTTCTGTAAAGCTGTTGTTATCCTGGGATTTGCAGGGTGGTAATAGATAAGCCATGTCTTCAAAAATGTAGGGCATAGGAGATGTGAAGAGAGACACAAAAAGAGATGGGAGAGTATGGATGCTGCCTTTAGTTGTAATTGCAATTTAGGGTAGAAATAAGGTAGAATCTGTTGCAATTTGACCAAGACACTGAGATTTTATTTACAATGTTTAGGAATGAATCCGGGATCCACTGAACTCAGCTGCCTTCAATGTGCTTAGACTTTGAAACTCGAATACTTTGGGAAACCTCACCACAGCTGTGAGCAATTTCAGGGTGCAATTTCAGGCGGGGCAGGGCTTGTGCTATAGTGCATGGCTTCCTAGAGTCTTGAGAGGAATGCTGGCTGAGTGCCCGTGGGATTATAGGGAACAACCTAAAAATGTCATTCTCACTGGGTTTTAGCTGGGAGAAGGTTGCCCTGCTGGGTGTAAGGCACACAAACCATACAAACCTTGGTTGCTGCAGCTTGCAGCTGGCTCTTCCCCCTTCGTATGGGAAGGTGTGTGCAGGGTTTAGGCTGCGCTAAAAAGGATGCTAGCCTTAGCCTTATTTCCCCATAGCACAGCACTGGTTTCAGCTGACATGGACTTGCATATGCTGACTCAAATCTGCCTGGCAGGTTTCTTTTCACACCCTGCTGGAAGCAGCTTGGCTATTATCTTTTTCCTAAAGGTCTCTGTGTGGGGAAATAAAGGGAAAAATGCAATAGGGATGGTAAAAGTGAATCCAGGAGAGTGAAGGATGCTTGGAACATCTATTCTAAAGTCATTAAGATGGGCACTGACTGCATAGTCACGTACCAAGGTCCCTTACAATTTGAACAGGTTTTTTCCTGGTATTATGATGACAGTAAACGAGTGCTGCAGCAGCTGTGATATTGATTAATCCTTTGGCATTTTTCTGCAAAGCTTTAAACTTTGCTCTCTCTCACAGCTGGAGCAGATGTGAGGGAAACTGGCCTGTGCTTGAATCCTGCAAGGAGGAAATGATGCTGAAATGTTAAAATGATGCAAAACAAAAATGAAGAGGTGCCCTGGAGCTCTTCCTTGAGGCTGGTCCTGTAGAATCCAAGGGAATGAGCTGTATGACATTAGTTATGCTAAAAAGGCAAGGAGCAGATTCTCAAATGCTCTTACCTTCCCTCTATTCCCTCATCCCACGTGAGCCTGGGAGCTTGCACAGAGGCTCCCAAGCTATCAGAATGCATAACTGCCTTTCTGGAGAGAAGGACATTGGGCAATGTAGCTTAGGAGGATTACATTTATCTGTGAAATCTGAGGTCACAGCACCAGGTAGATCAGAGGCAAAGTATATTTCTCTGTGGTCTCCCGTGTACTGCTTAACTCCCTCTCCCCCAGCCTCATTTTTGCAGGGGCATGACTCAGGAGTGTTTTCTCCAGAAAGTCAGGGTGTCCTGGGGCCTCTGACTGTCCTTGAGCACTAAAGATCCATGTGAAGGTCTGTCTCACTCAGTGCATAAGCAGAATGTCACACTCCATGTTCCTCTTAGCCCTGTGGGAAGGCGATGGCATGCAGGAATTCCCATGCTCTGGAGCCAGTGACAGCAGATGGAGAAAACAAAGCTGACTCTAGGCAAGATGGACTGTTTTGGTGGATGGGGATCTACATAAAAAAACTTGTCAGTTCTTTCTATGAAGACTGAATAATTAATGATAGAATGTTGAGAGACAAAAGAAATTGACTGTAATTTTAGATTGAACTATTGAATTAACAAGGGTACATTTGATTCCATCCCTGAATTTGAATAATCATAGTTGCAGAGAGGTCAGCTCACAAAGTCTGATTCATTCCTGGTGGCATGTTTTATTTCAAATGCAAAACATTTTGGGATTAAAGTAAATGTTACTGGTTATACAATTCACTAAGCTAATGATTTCCCATTTTATTTTTTAAACCTACTTTATCCTATAATACTGCAACTTTAATGGATAAATGCTCAGCTCTCCATTAGGTGGTTTCAGATGCCCTGTGTATTGTTACAAAATCTAACATCAATCTTTTTTTTCTCCTCTTTTCTCTTTCTCTCTCACTCCCTCCCTTTCCCCTCTCTAGGTGATTCTCATTCTGACAAAGCTCTACGACTTCAACTTGGGGAGTGTTACGGAGAGCTCACTGTGGAGGTACGTGGAACGTGGAATTGACAGCAACTGGCATGGAGGGCTGCACTGTGTCTGGGGGCTGACCCGGGCTGTGGGCAGGGGGAGTGCCTGAGTTCATCACAGGAGAAGCTGGGAAAGAATCCTGGACAAATGGAGCTGCTCTTTGGAAAAGGGATGCAAGATTAGGACACATTCCTTTAATGAGGTGGGGTCTGCAAACAGGAGGGTTTCATCATGTAATGGCACTTCCCTGACACGCAGAGGAGCTTGGTTTCCCTCTCACCTTTGAGTGTCCTTAAACAAGTCCCTTCCTTCCTCTCTCTACTGTGAGGCTGGCAATGAGAACAGGCTCTGTAGATGGGTACACACTTGCTAGAACTGTGTCTGAGAAGGAATTAAATACAGTATATAATATAATCTTAGCTGATCCCAACCTTGTTCCTCACCCCTGTGAGCTAAGATTGCCATCTTGGTAGTGACTGTGTGTTGGGCTGTAAGGAGAGTAGTTGCTGAAGGGCTGGAGATGCCACAGTGTCTTCTCCACTGTGGATATACTTGGATGGGGTCACACAGCTGCCATATTCCTAGTCTGACATGGGAGATGGACTGTCCTGCCCTGGAGAAATATGATTCTGGACAGAGTGTGTGTTTGGAAGTGTGTGTCTGCATTTAAAATAAAGAAATAACCTAAAATCTCCTCAGTCCCCAAACTCAGCCCTATAAACAGGTCAGTTTCTTCATATTTGAAATCACCAAATTGTTTCATCCTGCCTGTGGAGTGGTATGCCTTTATCAGAATTGCTATCAGGTGGTTTTTTGGTTTTTACCTTTCTATGGTTAAAAAAGAAAAAAAAGAAAAAAAAGGCAGCCAAGGGCTGGTGAGACCAAGTGCTTTGTTTTAGATTTACCTGGTGTATTATAGCTATTGTGAAACCTGCTCAAAGTGTAGTTGGTGGAATGGTCAGTGCACTGTAGCCATTGCTTGGGTGTGAGCCCTTCCTGGCAGATGGTCTCTTGTACTTCTTTCTTCACAGATGATTTAAAAGCCCATGTTTGGAGTAGGCTTTGGCCATTTGCTGAAGGTTTATTCCTGTAAATGTATTTAAGGGTTAATTGTTCAGTAGAGCTCTTGAAACTTCTCAATTTGAACAGTACTTAAGAAGCCTAATTGCACTGCACCATGGTAATCTGCAAAAGTATAAATAACCATGCAGCTAATAAGAGAGAACAGTCATTTCCACTTACCCTGGTACTTTTCAAGGTATTAATGCCTTAAAAAAACTTTTGCCTCTTTACATAGCGAGTACAAATGCCACAGTGATTGTACTTTAAAAGTAATTGCCAAACAATCTGCCCTGCATAAATAATGTAACGAACAGGCAAACCTTGTCTTAATCCTGAGCTTGCAGCATCACCTGAGCTCTGCAGAAAGGTAATAGCAGCACCCCTTTTGGAGGCTTCCCAAAGTGATAGAAATGTAATTAATCATCAATACAATTGAAAGCATCCAGCATTTGGTCAGCTGGGAAAACTCACTGCTTTGTGGGAGCGTGTTCTGGAACACTTTTGCAGTGTTCCAGTGAAATAGGGATCAGTGAGGGACCTGGAGATTCAGAGAAGTTAGAACTTCTCATGTTCTTTTCCTAGGTCTGTCAGGAAAGCTCAGGGTAAGTGCTAGTAGGTAGATCTCCTGGGCTCTAAACCTTATTTTCTGCTGGAAAATTCAGGAATAAGCCATGTTTTACTTGACAGGGGAGTGTGGAATCTTGGAGAGCATCTATGAGTTCCTCTGTAAAGGACATTGTAGAAATGCAAATAGATACTAAGTGTAAGAAATAAGCCAGAGAAATACTCCTTTTCTTGGGATTTCCTGTTCTATTTGCACATTCAGACCTCTGAATCTTTTCATTATTTAAATTGGTGTTTTTCAATATTTTCTTTTAGTTTTTGAGACCCTGAAAATTTTAAAAGGAGGATTTGTCTTTGCAGAATGAATGTAAGCCTCCTGGAAAGCTTACATTCTTTAGTTAAAAGAATGTAAGCTTTCTTTAGTTACTTTTTGTAGACTCTTTGAGCCCCTAGATGGATCACAAACTGAATGCAACTTCAACTGTGTATCAAAAGATGATCTGTACATTTACAAGGGATTTTGTTTTTTTTCCTGTGTTCTGGAAATACGGCTAAGCCAGGAGCCCTGCCCATCTGAGCTGTGGTGCTGTATGATATCCATCCTGACCACCTGGCAGATACAGTTGCCTTCACAAGAGGGGAGTGTGGCTTTTGTGGCAGAGAGCAATGAATTACACAGGAGAGGATGCTGAGATGGAGCAGAGTGCAATGCAATCTCCAAATACCATCTTGCCTCCACGTGCTCCATGCACCAAAATCTCCTCCTCAGTTCCCCCTGGGTTTATAGCATGAGAGGCTTCTTTTAATGGAAAACTGAATTGCCATATAAAAAGAATTTCTAATCCCTACATCTAAATACAAAAACAAGTAAATCAATAAGAAAACATCCTGAATGTAATTAAAAAAATGGAGAGAGAGCAACAGAGGAAGAGAGGAGAATTAGAAGTTACATTTGAAAACTGCTCCTATATCAGGCTGGTATGAGCTTAGACAGGGGAAATTCTAGTCAGCATTTGAATGCAGGAACACAGACATTGCTCTAATATCCAAATTCATATTTCTGGGGCTCAAACAATCACAAAAAAGGTCTTTATTGCTACTGAAGCAGCCAGCCTTGAAGCAGCCAGCTTCAAGGAAAAAACACACACCCACACACCCCCTCTTCCTTGTGAATGCTACATCTCTTCTTTGTCACAGGAGATACCTGTCAGTTGTGGTTTAGATTTTTGTTTTTCCCACTGAGTTGAGTGGAGGTGATAATTTTCCTCCTATGAAAGGAAGCTACTTTATTACTACTTTACTATTTGTGATGGTGTGAGTTGTTTATGAATTTCTAGAGAGACGTCTTTTTCATAGGTCTACAAATATAACAGTAAAAATTACTTAAGCTTTTAGATATGCAAACCCTTCATCAGTTCTCATTGCCTAGTGAATTATCTAACTGTGTAGTTATGAGTCCTGCCTGCTTTAAATAAAAAAATGAATTAAGGGATAATTAGGCCATTAATAATTAATTAAGGAATAAGGCCATAATCTTTCTGTAGAATATTTTCACCCCACTAACACCTCTTCTCCATCAACAAAAAGTTAAAAAAAAATTCCCTTTAAATCTGTAAACTTATGTGGTTTTGATTTGAAGTGCTGTTAGAGCACCTCTAATTCCCAGACTCTCTGTAGGCCAGGATCCCTGCATCAAACTTCATTGTCCATGAGGAACTGTAAGCATGCAGGAGTGATCTGTATGAAATATGAACTCTCTCTCTAAAGAGTAGGTGCCAGGCTCTTCACAGGAATTGTTTAAGCTGTACAGTATTGAGAAAGGGTTGTGGGAACATTCTGGATAAGTATTTAAAGTTGATATTGCAGTATTTAAAATGTTTTCAACCGTTTCAACCAGTGTGTATTGAGCAGTATCTTTCTCCTAAGATAACTGGAATAAAAGGTTTTCCATTGTTGCCTGCTTTGGTACTCAGCAATGTATTAATTTATTTTATCTATTTGGATTGCAGTCGCTAAAAAGACAGCTTCCCTCTCAAGGGAGTTCTCAATCTCAGGTGAAGACAGAGAGCCAACAGGGTGACCCAGAAGACAGGAGAGGCACAAGTGAGCAAGGAGCTATTTATGATCAATGCCACAGCCATGACTGCATCACATCAGCTAATTGGGCAGTGGGGAACAGTTTAGATTTTCTTCCAAAGTGCAAGCACTTGCATGTGTCAGTTCTTAGTCCCTGCTACCATTTTACCCACCTCAGATAGGTCCCCTGGAGTTCCCCTCCTCTGGCTGTTTTCCTGGCTAAATTATCTGATTGTACATAATGCTGGCCCATGCATTAACCCAAAATTGTGACTATTTCTGTTTAAGAGGCTAAAATGCTGATGAAGAAATTTATATATCTATATATTTTTTTTTCTTTCTTGTTTATTAACCAAGAAATTATGTCTCCATGGCAGCAGTCAAAAATCCCCAAGCATTTTTTTTCACTCTTGCGGCTGCTGTGTCTAAAGAGGTTATTCTGTTGTCTCAGTCTTTGTTGAGTTAGAAAAAAAAACCCTTTCAGCTTTTTAATAGAGGCAGCTGCAAAATGCAGCAGCTGCAACCCTAGTTTGGAGCAGAGAGGAGTAAAACCCCCCAGCTTGGTTGCAGGCTGTCTCATATCATGCATTGCTGTTCATTCAGCTCTGTTTGAAATACTAGAGGGCTTCACATTGTTTCCTCCCATGGAATTGCCTCTTAAACCTCCCACAGTCCCCAGAGACCCTCAGCATGTGCCAGTGTACCTCTAGCATTGCAAAAATTTCCCAGCTCACGCTGATTTCTGTGTCCTAGGTTTGTGTGTGGCACGTAGAGCCGGCTTCATAGGGCTGCACTAGGTGGGAAAGGGTGAATGTGGTGTGATGTGAACCTTATCACTCTCTACAACTCCCTGAAAGGTGGTTATGGTCAGGTGGGGTTGGTCTCTTTCTCTAGGCAGCAACTGACAGAGCCAGAGGACACAGTCTTAAGCCAAGGGAAATGTAGGTTAGTTATTAGGAAAACATTTTTCATGGAAAGAGTGATAAAGTTCTGGAATGGTCTGTCCAGGGAGGTGGTGGAGTCACCATCCCTGCATGTGTTTACAAAAAGACTGGATGTGGCACTGGGTGCCATGGTTTAGTTGAGGTGCTCAGGCATGGGTTGAACTCAATGATCTTTAAGGTCTCTTCCAAGCTAGTGATTCTGTGAATTCTGTGAAGTGCCCTTTGGGAACTGAGGCTTAGTCTGGTTGCTCCAAATGTAGCAGCTTAGACTGGTGAGTAAAGAAGTCAGGGATCAGGAAATTCAAAAAGCATGACTCAGATTTCCATATCATCCTCCGTGAAACAAGCAAACCTGAAATAGGTCATGACAGAGCTTTCTTAAGAGTGTTTCTATCCCAGTGTCAATACATTATTTAGACTGCATTATGAATGGCAAATTCTGGTTTGTGCCACAACCTCTTGTTTAGTACTGGTTTGGCTCCACTGGGCCATTGCAGTTTTCCTGGAGTTTGCTGTATTGAAATGCAGTCTCCATGACCAGCAGCTGACATCTCCTCTCAGTATTGTCAAATTTGATTACATTTATAATTTTCCACTTTTATGCTGATGACATGCATCTTCGATATGTGCTATTTTCTGGATGATTGTATTCAGGCATAAAATTAATGGAGCTGATTTTCAAAGTAGTAATGCTTCCCATTATTGCATCTTCTTTGGCACTTTTTTAATAATGCTGCAAAGTGCAGAAATCCTGTGCTGAGAAGGAGAAGGGTTTCTTGTATCTGCAGTGAGCCACCATCAGGGCGTTGAGGGAAGGAGCCAGCTGTGTCTGCAAGCACCCTGATCTCTCTTGGATTTGAAAACCAGGGCAACCAAAAGTTTGGTGTCTCTACTGTTGCTTTTGGCTAGAATGTATAAATAACTTAGCTTAATGATGGTGAGTTTTTTGAGGCTATGGGAGCTAGCTATGAAAATCTTTGTGGTTGAGAGCTGTTAGGTGCAGACTGTGTTTGCTGAAGAAGCAAAGGAATGGGGAACCACAGCAGATGACCACAGTGTGGGATGAGAGTTGTTCCTCAAGGCTCCCAGCTCCCTGAGTTGCAATTGGTGCACACCTTCAGCAAAATCCCAGAATTATGCAGTTCTTAACCTCCAGTACTCTTGATGATTAGTTGTTTCCACAATGGGTGGTGCAGCTCAGCCTGCAGTCATAGATGCCATAGATGTCATCTTGGCATGGGAACCACACTGGAACCCTTTGGGGCATGCACAGTAACTGCATATTGGCCCACTCCTGAGCTAGCTGCTGCCAAGTGAAGATGGAGGCCCTTAGTTTAACAGTGTGATCTAAACAAATGTTTAATTGTGGATGTCAGGAAATCTACTGAAGGGATGGTTCAGATTTGCTTGGGCTGTGTATAGCTGAATGGGATGATTCATGGTAATTAAAATAAAATAATAATTCAGGGAGTTGAACAGAATGAACCACAGGTTTAGCCCTCCTCCAATGCACCACAGTCCCAGATAGTGTCCAGAGCATACATTCTTTGCAGTTCAAACTAGAAGGAGATGCTGTCATTACAAGAAAGGGACAGTGTGAGTTAAAAACTGTTTTAAATGTCTGTTTTGGGAACCAATAGTAGAAAATTATTAGGCTTATCTTAAATTCACGGCTATGCTTTAGGATTAGGCAAAATCAGTAATAGTAATAAAGATAAGACTTGATTTTTTAATACTTTATTTTTTAAGTATAAGACTAAATTCTGTAGAGAAGTTTCATTTGTCTCCTTCCCAATGTTTCCCTAGCCCTGTTATATCCCTCAGGATTTTCCAAAAAGGGAATAGTAGTGTTCACACCTTTGCTTTCTGGTGCTTCCTTGCTGTAATTGTGTTAATGTTGCCTCAGAGATGGTGGAGACCAAGGGGGCCACTGCAAAATCACGTGAAAAGTATTATCCCAGCAAATTAATTTAAAAGCCTTTGTGTGTGTCTTGGAGTGGTGTGTGGTTTGAAGTCCCACCTTTGCTTATTAAGATGTCTTAGTCCTCTTGTTTCATGAAGCTCATTTGTCTTTTGTGAGCCAGCCTGCTGACTGGTCCATTTGTTGTGTCTCTTAATTGCTTCATTAGTGACCTTTCTGTGGGGGTGGGAATGTCATCAGACAGGGGGCCTTTTGGATTTATTAATTTTTTGTTTGCCAAGGCAGCTCTGAGACTAATTGCCAAGGCTTCCCAGAAGATACTAGTTTACAAATTTTAATGACACTTTTGATTTATTAATGTCCTACCCCCTGCATCTGCTCATCCCTATTCCTTGGTGAAATTCCTACTGAATTGGAGAGAATGAATAAAAACAGAACTGCAGATTGTAATGGTGTTTTAGATAGTCTGCTATTTTAAAAATAAATGCTCATGCTTTATTTATTTATATCTGTGGATCTCTGAAGAGGTAAATCTTGGCTTTGGCTGTGTTCTGCCCCAGAACCTTGTTTTGGTGTTGCATGGTGGAGCACAGGTGTTCACATTTTCATGTGCAGGTAACTCCTGTCCAACCTGTGCTACACATCCCCACTCTGTGGCCCATTCACATAGCTTTTGCAGCTTGAAAATGGGGCTGAAGTTGTTGACGTTCAAATGTGTGGCTGTGAGAGGACTGGGCTGGTCACTGACAGTGGGCGCTGCAGATTTGTTTGGCTGGGGAAGGTGCACTTGGAATATACCTAGAGAGGTTGTGTGTTTGCACATATGTGTTGATCTCACAGCTAAAACTGGGCTACTGGGATGCTCCTTTTAATAAGTAGACCTGGGAACTTTTGGATACATCTTGTTTTCTGGCTGAATACAGGGAAGCAAAAGGAAAAGGCAATTTATCAAATTCCTAACTTTTTGAGGAAATGTTCTTGGGATGAAAGTTGAATTCCAAACAAAATGCACAGAGACAAAAACATGCTGTGTTTTGCTTTAATTTTCCACGATTCAGGTAAGAGCCCCAGCCATCTCTCCTGAATTATTTATATTCTACAAAAGAGCTGCAACAGGAGATACTGAGAATCTCTCCAGGGAGAGACTCATTCTAATCTTATGTGTGGAAGATCCAAGTTCAAGCCCTTGTTCTGAATAAGTATAAAGGGAAATGCTTTTTTATTCCTCAAGTAATTACATTGTGTAACTCATTGCTACAGGATGCTGTGAGGCAGAAATAATAAAAGCATAAATGGATTTCAAAAAGAGACTCAGTGAATTAATGGAGGATATTTCTCCTGGTGGCTGAATAACGTAATAGTGTTTTATAACAATGAAGGAACAGACAAATCTACAGGTTTTGGGTCAGAGCTGCAGAAACATCTTTTTTTTTTTTTTTGTTATGTATTTGTCAGCAATGAGCTACTCATGCTTTAACTATTCTAATGGAATTGCTGGGATTGTGCTTGAAATGTGATAATCCACAGTATTTTAGTGAGTTTGGGATCTGGAGATCTCTAAGTCCAGAGAACTGGATGACAGACCCAACCAAAAATATCTTTGGCATAATTTAATTTTAAGCTAGTCCTTTTAGGCACTCAGCTGGGTCAATGGACACAGACCTGTTCTGATCTCTAGTCATTCCATTCCAGAAAACTAGATAATAAAATGGGAAATTTAGAGAATTTAATGCCAAAAGATATTTCCAGTGTAGATTTATAAGCATTAGGAGCTCAGTGTGAACTAATAAAATTTGTTGTGGAAAAAAGTGAAGTATTCTAGGAAGCTGGAAGAATATGCTTGTCTCTGTGTTCTCAACTAATATAAGCTATATTTATTATACCATTTCTGTCCTTATTGGTGGATTTCTTTGATTAGGCTCCTGAAGAAAGGAGACATCCTATCTCATCAGCAATGAATTTCAAGCTCTAGTCATGCTCCCAGGCATTTAGTTCTGGGGCTTTGGTGGAGCAGGTCAGAGGAATCTTTGCCAAGAGCAAATGTGCTTTTGAAGCCTCGCTGTCCCTATGAAGTCATCTTGTCAGGGCTGCCAGGTAAAGTGTGTTTGTAGTGCTTTGCCCACTTGTTTAGAAGCAGCAAGGCAGTACCCAGGAGGGAGTCTGCAGCCAAGAACCTGCTGTTGCAGATCCTGCGGGTGTTGTGCCTTGTTGCTGCATCAGCAGAGCCGCACCTGTTAACAGGAATCGGCTCCTCCATTGCTTCTTTTATCATTTGGAGCAGCAATTCCACTGCTCTCATTAAAGAGCTGCTCCTTTTGTTGAGTTATCTAATCTTACATTCTAATGAGATCTGGATGTCGACTGCAAAACTTTGCAGGAAGCCACACGTAAAGATGAATTTGTTTTGACCTTACTAATGTCTTTTTCTGATCACTCTTTGCTGTGCAGAGGAGTTTCGTTGGCACAGATTAGTAGCGAATGCATTCAATGGGAATCTTTGCCAGTAGTAATGAAAACCACACATTAAATTTGCTTATAAATATGCAAATAGGTGAAAAATAAAACTTTCTTAATAAATTACATAAGAGTTTCCATACTAAGTCTCATCTACTCGGATTGGGAAAGGAGGTGGCCAGAAAATAGTATGTTAAAAATCTTACAGTGTTATGTGGTATGGACAGGGTCTCATTAAAGTGAGTGGATAGAACATCTCATATGAGGAAAGGCTGAGAGAGCTCTTTAGTCTGGAGAAGGGAAGGCTGGACTGGGACTGGTGGATTGCATCAATGTGTGCAAATTCCTCAAAGCAGGGGAGAAAGAAGATGGAGTCACGCTCTTTTAAGTGTCTGCCCAATGACAGGACAAGAGACAATGCATGGGCACAAACTGAAACTTAGGATCTTCCCTCTGAACATGATGGAAAACATTTTTTACTGTATAAGTGACTGAACACTGGCTGAGTTAAACAAGGAGGTTGTGGTGTGTCCATCCTTGGACATATTCAAAAGCTATCTGGACTGATCCTGGGCAAATGTCTACCAGGTGGCCCTGCTTGAGCAGGAGGTTGGATCAGATGAGCTTCAGTGATTCCTTCCAACCTCAGCAATTCTTTGGTTCCAAGAAGAATAAAGAAGCATTGATCTAATGTTCAGAGCCAGTAGAAGAATGTTCTTAGGACAATATGTAGTTAATCTGTGCATCTCCTTGCTGGAGCCTGTTTTTACCCATGCTCCTAGAATCAGACACAAAATCTTCCAAGGATTGTAAGAATTGTGAAGATGTAATCTTAATCTTAATCTGTGGCTCTGAAAGTTCCCTGGCCTCTGATCAGTCAGACAGAGATATATGTTGCCACATACTCTACAGGCAGTCAGGCCTGCATAAGGAGCCCCAGGTTCTTGCACAGAACATTTCTGTGTTGATGCCACCTCATGCTTGCTGCAGTGCTGCAGGGCAGTGCCCCTATCCACACAGAAGGTGGGCTTTGTATTGCCTTACAAGATTTCTCTTGAACCCAGCTGCTCTTTTCCTTTCTCTTCCCATCTCCTTCCTCCCTTGGCTTTTCTGTTCTTTCCAATTAGGCTTCAGATCAAGCCATAAATCTTGGATACTTTGTACAGCAACTTGTAGAATTTAGTACTTTAGTTCTTTAACATGGTTGTGTCTGTTTATATTGATGTTTTATTATGTTGTGGTGGTTTCTTCCCCCCCCCCCCCCCCCCCCCAAATGCACTGCCATTTTATAATGGCTATAAATAATCAGAAGGGTGGAGAAAAGCTGTTAAAAACTTGCAAGAAATCCTTCCATCTTTCTTTTAGTCTGGTCTGTCTCTCTCATTATGTCCATGGTAGATTCATTAAGCTGCTAATGAAGTTAAAAGTGCCCATATGAAGTGGTCATTTCTCCAAATAATATTTACAAAGGGCTACATTTCCCCAGCCTGGAAGGCAGCCTTTGATTTATTTAGTTATCACATGTGCTTCATCTGTAAAATCTGTCAGCCAGTTCTTTTACAGTATATGCCTGACCAAATGAAAATGAAAGCTCTAGTACTACTAGATCATGGGAAGCTAGTGCATTTTTACATTTAGGATTTCTACCTCTGAATAAAAACTTTAGAAGACTAGTGAGACCATATTGCTAGGCCTTTTTTCTGGGTCTTTGAAGGCCAGTTACTTTAGAAAATTGACTCCATAAATATTCATAGTTAGTTATATCCAGTTTTCCCTGAAGGTTGCTGTCCAGATGCCTGAATCTAGCAGCAGGCTAGCAGCTGGGCATTCAGCATCTTGCAAGTCAGGTCAGCCAGGCAAAAATATGGTGGTGTATTGGAAAGGATGGGTTGATGAAAAACCCAAGAATATCCTTTGGCCTCTGTAACAGGACTGTTGCATGCTGTTTTCTGGATCTTGTAGTCTAGCTCAGGGTATCTGTAAGGAAGATGACAATAGAAGACAGGTAACAGGAAGACGGCTGGGCTGTTAATACAGCTATTACTGCCAAGCCTTACCCCAAAATCAGGCAGTTTGTCCAGGGTTGAGAGATGCACTGTGAACTGACCTGGGTGAATTCTGTTGTGTTCAAAATGCAACAATCTCCAGCTATCTATAACTACTGCCAGGAGGGCAGGACCCTCTTTTTACAAAAAGTCCTGGAAATTACAAAGGTGTCTGGGGAGAAGTACTCAGAAAGAAAGAGCAACCCATGACTGGGGCCTGGGTTCTGGCCTTGTGGGAGTCTGGGCTCACAGAGAGTCATCAGCCCCATGGAAAAATAAATTCACATTCGTCCTCTTGTACCTCTCTCTCTGAAATATTAGAAATCGTAGGAATCATTTGTTCTAAGAAGGAAGCCTGGTTGCTGATTTTTGGTCCTGGAGGGGATAAGTAGGCAACAGGTTCAGAGCAGAAGTCAGGAACAGCTTGGAAAAGAGTAGTTCACACACAGGTAATATGTCCCAGGTCTTGGTGTGGAAACAGGAGGATCACACAACATCCATCACCAAACAGGAGTGTATAAGTTTCCTTGAAAAATCATAAAGTATGATCCCTCTGGGTCTTGTGTAATTACTTCAGGGATCACAGAGAAGCTTGACCATGAGGTACCCCAGACTCGAGTCTCTGTAAAGCCATTCTGTGGGAAACCTTGTCCTTTCTTTGGGTTACTTGCAGCTGTAAGTGTGGCTGAGGGAGTAAGATCATCTGTTCAAATGTCAGGTTTCAGATATAATGTTATATTGCCATGGAATAGTTAAGCTACAGAGTAAGCAGTAGACCATGGTACATCATTCAGCGTGCCTTTAGCAAAGTAAAGAGTAAATGTCCCCTGGAAGATTAAAATCCCATTGGTTCTATTATGTGCAACCAATAAAGATAAAAGGGATGTCTATGAGGAATACAGAGTTACCACAGAATATTTAGCATTTTTCCCCCCGGTGTGCATTTTCTATTTTGTACAAGGCACAAAAGGAACAAAGGAAGAAGAGCTTTGGGGTTTGTCTTCTGGAAGAGTATATGGTAGGGGGAACTAGTGGACCATTTGCCTTGCTGAGGCTTGGAGAGTGGTCTGCACCAACACTGCCTAATTGTAGGGGCTGAGGGGTTTTAGTCACACCACGTGAGGAGTTTGTATATGTTTGTTGTCCTGCAGCTTTTTAACAGTGATGGGCACAAGAACATGGCCCATCTGTGGTGGGAGACTTACAAGAAGCCCATATTTCCTTTTCCTTTTAAGTAGTGGCAGTGCACATGGTTTCTTTAGGGGACAGAGGAGGGTTAAGAAGGCTGTGGTCTAACTTAGTTGTTTAGCTAAATCTGATCCAAGCAGGGTGCGTGGTGTGTTTTGTCATGAAGCATCCTCTGTCACATAACATATCAGAAGAATCAGTGTCATGCCTGTGCAGACATGGGAATGGTGCTTTTCCTCAGTATGCATTAGCAAACTTGTTCTTATGTCTGTCTGGTTCCAGAGCACCACCGGACATGGCACTTTGCCATGTCCCTCTGGCACATCTGGAATTGGTTTGGTACTTGCACTGCTAGGAAGCTTGTGAGGCATGCTTGGCAGTGGCGTTGTTGAGGAGCTCAGATCTTGTGGAAAAGTGAGTTCTTGAATTCCTTAGCACAGAGATTCCAGTTTTCTATTGTTAAAGTCCCTGTATCACTTGCAGAAAGCCAAGGCAGAATCCTTTGTTCTTAGGACTCCTTTCTTGTGTTTTATCTCAGCTTCATTGGTCACTGTGCTCCTTCTCATCCCATATGACAAAAACCATTACAAATGCTGCAGTAAGCTGTGTTGCAAACTGTTATCTTCAAAAATGACATTCATAAAGGTTAATAATTGGAATGAGCTCTGGCAGTTACTAATTAGCACCATTACACAATCAGCTCACATTCTGGCAGCATTAGGCATACTTAATCAGTCAATTATCATTGATCTTGGAAAGTGGTGCTCTAAAGTTAGCATAAGGTGCCTTTGTAAGTGGAGAGAAGGAATTTGACACTGCCACAGTGGTCAGGCTGCTGGGAACATGTGGTTTGAGGGACCAGTGTGGCGTACCTTATTGTGATGGATAGATTGGAATTAAAAATCAGATAGTATAGACTCACCTTCAAACAGGCATAAATAGGTCCTATCACTGTCTCTCTTTGCCATTTCAAACAGTAGAGGGTGTTCAGGGAGAGAGCTGGCTTTGGGGAAAAATGGATTTAATGACTTCAATGAATTTCAGTTAATGTGTAATGACTTACAAGCTTTTCGAAGAACAGCTGGAGCATAAGGTACTATTTTCCTTGGTTTTATTTTTCTTCATGTGAATTATAGTTCTCAGGGTAAGGAAGTTGTAAACAAGCTGGGGAGGCACCAAAGGATTCTGAATTCTAAAGGATTTCCCTTTAGAAGTATTTCATAAAGTGACCTTAATCTTATGAAACTAAATGTTATGATTGCTCTGTGCTCTCTCAGACACTCAGAGGTGCAGAGCCTTTGCTGCTTGTGCTGGCTCAGAGTGCAGAGGGAGCAGGGCTGGTGCTGCACACAATGGCTGTGGTTTTCTAGCCAGTGTTTGGCTGTTCTCAGCTTGAGTGTCTGAACAAGCATCTCTTGTAAAACCATCTGTTACTGTGCCTGGCCAGGAAGGTGTGCAGATAGGCGTGGCCCACGCAAGCAAGGATGGTGGCTACAGTCCAGTGTGTGAAGAGGATTTTCCAGATCTCTGTATGGAAAATGAATGTGTGGAGTGATGAGGGCTGACGTACTGGTTTCTGCACTTGCTTTCCTTTTATAATTCTGTGTTTTGACTGTTTAAGATATGGTCTGCAATGTGTGCAAATTCACAAGGGATAGAACGGGCAAGTTGTCAACAACATGTTGGAATGTAAGGGGAGTCCAGGATACTGTGAAAGTAAAGCAACTTGTGTAGGTGAAAGGGCCAGGAAAAACATGAGTTGCAATTTGACTCTCCTTTGAAGTTTGGCCCAGGGCCTCTGCCTGTTCGGCAGAAGGGAAAATGCACTGTTATTATTTTGGAATGCGTTTGTATTCTATCTTTCTCTCCTGCTGCTTATTCTCTGAGTTTTCATTGTGGGCAAATGATCCAGAAAAAAATATGTTTTGAATCTTACAGGCTGGATGTTTCCTCTAAACCATTTTGTGCAGCAGAAACCTGAGTATACACTTCAGGGCTGACTGAAGTCAGAACAACATTGATTATTTTTCTCTACATCTGAACATTTACCTTTTCTCTTGGAAAAATCTGCGAGGGGTCTTGGGGGTAGGGACAATGAGAAGACATGTCAGAAATTCAACTCTGGTTCCAGCTTTTGCGAAAAGTTAGCCCAGTGTGATGGGAATTGTTTGAAAAGAACTTGATCATACATCTGATTTCAGAAGTAGTAGAGAGTGAGTGCAAGAGAAAACAATCCAGACCCCCAGAATTTCTTTGACTGCTATCTGATATGCAGATTCTTCTTGTAGAAATATTAAAAATCTGAGCATGGCTATGGATTGTACAATGATTATTTAATCTGGAGAGAGGAAATATGTACAGGAAACCTATTTTAGATGTAGTATCCAAATTTGGAGGAAGTTTGACTAGATGACCTTTAAAGGTCACTTCCAACCCAAACTATTCTATGATTCTAAGGAAGTCGGAGTGTTTCCAGGCATTTTTCCAGAGACTTTGGGTCAGGTCTTGTAAAAGTAATGAAGAGAAACATGTCTTCATATATCAAGTACTTAGCCTGAGAAAATTCCCTGAGCTAACCCTGGGTCAGCCCTGTGGGAATCCTGTACCTCAGGAGAAGCTGGCAAGAGTTGCTCCCTGGGCTGGTGTCAGGGCAGGGCTCTGGCTCCTGGGTGCAGATGCTGAACTGCAGAGCTCAGGCCAGATTTTCCCTCAAAACCTCCAATAATCCATAGCCTGTGTAGGCAATTCTGGAGGTGACAGATGTGCTTTAAGAAATGAGCAAGGCTCAGAACTGGTAAACAGCTCTGGCATTCTGCTGTATGACAAATGACATCACCTCTGAAGTGTGCCTTGGTATGGCAACAAATACTATGGCAACATCTGTAAGTGGAGCTAATTTTAGAAAAGAGGTGCCAGGCTACAGTAGCTCAGTTAAGGAAAAACAGTTGGACACTTTGTTCTTACAGCAGTCCTGTAAGTATGCAAATATATACAGCATAATCATTCCCTCCCCCGCCTGGCCTCCCAATACCTGTTCTCCAGTTACTGAGTATTTTGCAGCAGTGCAGAGGCAGGTTTTAGGAAAAACAGCAGAGCATGGATTAAAGCAGAGCATGGATTTCTTGGGAAGGTGAGAAGTGTCCATTTTAAAGGACTTAAGGTACATGTTAGCCTTTGAGGTAGGTGTCTGCTTCTGGTTAGTCGTGCCTTTGGGAGGGAGGGCAGACACTGGTGGATTTTTCTTAATCCTATGTCTGTATTCCAGTGATAGGAGAGCCTCTCACCAATATCTCTTGGGAAAAGCAGCACAACAGGCTTCATATTAGAAGCTGACTATGGACGGAGCTGTGAGGTTGAATAATTTTTCCTTGAGTGCATTCAGCACACATTTGAACTATCAGTACCTTGTGACCTATCCTACCTTGTCTTGAAATATCCCCATTCGAATATTATGTAAATGGGTTAGTGAAGCCAGCATGAAAATCGGACAATATGGAATAAAAAGTGTTAACTTGACACTGAGGCCGTGCTCTCTGCAGAGAATTTGCTCTGATTTCAGTCCCATCAACAAAAAAAATATTGCAGTGCAGATGTGCAGTTTGATAGGATCTTGGGTCTGATGGCTCGAGAACATGAAAAGTTCTCATCTCACCTTTTTAATGCCCTCTCCAACTGATTACAGAGTGGAGGCCACACAGTACAAAAATCAGCTGGCTGATGTTGGAGCAATGCTGCAAACATGTGAGTGCTGTCAAAACAGCTGTGTTCAAGCCAACAGTGCTGGATGAACAGCTGGTGGAAGAGCAGAAGGATGCGTTTGAAATGTGAGGGATCTTGAGCAGCTCAGCATCTCACTTCTTTTTCTTAAACAGGCATGAAGCTGTCGCAAATGCTGTTGTGTTTGTAAAGTGAGGCAGTGGATGATTTTTTAGATACAGTACTAAGGAAATTGGTGAATATAGGCAAGGACTCCTTCATAGTGATTTTTTTTAGCTCATGGTGGTCAGGTAGGAGAGATCATAATATAAAGAGTTCTACGACCTTGTTCACTGGAACAGACTGGTGCTTTGCTTTCTGAGAGTCACCGTCCTTCATGGAGCAAAATTACCAAGTGGTTAGTTACTTGTATGTAGAGTGGGATTTTATCATGGGAAGATATATTTTAGAGAAGGAATCTTGACACTAGAGTCTTCCTTGGACCAGATACCTTCTGGAAGTACTGGGTTACACTCTTGGTGTAATCCTAAATAAAATGAAAACATTGTCTAGAAGCAAATATGGGGATAAGCTGTGAAGTATTAACTGTGTTACTGGTGACTCATGGATGTGGAGCTATAAAAGAAATTCCTAGGTTATAAAGGGAGAAGGAACATTGTCCTCAGACACTGTGCAAGATCATACAGGAGAGGAAAATCAGTCATAGGCATTAAGCAGAGATTAATTCCTCATCTAACATCTGCTTGATCGAGAGAAAAACTCTTGGGACAGCATCCTATCTTGATTGTAAAATCAGCAGTAATGAAGAATTTACCTTATCCATTAGTACAGTCTGCTGGAACAGTTTCCCTCCCTTTAAAAAAAAAAAAAAAAAACCCACCCAAAATAGGCAATTACCTTCTTTCCCATGCTTGCCTAGCCTGAGTTTATCAGTTTTTAGCTCTTTGTGCTTTTGTGGATTACGTGGAAAGGCCCACTATTCCCCAAGCAGGTACTCACATCCTGTTTAAAGACCAGTTGTTTTTCATAATGCAGCAGGTTTTTCTACTCTAATGATTCCTGTTTGGGAGATGCTTCTCTTGACAAATGGCAATAAATCCAATGTCCTCAGATTTCTCGTGTTCCAATTTATAATGTGGGAAGAGAATTCTCGGAAAGGTGCTCTTTGTAGAAGTGCAGCTCTGCACATCCTCAGATTCAGAGATTTAAAGCATAGGGAAGAAGTAATGGTAATAATCTAATTGTATAGTGCAGTCCAGAGAATCTTACTCAATAATTTCTACATTGAGTCCCCAGTGTAGTTTGACGTATTGCTTCTTGGCTGGAAACATACTCAGTCTTTACTAATACTTATAGTCTGTCAATTATGTGATCTGATTTGCATTGCTGCTAGAACTGCATTTCATTTTTGATGCTGCAGCAAATGGACTCTGGGCTGAGTTGGCCAAATTCAGTGATGCTGAAAGACAGGCTGGTTTGCTATATATCTGAGAGCCTCAGCACCTGTGACATTTCAAATTGCAGCCATGACTCCTGGAAGATGAAATCCAGTCATTAGAGCTCTTTGTTCCTCACTTTCCCTTTCATGGCATTATAATTATTTGCAAAAAGAGTTGAGGGCAGAAAAATTCAGAGGGATGAAATAAAGCACTGGCTCATTCATGTGGATCACTTCTTTTTTTTTTTTCCCCCTGAGATTTTTTTTTTTTTTAATCTTTAAAAGACCCTTGAAAGAGGGAATTTTTCTTCTTGAGACTGAGGATTGAGAAGGTTTTCTTCCTTTTCAACTCTGCCAAAGGCTTCATGGCAGATGAGTCTATCCCTGGAGGGGGGCAGGCAGAGACTCAAGCTCTCAGTGGATATTGCATATAGCTGGTGCTTGAGGGAAAGGAGAATCTTTACTTAAGCTTGGTGCTGCTGTAAGATTATTAAGATTCCATGTTGGAAGCATCTTGGATGCAGCCAGCCCCAAGGCTGGACAGAGGGGACAAGGCTGACCCACCAGCAGAGGTGCATCCCTTTGTTGGATGCGCTGTTGGATCCATTCCTGCTCTGGTGTCTGCTGGCTCCTGTGCTCTGTGGGTGCCTCTGCAGCCTGGGTGCAGCCTCCAGCAGGTGTTGCATCACCTGGGAGCTGTTATCAAACAGCAAATAGTGCTCAGTGGCCCCAGCTCCTCATCACCAGCTGGGAATGCAGGTGCTCACTACATTGAACAGCAGGTGCAATCAGGAGACCCCTGCAGATGAAGGTTCTGTGTGCCTTGGCTGGAATAGGGGCAGCTGTAGGGTTAAAGGCACTGTGCTCTCATGAAAATTGGGTGAGGTGTCCAGCTCCTTCTTGATTGTTTCCCCTGCAAAAGTTTCTCTTGGCTCAAAGGAAAAAAAAAAAATTGTAATTCTATGGCTTTGTTCTTCTGAAATAGGAGATGGTGAACAGCAGAATAATGTTGGCTTTTATTTGCTGTAGCTATAAGATCAGGAGATACAGACAAAGCATGCAGCTTTTCTACAGCAGAAACTGATACAGTATTTTCTAAAGATATGATCTTGGCTAGTCTATTCTGGCACAAAAAAATGGCTCCACATTTTGGAACAACTGGCTTGTATTTCTTCATGTTATTAGTTACCTGAAAATAGCTCTTTTTTTTATTTATTTATTTACATGGGTTTTAGTTTATCTTCCTAGATGGGACTATTTTTTTTTTTGTTAGTCTTGCAACTGTAGTATTTACTTCTCTCATGTATTTTCAGGTGCGGTGGAAAGATGCTCACTGCACAAAATAAAGCACAGTTTCTATTTGTGTTAGATTGCAGATCCCCCTGCATTAGGGAGAAAAAGCTGTCTTTGATTCCCTGCCATTAAATACTTGTTATGTTGTTTATAGTGTTTTAAAATTAAAACCTCATCTGGTCATTTCAGCATTTGTCACCGTCTACTTTTCTGCCTCTCAATAGACCATTTACAAGTGTTTCTATTGGCTTTTTCTGCCTAGCAACATTTGTTGCAAGTAGTTTAGGAAAATAAATGGTTTTCCATCATAAATCCAAAGCTGCAGCAGGACTTAACAACCTTTAGTTATCTTTGCTCAGAGTCGTCTTTAGAAAGGAAGAGCTATCTGATGTGATAAAAATGAAGACTCGGTGCTATGAAATTTCTGTTTACATTCTGCAAACATGATGTTTTTCCATTAGAGTCCGTTTTTTATGAAAGAAATTGTGAGATGTCCCTCACCTCCATTCTCTTTGCTGAAATAACACGATGGGGCTGGGGTGTTTGTGGCTGATTGCTGTGGCATGGAAGAGAATTCTGGGACTGGTGTCTCTGGTACTGCATGCTGAGGGAGGGCCGAAATGAGAGGCCAGCTTGACAAATTGCTCTGCAGAGAACAATCTCTTCCCTGCAAGTTTGCGCTCTTTCTGCTGCACAGGTCTAGCACGACCAATTACATTTTGTTGTGTTTAAGCAGTGACATTTCTGTCACTTTGTTTGGCATCCAGTTCCTTATTTTAGGTGCCAGAGCTGTCCCCAACTTGAATTTCTATCTGAAAAGGCAGAGATGCTTCAATTTCTTAGTCCATCTAGACATTTTGATGAAGTATCTCTAACAGGCACTACTGATGATTCTGCAAGTTACAGGATTTTAGTGACATTTGGCCTAATATTTAGGGGTTTTTTTGGTTTCAATTTTTGCATCCATTTTGTAGAGCTAAATAGGATTTTTTTTTTTTTTCTGTTTGAATCCAACAGGAATTGGATCAAGCTTCTAGACCTTTCACATTCTGATGATTACTAATAGCTCTCCATCCTTTCTTTGGTAAATTGCATGTCTAATTAGTTTAATCTTAACCACAAAGAGTGGGCTTCACCATGAAACACTTAATTCTATTTACTCCATGAATTTTGCCCAAATTCTTGTTATTTCACAATATGATTAAAAACTGATTTTTAATTGAGAATAAATCTGCTGGATTCATTGGTGATCCCTAACACAGCATAGCTAAGATCTCACTCAGATTTGTTTGTGTAAGTATAGTTTTCCCAATGCTATATATATATATATGGATTTTAGAAAACAAGTATTTTAATAGTTTCTTCCTTAAAAGCCATTGGTTCTACAACAGTCAGGGTGGTGGTGGTTTTTATTAAATTGGAGCTTGCTTTCAGTGGTTTTGGATTTCTTTGTGTTGAAGTACCAACAGTCTCGAAGAAGAAATGTGTCATAAGGTAGAGATGGTTTCAAATGCATTTTGCAGACAAAATGTAGACAGTGTTCTTCACACGATATCATTAAACCAGAGCTCATGTAGGAAAGAAAGTGAGTCCAATGGAGTGTTTATTAAATTGTGCTGATGTTTTTCTTTCTGCCAAAAACTAATATTGCAAATATGCTCTTTTTTTTTTCTTTTGTGACACCAATCTTTTGTATTGTGTCATGTGAGCCATGTTTGAATTTTTTAGACCTTGTGAATGTTCTCCTGCCTTGTGGTTGAATTGAAAGGTCAACTCTTCTTTGGGATACAGCAGCTCAGAAATCTTTACAGATGCTTTCAAAGAGATTTGGGGGATTTCCCACAAGATGAAGATCTACCTTTAGCATGGAAAGCTTTACATTTCAGTGCACATTTATTTGCACTGGTTATTCAAGTTCAAAGCAAGTTCACTGGAAATGGTGTCTGAATGCCTCATCTCTGGACTCTTGTAGTTGGTACAGCATGATGAAACTCTTGAGGTGGGAGCAAAGTTCAGGAATGAAACTGAAGTTTCTGTATTTTTCACATTGGCAGTATGGAGATGGTTGTGCTCATTCATTTGAGGAATGTGGAAGTCATTTCATTAAGATATTGTGGAAATGGAAACTGTTGCATTATTAGTATAAATGTCATAGGAATCTTAAGGACCAAGCTTGTCTGTGCCTGTATTTTTTTCTATACGAAGTTAAATGTGGCCTTATCAAAAGCATTTGTTGTACACAACCCCCAGAGCCTCACCTCTGTATCCAAACCTCAGGCTGGATGCATGAAAACCCTATTTTTCAGATATTGTCTGCAAGAATTCAATGCTTGATTGACACTTCCTTGATTGACAGTTTTGAAAGGACAGCCTCTGCTTCTTTTACTGGTTGTCAGCAGTAAAAACTTCTTGCAGGTTTAGTGTTCAGTGTTGATTGCTCAAGTTGTTTGGTTGGCTGGAGGTTCACATGCAAGATCAGAGGGTTCTAGGGAAGGTGCTGCTGAGGAAATTAATCTCTCAGGGACAAAGTAAAATGGATTTTAAGAAGGAAGATGTTTCAGAAGATAGATGTAGGAAAATTTAGTGTGTTTTGATTAGATCGTCAATGCTGCATACTTAAGCTGAAGATCAACTCTCATTAAGTTTAATTGGACATCTGTATTAGGTAGGTGTCTTTGAAAATCTTTCCCTTTATACATTCCTCTTTATTCCTCTTTTTCTGCACAGGCAGTATTACCCACAGAAATTCATCTGGCCTCCAAATTGTAAAGCTTCTTTTTGCTGCTTTTTCATTTAGGGAGAAGTTAGATGAATATTTTATTTATGGAATGAAGTAGATATTTGTCCTGTTCAGCTACTAATAGTATTTGTATAAATAAAGTTTTCCATGGAGAGAAGAGCTGGGACATAATTAGCTTTGCTGACACATATCAAGGGAAGAGCTTGGTGCTGTGCTTTGGGAGCTGGGCTGGCAGGGCTTTATGGTGCCTGGCACACGATGGGGGTCACTTGTCCCTTGGCTGAGTGGGCAGGGGAAGGTTGGTGCCATGTGGGAGCTGTTGGGATGTGGTGACTGGTTGCCTTTGTTGCTTTTCTCCAGTCCACAGACCCTGCAGAGAGCTTTTTCTTGAGAAAGCCCTACCTGGCAGTGTGCCCTCTTTTGCTTCTGCATCTGGAAACAATTTTTCTTTTTTTGGACCAAGTGTAAGCTGACATCAAAGATGGTTTCACTTCTCTCAAAGGTTATTATTTTAAAGGGTAAACAATGCCCAGAGCAGGATTTTACTGTTCCCTCTGTATTTTTTTTTCTGGTGACAAGCTGATTACTTTTCCTGCTGTTTTATTTTTCCTGTTTTTGCTTTTCCCCAAACTTCCAACTGCCATGAAAACTCCCAAGTGGTTTTTGCCCAAATGCATGCAGGTGAGCTTTTAAATGTGAATTGCTCGGTAGATAAATGAGGATCAGTTGCTATATTTAATTATGCAGTCTTTTGTAATGTGTCTCCAACAAGCATTCATCTTATGGATAGTAATTATTCTTAGCATGCCCATCTGAGCAAGATTATGCTTTGGTAATTGGTTTTGAATCCTATATCCATTTTATTTTAAGCAGCACTCACTTTAATCCTTTCCATCAATGTTTGGGGGATAGAAAGTGAGGTGAGCATGTGGCAGGAGCAGGGAAAGGATTTCTCTTTTTCTTTGTTAGGATGCTGCCAAGCTGACATGGTAGCAGTGGAGGGTGGTTGGTGGTGGTTGATGATGACAAACAGGCTGCTGGCTTGTTTGTGCTCACACTGATACTCTGCACAGTGAGGATGCCCAGGCAGCTTGTGCAGACCTTCCTGCTGTGGCTGGTCCTGGAGCTGCAGTGAAAGTGTGAGACACTTCTGCCACACTGATGATACCACTGTTACTCACCAGCAGTGGAAGTGTGATGATTTCTCTTTGTGGCTTATGCATAGACCAATGTCCTGGCAACCTTGGACAGCAGGTGGTCAAATAGCTCTTTTTATGCTTTTGAAATGGAAGTTATGATTCTTCAGTTAAGTACCTGTATCAGACAGGTCTGAATGTAACCTAGAGAAGTGGTTGTTTTGTGGCTTTATTTTCTTTTTCTATGCTTATTTGGTCTTGTTGGTCACACTGGCTATTTTGTTTATACAAATAAGATCAGATGATACTTTCTGCAAAGATGAATTGGATATCTCCATGCTCATATCTTAATTTCTGTTTAGTGGGAAACTGAAGCAAAGGAGTTGACATGATGCTTTCATGATCCTAGTGTGTGTTTCCAGATAGAGGTAATAACTCTTAATACAGAGGAAAAAGAAAAAAAGAGGAAGTGCTCATGGCTGGGTTTATGGCTGCTGACAAAAGCACATATGGAAAATCTTTGTATTTTCCTGATGTTTTAATAGATCCCCTCAAACTCAGTGTGGTGTAGCCCTTTGCCATGGATTGTCTCAAATATTTCTTTGAAAGCCTCTCTGGTAACTGCGTATTCTTCCCCACTCAGAACAATCCATCTGCAGAGCTGTGTGGAAGGACAGGGAGCAGAGAGCTTTTCATTATCCCCAACTCCCTGCCCTCTGACCTGTGCAGCGTTTATGTGGCACTGGACTTGCAGAGTTCTTGTACCAGGTAAACATGGCATCTTTTGGTAGGTCATTCCCTCGAGCAAAGGCCATTGTGTTTATACAGCACAGGCTATAAACACAGCTCTTGGGAGAAACTGAAATTCTGTTCAAAGGCTGGTTGCTAAAATTCTCAACTCTGCATGAAAAAACAGTCTGGTATACCAGAATAAGCCCTCAGCTCTCTGGAGGCAGAAGAGCTGCTTGCCGAGTTCCCACACCATTTACTGCTTCCCTTTGCACTCTGCTCATGTCTGCTTCCAGTAGCTAGGATGTGTTCAGTCCAAGGCAGGTGTACCCAGAACTAGTTTTGTCAAACCAGACAGATCCAAGTGATTAGTTTGAGTTCCCTAGTTCCATTTGGGGTTTTAAAAAAATGGCAACTGTCACATATTATTACAGATGAGTGTTAAGGTGGTGTTAATTTTGAGTGGCATGATGCATCCAGGTCGTGGTGGGAAAAATTGCTTTGTGACAGTACACTTTGCCATCGGTGGAAGGGTATTTTTACAATGATTGGCATTCCATTTGCAGGAAGGAATTTATAATTGTTCTTCCTCATACATAAGCAACAACAATATTCCTACAAAAGGAGTGAAAAGGGAGATTAAGAATTCATGTTCTCTGCTTGGGAGAGGCAAGATACCTATTTGAGAACATGGGTTTAGCTGAGTGTCCACTGTAAGAAATGGTGTCAGGAAACCAAACTTTCATCCAAGGATTCCTGCTTATCCCATCTTTGTGACTTGGCAAAGGTTGGATGGGCTAAGAGAGTCATTTCTCACTGAGGTCCGCCCTCCATCTAGCTTAAAAAACAAACAAATAACATCCTTCCATCCTTTTTATTCTTGTTCTTTGGGGTCAAAACAAACTCCACAAGACAGAAGATGAGTTTGGGATGCTGCTAACAGGCAGGGGGGTAACATTGTCATGCAAGTCTATCTCCACTGAGGGCTGAACACTTCATGAATGTGGATGCTAGGATTAGGAATAATTATTAACATCCTGGGGAGGTAAGGATGGGCAAACCAGCATGCACTGCCTTGTCAAACCAGCATGTCATCAGCACTAGAGCCAGACAATCTTTCATTTTTATTATATTTGTGACATCTGTAATTTCCTTGGCATAATGCACTTAATCCATAATTATAAAATATGCAACTAGTCCTTGGCTTTGCTCTGTTCTCGTAACATGAGACTGATTCTGTGTTTTTATTAATTTAACTTTCTATAAGCTAACAGATTGCCATAAAAAAATCCCAGACTTTCTCAACCAGTACAGCTAATAGCTGTATTGCAACAGAGGTCCCATGGTACATGCTGAACAATAACTACCACTTCTGTGCCACTTGCAGTTTTTAATTGAATTTCTATCCCATGGATATCATGTCAGAGCCATTCATCTGCTCCAATAAGTCTTCTGATATTAAACAAGTTCTTCCAAGTTATTATTGTAGTACAAATATTGCTTGAAAGTTGATTTGCATTGCATATACACTGGTCTGGGGAAGGTAATGCAGTGCAGAAAATCTTGGCTTGTGTAGGCACAAAGCAATTATTTTTGCTGAAATTATTGTACTGTACCTTTCCACTTCTTTTCATGTTGGAATGATAAGCTCTGCTCTTTCTGTCTTGCTTAGAGAGAGACACTGACATTGGAAAAAATATTTACAGCTCTCAGTCTGGAGCAAATCACTCCTTGTTTCTGAGATGGTGCTTTTGCTTAGAGGCTCTGACTCTTGGAGCTGACTGCACTGGCATGAACTTGGACCAGTGTGTCATGTGGTGGGGTCTAAACAGCTCCAGAATTTTAAACTCTGACACTGGTGAAACTGTGCTCTTGGGTTCAGTGCATGGAACTGAGGGGATCCATGGTGTAGACTTTGCTGCCACCATAACTCTGCCTTTTTCTTTAATTGCGAAGAGACATTGCTCAGCTCACCAGCCAGAGGTTTCAACTAGGAGGCATTCCATTTTAAATTTTTTTTAAAGCATCTTGGAGAATAAATTCTCTTAATGGTGTGCCTATTGTGATGACAAGGTCTTACCTGCATTGTGGCACAGGGACCAAAGGACATCTGGGTACTGCTGAATGGGCATCACTGGAATCTGTTTCATGCATGAAGAAGCATCTGCCTGAGGGTATCCTGGTGTCCAAAGGTGTAAGCCTTGCTGTAAGGACAGCACTTACTGTATTTTTTTACATCCTGCTTTCTGGATCCATCATAATTCTGGGATGTTCATGGGACACCCCTGGGTTTAGTACTCCCTTGTCTGGATTCCACCTGTTTTCAGTTCCCACTGAGCTATCCAGGAGGCATTTCAAAGCATGCAGCAAAATCCCATTTACAGCCTGTCTAGAAACCTTGGTGTGAAAAACCCTGCCTCTTTATCTTCCTTGTAAGGTTGCAACTATGATATTAGCTTGTGACAGCAATTATTGATGGTGTCATTAAGGATGAGATAGAATTCCTGGAAATGCATTTAATATTTTCCCCTTTTTGCTGCGGGGACACTGATAAGTGGTGACAGAATAAGATGTAAAAAAAAATAAAAAGAGACAGAGAGAAGGTGGGGGTTGAAGAAACCCAAGTTTATCGTTTGCCCTCATCCATGAGGAAGGGAAAATAATTCACAAAAAACTTTGTGTACTAGAGCTATTATAGTGCCATCTTGGCAAAATTATGACTTGTAGCAAAACCCTATTATTATTTATTTTCTCTATTTTCAACATCAGTTGTGTAAAGTATGGACAAAGAAATAACCCCTTTAGAAGGCACTCCCAATGTGCTCTTACAGTTGGCTTGAAAAGACAGCTGCTATTTCACCACACTGCCTTGATTATTACAAACACATTGTTTTAAAGCTCAGCAGCTGTGTAACAGTACATGATGCATATGTACATGGTGTTATATCTCTTTCTGTGCTCTCTTTCAGTAATCACTGCACTTAAAGCTCAGTATGAACTTTATTGATCCATGATTGTAGCTCGTTAACACAGACCTATTCTCTTGTATCTGAGTCAAGGACAAATAAATATTTGTGTCTAAAACAGACTCTGGGAGAAGGTTTTTTTGTCTGCATGGGCTGTGATTAATGTGGGCACACACTAGAGGGGTTAAAGAGGTATTGGGAGAGGGAGGGATGCAGGGAAATGGACTGGGAGAAACTTGGTTAAGATTAGGAGATTTCCTGTAGTGGGAGATCCTCTCACCAGTTTCTTTTTTCAACTGCCTAAGTGATGCAGGTTCACTGTGGTGCTCATTTAAAAGTGGATGATGCAGGATGTTCTGAGGAACACACTGTACTCTATTGAGGCTTCCAGTTTTGGATGGGATGAGTAGTTGCTTTTGGACATATAATAGCTGAGGCCCTAATGTTAGAACATGAGTAATCTGCAGCATACTCAAGGCAGTGGTGTGAATCCAGCAGGTTTCTTGTCCAGATGCCCTCACAGGGACCTTTTGAAGGGAGTGGTGGGGGAAGAAAATTTGCCTGTTCTAAGCCACTGACCACTCATCACTGCTGTGATTCTGTGGAATAAACTTAATAAGCAGAGATGAACCACTTTTCCTGCATGTTCTTATGCTCAGGGTGTCCATGCACTTCTCACTGACCTATCAGCCATGACTAAATGCTTATGCTAGAAATCATGGCAATGTGTGAATCTCCCTCTTTTGTACCCATATTCCATTTTCTCCATTTTACTCCCCAGAGTAAAACCTGCAGAGATGTGCACAGACAAGTCTGCAGAACTGCCTCTGCACCAGGAGGTTGATCAGACCCCTGTTTACTGCAGGGAGATTATTATCAGAGCATTCTGTTCAGCCTGCAGGAAGATTCATTTCCAGAATTTAAAAGCTGGTGTTAAAACAAACCACGTGACTTCTGGTAAGACAGCTAAAAGGGATAAGGAAATGGCCAGTGATGAGTTGCCGCTATTTCCTAATTAATCACAAGCTATTGCAATTTACCTGCTAAAAGATGGGCAACCCTTTATGCTGACATTATCCATGGGGAACTTAATGGTACCTTCCAGGAGTGTAATATCATGCTTCATTTTGTCATTGGCTTTTGAAGTACCAGGTTGAGTAGAATGAAGAAAAAAAAAGCCATTTCTTTCCTGGTCTAAATAACATCACTGAAAGAACTTAAGTGCCACTGCTTTAAAACCTTCCAGGGGCTCTAATCCTGCTGGGTTAGAGCACAATTAAAGATATGCTTCACAGTTTTTTGAATTTGGGTCTAATTTTTTTGGTTTTTTAGGTGTAAGTCCATGGACAGTGCTGTCAGTAACACGAACAACAGTTGGTTGATCACTAGGCTGATACCCTGTGTTAGACTGGAGCCCAGGTTCAAGTGGAAAGCATGGCTAAAGGCCCAAAATATACAGTCATAGACTTGAATGCTTGGATAGACAATTACATGGATGGACTCTGAGCTCTGTCATGGCACAGGGCACAGGACCTCACACAGCCCAATCCATCTGCCATGGACAGGAAAGTGTGGATCTCAGTTTAGAGTTTGAAATGTCTTCCTCTATGAGAACCTTTGGGAGGTCCCACACTCCAACCTTGGTGGTTGGAACAGCAGCAAAATGTTCCCTCCTGTGTAAAAAACACATGGGAAGCCTGTGGCAAAGTAGGAACCCTGCAGGTCTCCCAAGATACTTTCCAATCTCTTTAGTACAACAGAATTATTTCTTGAGTGAACCTTGGAGACTGCAGGTTGATTGTGTTTGAGTCTTTCTGTAATTAAATCCAAAGACCTAAAGTAAATCCATTGAGTGTTCAGGAAAGACTTGGATCATGGACAGCTTTCTCCTTTCATTTGCATTGATATTATGCAGGGTACTTAGCCCTTCATAAAATTAATTTAAATAAAAGTCAAGCCTTTATGAATAAAAATGTTCTTAGCACACTATTTAGGAGTAAGGATATAGGGATATTTATCCTTGTGTTTCGGGTTCTAAACAAAAGTATTCCTCCACCAACACCTAGAGGAAATATCTGCAATGTAGTACTGGAGCCAATTCTCAGTTTGAACAATTTTAAGCTGAATCTTTCTCGCTATTTCTTGAGTAAACCTATCAAACTGGAGAGATGACTGGTCTCTTCCAGTGCTTCCTTTTCTGTCCTTGTGTCTCAGCCTCAGATACCTTCCCTCCTGAGTTTGAAGGGGATGTGCATTTTCTTGTACTCTGTTTACTATTCCTTCATTAAAAAGATAATCACTCAGCTATCACCTGGGGGACTTGCTGATGCTGATTGACTTTTCAAGCTGCTCCCACTTTATTGATCTTCTGTCTGAAAAGATTCCAACAGGTTTATTTTCCCAAAGGCAAAGTGTTTTGTGTTAGATGAGCTTCTGTGGGCTGAGTGCAAAAGATGATGGGAAAAGGAGGCTTTTCTGGGGTGAAGTTATGTCTGTGTGGGGCTTTCAAAGATATTAGGCAGTGATGGTCCTAGGGCATTGGTAGAGTGGGAGTGATCAGCTGTGTGCTTTCTGAGCTGCCCACAACTGGCAAACGTTTGGTGGGAAAGAGGGGGACCTCTGCACTATGGATCACAGGAATTTATTAAACTTGATGTAAACTGCAAGCTCGCCTTTTTGGAGAGTCTGTATTGATACAAGCTTATGTTCTAGTGTCTGCATTTTGAAAATATGGTAACTGAAGTCAAGGCTGTTAATCCTCATGCTCAGGGAATGAATAAAATTTACACTCAACCAGTGCTGCTGTGAAATACCTGCAGTGTAGCACTGGATTTAGGAGAGGTGTAATGCAGCTGCTGATCTGCCTATTGCACAAACCAGGAAGCTGAGTGACTCCTGTCTTTCTCTTTTGCACTTATATCCCTGTCCCTATATTTCTCATCCAAAATTCTTCACTCTGAGGAACTAGGAGAGAATATAATGCCACATGACTGTCTGGATGAGGATGACCAGAGTAATTTGGGAGCATTCAGAACAACCCTAGCTTCTTTCCCGAGGAGCCAGTTGTATAACCAGGTCACCCTGCAAAGCAAGTGGTGCAGCCTACAGAAGAGCATTGTCAGCTGTATAATCTGGCCTGGAAGCACCTTCTGTCTGGTGAATTATGATGTCTCTGCTATGCTATGCTCAAAAATGTTATTCCAAAAGGCTGGGAGGGTTTGCAGACCCTGTCATGGATATTTCAATGGTAATTGGAATGGATAAACTTTGAAGGATTCAGGAATATGCTGATTTTATATTTTATATATTTATTTCTCATATTGAAAGACAACTTGTGCTGAAGTCTGTTCTGGGAGGAATATGAACTCCATAAAATACCTGTTGAGAGCATTATTAGCCTGAGACTTGTATTCTTTTATGGCTCCAAATTCTGTTATCTTCTTTAGAAAACTAAATTTGCACTATGACTTTGTCTTGTATATGCAGGTTTAAACTTTGAGGATTTTCAGAAATGCAGAATTCTCACAAATGCAAAATTATGAAATGCTTGCAAAATGCATTATATCTTCTTGGTAATGAGTCTTTATGTTTATAGATATACACAGATATAGTGGGTCCTGACCTTTATTGTGTAAATTTGTGTAAATCTGCCAATATTACTCATCACTTGTATGTGATAGGGCCATATTTATTTTAACTAATTGGGGATCTGGTGCTGTCCTATTAGTTCTGGAAAAGTAGCACATAGAGGCTCTCAGTGATGTTGTGACCGGAAGTAAAGATGTATTCCTAAGTCTAGAATGTTCTTTCATTGCCAGTCCACAGCTGTCTCAGGTGGCTGCATCTCATGAGCTTCAGATTTTTTACTTTTGGGAAGAGTAAGAGTCAGTTTTTCCCCAGGAAGCTCAGTTAATGTGAAACTGAGTTCTGAGGAGCCTTGCCTGAGGTCAGACAGGATTCTGTGGTATTTATGTTCAGATTGTGTGGGTGTGCTGCTGGGGACAGTAACCTTTGTGGGTCACAAGTAGGGGTAGACATAAGGCTTGTGGGAGAGGGGTCAGCTGAGGTAGGGACTGAAGGAGCTGCAGACTGACTGTAAAAGTTCGTTTGGGAATTGTCTGCAATTTTTAATATCTCTGTCTAAGGAACTGGACTAAACTATCTTTATCACCGTCCTCTTTTTTAATTACATCAGTTTTGCAAAGATTTGCTGATGGTTTGAAAAAATTAACATGCCTTGTGTTATTTTAGAGATGACTCAGGTTCATCTAAATGTCCCCACAGCACTGCCTACCACTGATGCCAAAACAGGCAGGCAGTGTCAGAAGCAAGTTTTGGGTAAATCACCTTCCCGGGGGGCATGAGTGGACACGTGTGCACCCACAGATGGGAAACTGAGATTTGAGTCACTTGTCCCCCTCTTTTAGAAGGGTATGGTGAGCTCCTCTCAGGGCAGTTTGTATAACCCAGAGTGTGCTTATTCTCTGAGTGGCTGGAAGGAATTTTTTGTCATCCACATCTACCACAAAAATATAGAGTTGAGAGAGGAAGCAGTTCCATAGTCTCCCCTTGACATTTTGTTCAAGACACATTTAGGGGAAGTTGCAGTTTAAATATGCACAGAATAGTGTAGATGTTAAATGGAACTTCTAGAACTGCTTCACAAAATCCTACATTCAAAGCACTCCCTTTTGCTATAAAATAATGCAAATTAAAATGATTAGCTACTTCAGAGAATCATTAGAGAAGCATTTTTAGCTATAGTAATAAAAGTAGAAAAGGGCCTGGGAAGGGCCTTGTTTCTAATTAATTATCTAATTAATATCTGATTAATTAATGAAGCTTTGTCATCAAAGCTGTCTTTTATCTTTGAGGCTTTTAAAGTGTCCTCTAGATGAAATTTCTTTAATATGTGTTGATAAGGCCATCTTTGCTGAGTCAGTCAAGTGCTTGGAATCAAATCAATATGCTGCCTTATCAGGGATGCATAAAACACCTCTTTGGAAAATTAGAATACATCAGAATCAAGAACATGATAAATATGTCAGATCTTATAGACAGTACAAATGGAAAATTAGTAATGATGAAGTGTAGTTCTTCAGAGCTGTAAAGAAGTAATGTTTTTACATAGACTTTACAGTAGTGAAGGAACCAGAGCAGGAAAAGTAGAGGCCCTTGGAAAGTCAGACTCTCTAAGCTCCAGGTTGCCCCTAATTCAAGGTGGCTGAACTCTATCTTGGGGTCTGTCTGCATCTCATTTGATGAGGTTCTGTGAGGTACCATTTCTACCAGCAGGCATCAGCTTTCCTGGCCACAGAAGGATTGCCAGTTCATCAGTGGTGTAACAGGACAAGCATGTGGTGAAGGGAAGGGCTTATCCCAGCTCTTGAGGAGAAGCCATTTCACATTTTATCAGGTCTCTGTTTATATTCTTTATGCTGCCAGCAACTGTTGGGAAATCCATATCATACTTCTCTGCTTATCTCTGCTCTCTTCATTTTGTAATGTGATAAATTGTGTAAGTCACAGTGGAGTCCTGATACCATTTGGCACCTGCTTCTAGTAGTAATTTTCATACATATCCAGAATAATAACATTTAAAATGTAGAGCACTAGAACATTATAATAAATCATGAACTTTTGATCTCAGTCAGGATGGCTGAGGTCCTTCCCTGTCATTTGTACTGCCAGCTCAGTGCATGCCATTTTCTAACCCATTTATGGTGAGAACCACTTTGCTTTGTGCTAGTTGTGCATTGGTTGCTCTGGTCTCTTTTTTTTTTTTTTTTTCAGTATCTACTGAAGGATAGAAAACGTCTTAAGAGAGCAATATATCCTCATCTATTTTAGGATGGATAAAGCATCCTCTTAGTTTACAGTTTTTGTCTATAGATACAAAAAGAAAATATGGACAGGCTTGTGAGCTAGAGATACCTAGTTTGTAGGTGGCTAAATTTAAGATGAAATGGCCATGGTAGAGAGAAGATGGAATCTTAAATGGAGGAGAAGAGTTATTTCAGTTTCACAGTAGGAGGCACCAACCTTTGTTGATTTTGTGCCTGTTTATTGTGGGCTATTCAGCAGCAGTGTATAAAACAAGGCTGAGTAACCACTACACCTGCAGCCTGCTTGCTCTGATCAGGTTCCCAGGTTCTCTGAAAGGATTCTTTGCTACAGGCTCTAGCCTACCATCAGGTGTTAGGATCCATCAGCTTGGCTGGGTTTATTTCTGCTTCAGAGCAGAGTTTGCCATTCTTTGGTAGAAGCAAAATGTTGAGACATCTTCAGAGCTGCCTTTAGCCAAATCTGTGTCCTGCAGTGGCTGAGGTATAGTGCCTCAAATGTCCCAGAGCACGGAATGCCACTCTAGTGCTCAAGGTGTTTTTTTGGTTGATCTGGTTATGCTTTACCAAGCATCCCTCAATTTTTCTGCCATTCTACTCATTTCCTGCAATCCCCTTGCTCTCTTTGTGTCTCAAAAGAGGGTCTTGCTTCTCCAGGTGGTTCTACAGAATATTTTAGATCTGAAACAACTTCTGCTTTTCCACAGAAATGGTGTATCTGAAGGTAAGGGTGCAGAGAAGAGCAGGGACTGGGGAAGGACGCCCTGTTTTCTGATGTGAATGCTCTTTAGGCACCCTGTGTCATGATCTGAGTGGTCAGTGATTGCTGGGGATATCTAAAGCATCACTGTGTTCCTACAGGACAGGTGCAAGCACCATGCAAACATATGGCTTTCAAGTTAGTCCACACCATCCCTGTAGGGTTAATACACAAAAACTGCATCTCCATAGACTGTTCATGCCCATCATCTCTGCCAGGAAATGACTGGTGTGAACAGCCCCCCTGCCCTGTGTGATGGTGATCAAATGAAATGCTGATGAGCAATCAGCCACTAGAAATGTGACTGATATTTGCAATTCCTGTCCTTTATTGGCCATAAATCCAGAGGTGGAATATTCTGTATCCTTTTGTTAAACCTTGGAGACATCTAGTGTCCTCCCAAAGGCTCATATGGAATAAACAAAAGATGATACCTTTCCTGTAAAAAATAAAGAGAATAATGTGAAAAAAAGGAGAAAAATAAAGAGGAAGCCAGTGTTCCTAGTTATCTCTTCTCACCTTCATTTTGAACTGTGAATCACAATGACTACTGCATCATGGCAGCTCGTTTTTCCTTGCCAGTCTCCACTCTATGTTGTAGATGGAAATTTATCAGCAAAGGTCATCTTCAAGTCTTTTGGATGTTTGGTGATGGGAATCACCATTAATCAAAAAAGAAAGGGGGTGGAGGGAGGGTGCTGGATCATAACAGTAATTGAGGTGGATATTCTGCTGTTTACATGACAGGCAAACTAAAAGTAAAAAAAAAAAAAAAGGATTTTTTTCAAGGGACATAAGGGACATTACCAAAACTATGATCTGCTTGAGTGTCTTTTTCCCCAGTGGGATTTCTGGTTTTAGATACTTTTGAAACTTTGTGGAACTGAAAGTCCATTAGAACTAATGGGTTATGGTTCCAGGAGCACTGAGAATGTAAAACCTTGTGTAGGATGGCAGAAAGTGGTTTTATTTAGATTGTGTTAAATACTTTGGGTCTATGCTGATATACTTTTATTTTTATTGCAGGAAGATTGATATTGCAGGAAGATTGATATTGCAGGGTTTTTATTGCAGGAAGATTGATATTGTTAAAGATTGGTCCCTGAGGCATCCATGACAAAAGATGTAATTGGACTAGTAGAACTAGTCATAGAATAATCAGAGGCATGGATAGCTTGTGCAAGGAATGGCTGAATAAACAGGGAGTCTTGAGACTGGAAAAAAAACATCTGTGGAGAATATGACAACAATCAGTGAAATCACAAATGGCAGCATGGGGCTCCATGGTTTTGTACTTGTTAAGTGGCAGCAGTTAAAACAAAAGGGAGCCTCTCCATACAGCACAGAGCTGTGGTGTTTACTACCATGTGATAGAGAAGTTGCCAGAAGCTTCCCTGTGGGATTAGACAGATTTATGGAACTAAAAGCCCACTGATGACTCTTGCATGCAAAGACATCATCTTCAATTTAGGAAGTGTGTGATATTCTTGTAGGCTGGGACATTACACCAGGAAGCAGCACCACATACTTGCTTGAATTCTCTTCACGTCCCCAGACTTTCATTGTGGCCCTTAGTATCCTTTAGTAGGATGTAGACAAAGGGAGGCAGTTCTTTCTGCTTGCAGTTGTAAAATATTCTGGTTTTACATTTTTTTCAGTCACTAAACTCATGGTTGGGTAAAAACAAGCTCTCAACAAATGTTTTCTGTCTTAACTGGCTGATTCAGACTACACACACTGGAACTTCCTTGGTTGGTGAGTAGATTTAGGTCTACAGGCCTTCTGTGGATACTTCTGTTATAAGATGTCCACATCCAGACTTATGTCAGCTCCAGACAGGGAAAGATTAAGAGTTAGATTTTGTTTGTTACCTCCACTGATGTAATTTTTTTATGCTATCAGATGACAGTACCTGTGGTGTCCTGGCTGTGGGGTTAAAAGGTCCTTTGCCATGATCTAGCTGAATGTTTTTGGTTTCGGTTTTTTTCAGTTGGGTTTTTTTTCCCTGCTGTTTTTTGTTTTGTTTTGTTTTGTTTGCTTTTTCAATTTATGGGGTGTTTGTTTGTTTGTGGTTTCTGTTGTTGTTGTGTGTGGGTTTTTTTTTTGGTTTTGTTTTGAATTTTATTTTATTTTGTCAGCAGAAGTGTCTGTGTGTGTGACCAGGTCAACCAGACAGCCTTGCAGTGGTAACAGTGGATCTTTCTGGCCCCTGCCTCACTGGACTCTGACTCAGGAGTCCAGTGTCCAGTCTGTGTGTCATAGCTTCAGAGGGGTCTTTATCTCAGGGAGGGGAGGAAGGGGAAGGGAAAGAAGGAACCATGTTTCACAAGTGATGGAACACTGGCTGCCTGAGTTCCTGTCTTGTGCAGTTGAGTTCTTTGCAGTGTATTAATATGTGAGCTGTGTTTGAATGTTTTCCTGCAGCTGGATGTCCAGAGAGATGTGCCTTCTCTCGTGTTTCATGGGATTTACTTTTATGCTGCAGCTCTTCTCAGAGCCCTCATATTTGCTCTCCTTTTGCTGGCTCTTGATTTTCATGAAACTTGTAGAAACTTTGTTCCTCTTGGGTTTTTGTTTTTCTGCCAAACTGGGAGAAAATTGGCCAGTGAGTAAAAGCAAGAAGTTGTTTGGGGGGTACGGAGAGAAAAGCACACTGCAGGCAGAGAGTGAGCGTTCACTACAGCATCAGAAGTGAAGCAAATATTAATCTGGCATGTTCCTGTTGCTCTCAGAAGTGCACAGAGAGTTGGGATATTCTTCTGCTCATTGAAGCAGAGCTGTGCCCCCACACAGTTTTCAGTGTGAGGCTGCAGGTATGTGTAGTGGGACTCTGGGCTGGAGATGAATGGATCAGCTTTAGAAAAGGCTTAGAAAATGGCTGAAAATCTAAAATCAAAAGCATGATGGCTGCTTCTCCACAAAGAGAGAGAGTCACAGCACAGAGGAGAAACCCTCTGACAGGAGAGTTTTGGAAGAGGTTTACTTTTTCATCCCAGTCATTCAGTGCCAACATTTGCAGCTCTTTTTCTCCTGAGAGACTGATACATGTTTTATAGCCTATCTCCATAGCTGAATAGCTGAGACTTCAAACAAACAAACCTGCCTTTCTCTATCTGACAGAGCCCTGACATGGGAAGTGTCACAGAGGAGGAGAACTCCAAAAGCCATTCACATGGCATTCTTTCTGCCTCTCCACACCTCTACTTCATTATCTCTGTGACTAAGCAAGTCATCACAATATGAGGTCTGCTGGCTCAGGCAAGTTTGTTGGATTTACAGAGAAGCTCAGGCTCAGATTCAGAGGAACAAGATGGATTTTGTTAGCTTGTGGTGCTCTGACCAGGTTTTGTATAGACAAGTTTCTTTGCCAGGGTGTATCCCTTGCACCTTGCTCTGCCAGACTGGGGGAGGTTGCAGTGATGGTTTAAACACATCATAGCCTGTCACAGGAGGGCAATGGAATCAAGCAGATGGTTTATTCCCCTCTACTGTTTAAAACAGAATATCATTATGGAAGAACTTGCAGTATCCCAATAAAGCACTAAATTATAAACCTTACTTTTCCAAATGGAATATGCAGAATTTGGTGAGGGGCAAAAGTCTCATGCAGCCTAGACCCTTAAGGTCATCACGAGAAATGGGGCCAAATCCATATTATTACAGAAATGTGGGACAAAACACATGGACTGAGTTTATACAGGATTGTTATATATGACCAGAGTCCATTCCACATCACAGAACCAATTAGGGTGGAACAGACCTTTGAGATCATCGAGTCCAACCTGTGACCCAACACCACCTTGCCAGCTACACCTTGACACTGAGTGCCATGTCCAGTCTCTTTTAGAAGACCTCCAGGGGTGCTAGCTCCACCATCCCCCTAGGCAATCTGTTCCAATGTATAATTTCTGTGAAGAAATTCCTCCTGATGTCCAGCCTGAACTTCCCATGACACATCATGAGGCTGTGTCCTCTTGTCCTGTCACTTGGGAGAAGAGGCTCACCCCCAGTTCACTATACCCTCCTTTCAGGTAGTTGTAGAGAGTGATAAGGTCACCTCTGAGTCTCCTTTTGTCCAGACTGAATAACCCCAGCTCCCTCAGCCACTCTTCACAGGGCTTGTGCTCCACACCCTTCCCCAGCTCCCTTGCCCTTCTCTGGACTCACTCCAGCACCTCAATGAGTCCCTTGAGTGAGAGGCCCAGAACTGGACACAGCACTCGAGGTGTGGCCTCACCAGTGCTGAGTGCAGGGGAGCAATCACTGTAGCATTCCTAGTCCTGTACTGAAAGAGTTTCTGTGCTACAAGCAGTGTATTGAGGAGCATTTTCTGAAAGCATTGTTAAAAACACTTTCACGTATACACCTGTGTGTGGTTAGAAGCAATATGCAAACATCAGTTGAGACTGAAGGCAGTAACAACATTCCAAGATGATGAGATTCCAGGGATGGCTTTAGTGGAGCAACCCAGAGAACCAGGTAGGCAGGATCAGTTTGCCATTAAAGGCCTAAACAAAGTTAAGGCAGGCTATTTGGATGTGACTCATGGAAACCATGTTTTATATCACTGAGTCTTTTTTCATTTTGATATAACCACAGCTTTTCTTCCCCTCCACCACTTTAATAATGTCCTTGGAAGGGGATCATGTTGTGACCAGAGGAATGGGAGACAATATGGTATCCAGTCTGCTTGTAGTGTCAAACAACTGTAAGGTTGTATGGCTAGTTAATTTGGAATTAGAAGTAATCAGTAAAGGAGAACGGTTCAAGTTAAGATTAAAAGCTGACTCAAAACTTTTCTGTTCCACCTATGGGTCACATCTCTAAATGTTCAGGCTTGGGTAACTAAAATTAGCAGACATTTTTTTTTTTTTATATGCTTGTTTTCTAATTAGGCAATTTGGTGGTGGAGTTGAGTCCTATACTATATGATTTCATAATCTGAAATGCCTAATTGTAGATGCCTGCTTTTGAAAAAATAATCCATTACCTATGCAAGCTTTCAGCTTCTTCACCTCTAGAATAGAGATAGTATTTCCCAGTATGGCTTTTGGGACTTTGTTAGTTTGAATGGATTAGCACAAGACAAAAACTTTAGATTTTTTGGCCAGAAAAAGTGCCATGGAAATCCAGTATATTATTGTGATATCCTTTGAGATGTTTCTGTGAAGCCAGTGGTGACTGTCAGGATAATAAAGAAAGCCTCAGAGAAGCTAACGAAATAATGATCCTTCTTCCTTTCTAGCTATGCTTTGAAAGGGCAAATGCAATGAGTGAAAATGGTTTAATGAGAAAGAGTCATTAGGGCACCCAGCCTGCATCTTTAGAAGTGTGAAAGCATTTTGGGAGATCTTAAAATTACTCAGAGAACAAACGCAAAGTAGCTCTGTCAGAATATTAAACTGTTATTTGTATTCTCTTTTAATGCTGATTGAAAGCAGTGATCTCTTTCACTGCCTGGTGGCTGGTACATGTGTAGTCACAAAAGTGGCTTGTTCATAGCTGCAGTGTTGTTGGAAGGGTAAGATCAAGGAACTAGCTCTGATTGCCCTCTGTCTGTTATCCTCTGCTTAGAGCTTACTGTAACCTGAGGATTCCTGACCTGTTGAATTTGCATAGGAGGCCTCATGTACTGGAATTAATTGTCCTGGATTATTCAGTTTCATTAATAAAGCTGCTTCAGTTTCGAGATTGACTGCAGAGGGAAGGCTGCTATTATTTCTTTGTTTGTTTGATATTGATAACTAGTGAGACAAGAGCTACAGATACTTTGGGTGGGAAAATTCTATGAAAATACAGTACATTATTGTCATATTCTTTGGGGTACCTGTGTGAAGCCCAGTGGGTGATACTACTATGCATTAGTACACAGGAGTGGTAAGTGCAAATGGAGCTAGTACTAGCTCTATTTTTGTATTAAAGTGTTAACCAAAACACAAGGAAATTGTTTGAGACTTGAAGCACCTTGGCTGGTGACTGTTCAAAGGAGACAGACTGGCTCAAAATGTTTAAGGAAAGAAGGACTTTACAAAGTATTTAGGAATCGTCCTTTAAGGATGCACTGAAGGAAATGAGTTGCAGCCACATCAGTAACAAAGCAAGCTTTTGACTTCGTGATTCCTACTACTTGTAAGCCTGAAACCAGCTGGCTGGTTTTGGTCACTCTTGTGTCACCTTGGTGTCACTCTGGACTCTGCTAGCAGCAAGGAAAGCAGCAGAGCTGGGTGCAGGCTCTGGCATTGCTCAGTTTGTCCAGCCACTGTTCATTGTGATGCCAGAAGTGGCTTGGGCCATTTCTCTGCCAGACAGAAAAGGAGCAGAGGATTGGTCTCAAGCAGAACCATAAAGCTGCAAATTCTTGAGGCTTGTTGAACTCACAAAACCAAATTACTGGAGCTCAGTACTGGGAAAGGCACAGAATTGCTGTGTGTTCTCTTATCATCTATCCAGTAAAAAATGTGATTAGAGAGGAGGGCAGGGGCCATGTATTCTCATCCTAATAAAATTGTAGATATGTCCAAGTAGGCTTTTTATGAGGACCTTTCCTTGTCCATCTGCTGAGGGCTGTGTTTGCTCTGTCCCTGTGACAGAAGCTGAACTGGGTTGGGAGCCAGGCTCTCCCCACTGCTTGCATGGAGTTGGGGAGCTTTTCAGGCAGGGTCTGACACCCCTCCCTGCTAAAGTCAGCTGGTGCTGAGCACTCTTCCGGTGGGGGATCCTGTACCATGTAGCTGTTGGGTTGTTCTGCAGGAAAAATCTTGCTTGTTAGGAAAACAAAGTATGAAAACAGTGGAGAAACAAGCAGGGCAGTGAGGTTTCAAACATGCCCACAAATGAGGAGGAGGTCACTACAGAAAACCCTCTGTGACGAAGCAGCCCTTTTCCCCAGTCACGAATGGGTAATACCACCCCCAGATCATCTGCTCCTCTGGGTGGGATTTGCTAGTGTAGGGGCCTGAATCTGTCTCTGTAACTCAGAAAAATGAAATGCCTGGCAAAAAGTAGGATGGGGGTGACTGAGGACTCAAGATGCCAGTTTAGACACATTTTTATCTAGACATGAGTTCAGCTGTTACAATTCTGAGCCACATTTGGATCCCCATCTTCAAATCAAAAATCAACCTACCTAAATAAAACTGTTGTTGTTGGATTTAATTTGGATTCTAATGTTGGATTTGTCTGAAGAGAGAATTTGTGCTAAGGGTGCTGCTGCTATCAGAGTCCTCTTATGTGTAGATACCATTTGTAGTCCCACACTGGCACATGAGGGCAGAGCCTACCCCCAAAGTCAATGTGTATGCACCACAGCTCCCCAGATGTGTACAGTCATGAATGCAGAGACAGACACTGCCCCTAAGGACTCAAGTTTTCTTCTCTTTTGTGCTGGCCACCCTAAATGAAACATAAAACCTTGTGTTTTAAGCATAATAATGCTCAAATTGTAACTTGGATGATCTGTTTACACAGTTGTTCCCTTCCCCTGAGCTCTAATAACCACATAAACTCTTTTTGTCTCCTCTTTTCTCCAGGTCAACAGACTATGGCACTACCTATGAAAAGCTAAATGACAAAGTAGGCCTGAAGACTGTGCTGAGCTACCTGTATGTCAGTCCCACTAACAAGAGAAAGGTAAGGGAGAGCCATTGCACTGGTAGCTATAGAAACAAAATGCCAGCATTCTGAGAGGAGTTATGATCCTAAAGTGAAATCTGTTGGTAATTCACAAGAGCTTGAATTTGCTGTCTAAGTTGCACTGGTGTGATTCCATGGAATCCCATGGAACTGATCCTGCTTTACTTGTGATGGTGATGAAGGACTTAATTCCTTTTTAGTGGAGAAGCAAAAAGGTTGCCTTTTTTTTTTTTTGCTTCTGACTGTTACAACTTTAAAAAGCTCACTCAAATATTTCTGGGTTTTTTGCTTACACCAGCTTTGACTATTACACATCTCCCTGCCTTGTGTCTCATTATTAGAAATACTGAGTAAGAGGCATTTATTTCTGCATTTGACTCTTTTTCCCCACATTTGGAGGTAAAGATGTAAATGACATTTTCTTTGGTTGCATCATGTAAGGGGGCTGAAAGCAGAATATGCCTGTGAGAGTGGGTGGAAGACCTACAATTTGATTTGGTTGTGTAGGAGAGAAGATGAGGTCACAGCTTTCCAGCCCCTGCTCACTCTTCCCACGTGATGCAATTAGGGCTGCAGCTGGCTCACACAAGCACAGCCCAGGAACTGCTACTCAGTGCCTTTTTGCTTTAAAATTATTGCCTGTGTTGATTCAGGGGAGCTAGTGGGACAAAGATGCTTTCAGCTACCCACAGAAATCAGCGTGGGAGGGCTGCAGCACGAAGCTAATTACTGACAGTGAAGTTCTGCTTGGCCACTGTAGAGGCCCCGTGCAACATATTTGGCTTGATCACTTCCAAACCGGCCATATCCTGTCTCCATCAAAAGATTTCCAAACTAGTAACTTGCTACTTGTACTGTTCTTATTATGACAGTTGTGTTTTCCAACACTGGTCCGTTTACAGATGTTTTGGGACTGATGTTTATTTCAGTTTATGCCACCATAAGGCAGGATAGATCTGGTTACTAAGTACAGATTAAGATGTTTCGTAGTGAGTTTTCCTGCCCTTCACAAACATCCTATATCCAATATGGGGAGCACTGAAGAGTTAATTCTTCTTCATTCTGTTTCCAAAGCAACTCTGCCCACCCAAAAGCACAGGCAATATGCTCAGTTACAAATCCTACGTCACTGGTGTAAAGACTCCCTCACAAATCAGAGTACAAGGATATATTATTATCTTCTAGCAATTTCTCAGGCTACTGAGCTTTACAGATTAGCAGTATTTTTTTTTTAATTAAAACCACCTACATTTCATCATATAGTGGCATATAGGCCTATCTTTACCTGCTCTTTACTTATTTGAGATTAGAAATTTAAAATAAATTTTTGGTTTTCTGTCTCAAGGAAAAGATTTTTGACCTATCTGTGCCCTTCTCATCCCTTCTGAAAAATCTTATGAAACGTAGAGACAAGCTGTAAGGAAAACTCATAGGAAACCAGCTTCAGTGCTGGCTGCTTGCTTCCGTTCTTTCTACCTCTGCTAAATATATGAGCACTGTTACTGTGCATGCTTAAACAGCTGGTCTGTCTGAACTGTGCTATGTTAACCATCAAAGCAACTCCAGACATTCATGTAGCACTTGAGAAATGTCTGAACAAAGTGTCACTGGACTAGAACATCTGAAATTTGTCAAATTCAGGTTTGGGTTTATTATCCACCCACTCCTCTTACAGATTCTTGAGGTTATGCCCTGCAAAAAATGCACTAGGGCTGTAGTCTTCTCCCAGTCTCCCTGGGTGAATATTATTCCTGTGGCGTGGGGAGTAAGCAGAATGGTTTTGCTGAGCTCCTGAGGACAGCTGCCAATACTGAATCAGAAAGCAGTAGGTGAATCAGTTGCATCCCCGCAGAAAAGTCCCAGGTCCCTTGTGGTTCACCTCCAGCAGCAGAAGTGCTGCCTTGTAGAACATGATGCAGAGATCTCTTGTGAGCTGCACAAGAGGTCTTTGCTTGAGGCAGTAAGTGGGAGGGAGGGACCAGCAGGAACACAGTGCACGGAGCCTGTGTCACACATGAGCCATGCAGACCTCTCCAGGCAAGGTGTTTTCTCCTGAGGCACTCACTCCCAGGCACTGGTTGGAGCCTGCCTGCCTGGTAGCTCCTGTGGATTTCTGATGGGTTTGCACATTGCTGCTGGCCCTGTCTGCTCATTAGTGCTTAGAGGATTAGTGCTTACTTGGAGGAGGAGAAAAGCTTTCTATACATTCATTCCTAATTGATTTACTAGTGAGAAGGATAATTACTGCTCAGCTACCCTGCAGAACTACAGTGGGAATTACCTGTCAGATTTCTTTGAAGACCCAAAATGCCTCTTTTCAGCTGTTAAATAGGAATTGTGTTCAGCCAAATGCCCGTTATATAAACATCATTTACCTGAATTGTGGCATAACCCTGGGCTCAATTATGAGGCACGGGGATTTAAAAGCTGGAATTTTGCTTTCTTCTTTTAAAAGAAAAGCCTTTTGTTTCTGATTTCTTTTTTTGAAAAACTTTGGGAATATTTTAATTTTTTTGGCAACCTGTGCTTTATTTCTTGGAGATCAGATTTAGTCTAGCTCTTCCTGGCTTTTACATGTTGCTGCTGAGTGATATCCACCCCACCCTCCTCATGCACAGGGTTAACCAAAGCACAGAGCAAAGACTGAGCTGAATTGTCTGTGGTGCAGATGTGGCTCCCAGAGCTCTGCCTGCTCCATGTGCTCCTCAACCTGCTGATGGCTGCTCTTGGAGCCAAGATGGGGCTTGTCCATTTCTTAGAAATCACAGAAGGTACTGGGGAAATGCACTTTGCCCTTGTGCAATTTGACATTTGCAGCTATATTAAACCAATGTAACAACATGCACATACCAAAGGAAGCTGCTGGGAATTCTTTTTCCCAGCTGTGATACCTCAGAGGTATCATTCCAAGTGGTCAGGGCCAGCTTGGTGATCTGAGACCACCTTGGGTGCCGACATAAGGGAGCTGCCACACATTCTGCAGCCCACTGTGAATCTGCAGGCTCTGGCTGCATGGTAGCCAAAACACTCTCTGCAGTGAGCCAGGATTGCTTCATCTTCCCGTGGAGCTGTCACACTGCTAGTTTCCTTCCCCTAAGAAGTAACAAGTTCAGGATTTCACAAGGCTTTGTGTGTGTATGGAAAGCCTCTGCTGCTGGGAGTTGAAACTGCCAGACTTGGATCTGCTCTCCTGCAGGTGGTTGGGCTGTTTCTCCTCTCACTTGCACAATAGGCACTTGTGTTTGGATCAGGAAAACCTGTATTGAACTCCCCTTACTGCTGTGAAACTCCAGGTGATCTTTGCCCTTAGCAGTCAGACAGCTCTGAAGTCCTGGGGACTGGCTTTTTGAGAGTTCCTGTTTTGGGCTCTGATGAGAAGCCAAGTGCCGGCAGTGTTGACCCTTCCAAACCCATGAAGATGCTCCAGTAGGCAGAGTGTATTCCTGGGCACATCTTCCCCTTCAGTGCATCTGCCCACCCAGTTGCTGGCCTGAGAGAAAGACCACATGTGAAACATCTGCTTTGTCCAGTTGCCAAGTAGGTTGCAACAAGCAGGTAACTTGTGGTAAACTTCAGAATGGAGAAATTTTCATGTTTGTTTAGCAGCACCCCTTCCTTACAGATGAATGGGATTTAACAGCAGATGTTTGAGTGCTCTGAAAAGCTGAAATTAGCAAAATGATTAGCTTTGGCTTTTCTACCCTGTAGCCTGTTGTCTGTCTTTGGGGATATGACAAAAAGCTGCTTACTCTCTGCTGGGCAGAGATCTCAGTTCCCTGCTGACCTTTAATTTAAAGCTGTGTTTTGGGTGTTAGTTACATTTTACTAGAGGCAGATTTTCACAGTGGTCTGGGAATTAAAAGTGTTTATTTCTTTCAAAACACTAAGGGAAAAATCTCTTCTATTTTAATAGGAACATTTCTCTTGACTTTTTAAATTTCCGGTTTCTTTTTATCCTAGTTCTTTTATTTCTTTATGGTTGCTGAAAAAATTCTGTTAGAAAATTGAATAATTTCCACAAAAAGTTAAGCTTGTGATTCTTTGCTTAACTGGCTGCACTTCAAAATGTCACTGCTTGGAGCTGTGATTCCATATTTTCTAGCATGAGTTGGTCTGCTGGGTAAGGTCCCCTATTGTGAGAACATTTGCTTTCTTCTTGGTTGTCAATAACAGGGTTGGTTTTACAATTGATGCCTCACAGAGGGATGTAAAGCCCTTCCAAAAGGGTGCAGAAAGAAGATGGGAATTGAAGTCCCATATATCTGAAGCGCTGCTCCTTTCAGGCACAGAGGTGCCACTTTGAATCTCAAGGAATTGTTGAACCATAGATTTTAGGTATTACTTTTTCCTGTGACATACTCTGTAAAGAGTGCTTATTCTTGGTGAAGATGTTGTTTAGTTGAAAACCCCGTTCTTACAAAGAAACTTTTATCTCTACCCTTGGGAATACGGTGGAGTGGAGACGATGGAGTTAAAAAGAATGCAAAAGAAAGAGAGGAAAAGGGAAGAGAATAACAACTCTGACAAATCAACCCCATTTTCCTGTATAGAGTGTTGCTCAGATAAGGTGTGGATAAACTGGAGGCCCTGATTGCATTTAAGATCTGAGGTGACAGTTCTGATGTCTTAGAAATACCTTCCTTCATGAATTTGCTTTGCAATTCGGTTGGCTGCAGTTGTTTTTAGCTTTTCCCCTGAGCTATTACAATCATTGTTGCAGGTGATAACTTGAAGAATTAAAAGATCTGTGGCCTTTTATGCTGACTGTCTGAACAGAAGCCTCACCCAGGTGCAGTGAATGAAATGAGGACTCTCCCCATTTTTCCCTTGTACCAGAATTGAAGTATTTTAGGTTTTATTTAAAGGTAGACCTTCCAGCTAAGCTATTTGAACAGTAGTTGCACACAGAATAAAGCAGAAATAAAGTTATGGTGCTCAGTTAAAGAGCTTTGGGAAAATGGTTTTTCAGGCTAGTTTCTTAGTTGTCACAGAATCAAAATGGAGGGGCAGCACAAATCTCTGAAGCTGTAAAAGCCAAAGTCATGCTGCAGCTCTCATACCTCACTATGCCTCTGAACTTGGCCCATCAGAAGAAATGTTCAGAGGTATTTAGAGAGTAAGAATTTATGAAAGATAAATCTAATTAGATTTGTTTGTGTCTGTGCAGTTTCTTGGGGGCTGAAGTGCAGCAACTGTTTATGAGCTGGCAGAGAGCAATACTGTGTTGCTGTTCATGTTAATGAAGGAAGAAATTAATTGTCTGTAATACTGTAATTGCAGAGGAATGCATCTACCTGACTGGTGACTAGCTCGAATATTGGGAGTGACACCTCCCTTTACAGGAACTGGAGATTCCAAAATGAGCACAAGTCATTTTGACCTCCCCTTTATTTCTTCTTGCTCACTTGGAGAGTCGCTGAGAGCAAAACGTGTCCTGGCTTTCTGTATCTCCAAAGGGAATTCCTCAGATGTGATTGAGGCCTCAGGGCAGAACCATGATTCAAACTTATTTTGGTTTTGCCTTCATTTCTTAGTTCACATGCTCCCAAAGGGAATTCTATAGCATTTTGTTTTCTCCTTACTCTTCAAATGTATGATAGGTTGATGAGAGAGAGATTCCAGCACGTACCTGAGGCTTGCTAGCCCAACCTGAACTGAGCTGCCGTGCTAAGCCACAGCTCCCATTAATCATCTGCTGCTTTTTCCTTAGACTGCATCCCAAGCTATTGGTGAGGAACTGAGCTCTGGAATATCCTAAAGCCATTTGGGCTTTAGGAAGATGGAAGGTTTTCCTGGACCCTTTTTCCTCATTGTGCTGACGCTGTGACAAGGGTCTGTGCTGCAAACTGGCACTCGGTGATGTGATCTCGAGAACGCGTTTATAACTGAAAGGCAGTGCGGCTGAGTTAGAGCCACAGGGCAGGAGCGATGGAACAAGCTCTTTCTACTGTCTTTTATCCCTTCAGCCTTCCCTTCAGCCTAATGGAATACAGTCACTAAATAGCTCTTGGTTTTTCAGCTTCCATTAACAGGGACTAAATTACCTGACCTGCAAATGCTGCTGTAAAATTCTCTGTGCGCACCCCTTCTCTGGACCCGCTGAGCTGTATATGATGTTCCTGTGTTTCTCAGAGCTCCAAAATCCATGTCACCCAGTCCAGGGTTGATGTGGGCAGATAGGAAAGCTGTGAAACACAGTGCCTGGCTTAGCTGAGCTCAGGTTTGCCTACTCTGGTTGTACCAGTGGGTTGTACAAACGTGGCTGTGATGGGGGTAACACCTCATAAATACACTTCAGGGACAGTCACACTCTGTCTCCAGAAATGAAAATTTAAATAGAGGAATAAAATGTGAATGAAGAAGTAATATTTTTCTTCACTTACTGCTGTTGTAAAGATGATTTCCTCAAGGTCACCCGCAACATGTATGGAAAAGTGAGAGGATGTGTGACATGATGTGTTTTATTTACAAGGTGCAGTCTTGTGAGATGTGTACATGGATTTCTCTCTGCTTGTCCAATTAATTCAGCTTGAATTTGGCAACTGAGAAAAGAGATCATTTTTGTAAATGTTTGCAGAACTGTGACCTGCAACTGTGTGAAAGAAATCCTGAATTACAGACATTTTGTAGTACTTCAGGAAGAGGACTTTAGGAATTTCTTGTTTTGAAGGGTTTTCTGTTTTCTATTTTGAATTCAGCAAAGTCACATTTTCAGAGTAGGTTTTTCTGACCTTTCCTACCTAAGATACATGTTTTCCTGATGCTGGATGACTTGGTTTATTAGTGTTCTGAACATGGTTCAAGATCAATGCCTGGAAAACATTGAGATATAAAGGCATAAATACTCTTAAATCTTTTTCAGTATGTCCAAGTTGGTGTTTTAGTAGTTGTTTGTTGTTGTTGTTTTTTTTTTTTTTTTTTTTTTTTCCTGGTGTGTCTTTGTGTGTGTGTGTGTGGTTTTTTTGTTTATTTGTTTGTTTGGTTTTTTTCTTTTAATTTTTATTACTAATATATTTTGAGATTGTGCCTTCTTGTGAATCTTTGTAGTCAAGATGCTCCTGTGAGAGTTTTCTGCCCTCCTGCAGTCAGGGACTGTGGGGCCTGGCATGCCAGATGCCCCACTGGAACCTGACCTGACCTGTAGGGTCCTGTCCCTAAAGAAAGAACAAAGTCTGTTTGCTTGCAGGTTTTAACTTTACCATTTCTGGCTTCACATAAATCGTAGAGAAAAACAGAGTTATGCAACATCTGTGATCTGAGAAATGACCATTTTCCAGCACAGATAACACAGAATTGGAACCCAAAATTATGAGAGACCCCCAGTGAAAGTTTTCCCCTTTCTTAAACAGGGGCAATGTGATTGTTGCCCTCCAGGGAAGGCTGTCCCTTGGAATTCATGAATGTGAAAACTGGGGATTCCTGGTGTTTTTTTCAGTTAGTTCTTTGAAGAAGCAGATACGTTTAAAAACAAACAGAAAAAAAAATCCCAGACCCCCTGAACCACACACACTGCTCATCAGCTGTTTCTAAAAATAAATGCAATTGAGATAATTAACAAAATACTCCCATATGGCATTATTTAATGGGGCTGAAAGGAGGAGGGTTAGAAAATAGGTATAAATAGAAACTGGCATTTACAATGTAAGCTATCTTTTCAGTGTTTATGAGGGAAAAGTTGTTCATATATCACAAAACTTGAATTAGGGTTGTCTTTGTGTACCATTATTCGTCTGTATTTTGCACCTTTGTACCTCTATATTCCAAATTGCAAACAATTTTTGGAGCAAAAGGAGACTTACCAGGTGAGAGTGATAAGCTTGGCAGGATAGTGGTGCATGTCTGTGACAGGGCTGCTTTGTCTGCCTCCCTAGAATTCAGTCCCTCTCTCCTATTGCACTCTCTGCCTGCTTCACCTTGTATTGCTCCAGTCAGAGCCCTGTGGAGACTTAGGGATGTTAGAAGGTCATAAAGACAAGAAATGAGGTAAAACAGAGATCCCATCTACATTCAGATGAAGTTCCCAGAGCTGGCAGTCAGAAGAATAGAGGTAGTTTGCTCCAATTTGGACAGGGGTTGTTAAGGACAGATTGGGAGTTATGATATCAACTGAAATAAAGCTGCAATTTTGTCACCTAGCATGAGCATTGCTTTTATGAAGTGAGCAGGATGGACCTGTGTGAGCTTTCAGAGTGCCTTGCCTTGGTTAGAGGGAGGAGAGGGTCTGTCAGGAGGCAGCACCTTGTACAGGGCTGCCTGTATTAACCACATGGCCTGTCAGCAGGGTGAACACAGCTGCAGTTCCTGGTATATGGCAATTTTATGAGACTTTTTTCCTTTCTCCATTCTCCTTACCACACTCTGAAACATGGCTATCTCATTTACTGCTGCAGGTCCAATAATATATTAATTTATGAAGTATGAAAAATAAGGTAGTTTTGAATTAATGAGGAGGGGCATGGTGCTTCACAGACAGCAGGATAATCAATCAATAACAGTGAGTCACTATGTCCTGTTATTAGAAAGGAGGGAAAAGTAATAGAATGGGTGGAGAGTAGCTCTTGGAAAAGGGGCAGGTGGGTCCTTTTGAAGATCATATCTTGATCTTTAGTGATAAGGGCTGGTTCACCAATACTTACTTATTTCTCTTTGAGGAAAATCCTCCCCCCACCCCCTGCCAACTCCAAACCCAATAATAAGCGGCAAAATATCTTTTTATTTCATTCTTTTATAAAGTGAAGAATAGAGAAACTCAGCATTACTGAGTGAATTCTCATTTTAATAGCCTAGATTAGCAGAGTCTGCGGGGCACGTGCTGGCCGCAGTCTCAGTTTGTGGTGCATACACACATCTGCCTCTTACAGTGTAACTGTAATGTCAGCTCTGGTGTTATCAATTCTCTGTGAAATAGTTTATCCCAAGCAGGGAAACCTGGAAACGCTTCTGTGACTGTGTTAAAATCAGTTTTCTTCAGCGTGGAGCTTGGCAGGGCTAGATCTTAGAGAGTTATTTCACTATGTTGTGGAGTGCTTGAGACTTCTATGTTCATTAGTGGCAGTTCATTGCCCTTCACCCTCTCAGTTCTAAGAAGCTTGTTTTTCATTGTATACAGAAAGATGTTGCTGGACTCCAAAAGTAAAGACAGGGGTTTTCTAAGTGGTCCACAGGTGCAGTTAGGGAAAACTCAGGCTGTTGTTTCTTATAAATCTAGGCAATCAGCTCTTAGATTTGTCCTTCTGTCTCTGAGGAGAGATTGGTTCTGCCTTTTACAGTGAGCCCTCTAATATTTTAATTCTCTGTTTCTGACAAAACAAGCTCATAATTTTTCTCCCTTGGAACCTTCCCATGGCAGACCAACACAACCCTTAAAAATGCCTGCAAGAAAGCAGCAAAACTCCTGGAGCAGGTGTGCTCATAGACTGAGAAGAAATCAAGGAATGCAGTACTCAGGACGTGCAAAAGCTTGGAAAATGTAGTAAGATTGGTAATCTTCTGATGTTTGGCAATCGATTCTAAAATCAAAGTGTCAGGGTTGTGTTGGGGATAAAACTCTTATCCCCCCTTCCAGTTCTGTTTCCTCTTACACTGGCTCTTCAGAACCCTACAGTGACCAGAGTTCACACATGTGCATGAAGGGATACAGAAAGGAAAGCACATGATTTTCCCTGGGCTGTGAAGTACTGGTGGCCTGCTGGAATAGGATGTAGCAGCTGTGGGTCAATCACTGGGGCAGCCACTCCCCTGCTCAGACAAGAGTACTGCCATAAACCTGCAAGGACTGTTTCACTGGCAGCTAATTATTAAATGTGATGGAAAATGTCAAAGCCACTGAGGTGCTGGCTGGGAATCCTCTGCCTAGGTCCTGAACCTTCCCATCTCTGGCACCCGAATCTTTGGCACCCAAGTTGGCATGCAGAGCTTGCAACCTCACTGGATAGCTTAGAGCTGAGTGCTACAATGCAGAACACTACAATACCATCATGTTTTGTAACTTGGGCCTCAGCCTTGCGCCCAGAAATTGGATAGACCTTCTCCTATCATCTTAGCTTCCTCCAATGGGGGATGTTAGGAAGAGAAGTACATTAGGGACAGTGAGGGACATGAGTAATAGATGCCAAGTAAGTAAATTGAGATAGATTATAAGCATCTGGATGTGAACAGTGATAAAGCTGACTGTTGTCTATGTTCACTCTGCAATCTGACTAAAAAAGCAGAAAAATAAAGTGGGTAAGCAAAGGAGAAGCAATGATGCATTTAAAATTGTATTCAGATTTAATGGCCTCAAGGGAGATATATAACACGATTTTTATTTTTCTATAGAGTCATGAAACACTCTAGTGTCCTCAAATGAAATAAATTGCTGAATACAGGCTGCAAAAGTTTACCCCATGAGTAACCATCCATGCACATCTTTTTGTTTTCTGTAATGGGGCAACTACTGTGAGTAAACTCATACCCACATGTAAAGTGTTCTCCCAAGTGAGACCTATAATCAGAGGAGTGTTTTTGTATAAATGGTGTTCTCAGTTCCAGCAGCTGTGGTGCACACAGCCTCTCCTTACTGATAACATTATTTTCTGTAACTATTTCTGCTTACATGGGAAGTTACCATAATGGTGAAAATTACTTTGTAGTTGTATGGAGAATAGCACAACCATGCATTTACTCAAATAACATATAATTATAACAGTGAATGCTGCTTTTCTCTTTCTGTGAAGACAGTTTGGGATTAGAGCTGTTCCCTGTCACTAGAAAAAAATCTGGTGACCACAAAACAATGTGTCAGATATTGTAACAAGTGGGGGTTTCCTGTGTAGAGTCCAGATGAGTAAAAAGGCATCATGCAGAGCTGTGCTATGCAGAAATACCAGACTCTGGAACAATATAATACTATAGCTCAGAAGCTTTGTATTTGTGTGGATGCACTGGCTGGTGCCTAAGATCACCAGTGGAGGTTTCTTCTACCTCTGGTTCAGGCCCATTTGTAGAAGTGCTGGTCAAACTGGACGTACAAATCCAGTGATGATGCTTGTGACCCATTTGGCAGTTTGTGGAGCAGAACTCTGCATGAACATGCTGTGACACAGAAAAGCCTTTGGCAGATTAGCTGGACAGCACTGCAGTGGCCTCAGGCAGGTGGGAATACCGTGGCAGAGGACTCTGCTCCCATGATCTGTGGGGAGCTGGAGAATGTTCAGCTGTAACAAGAATATAATGGGTTGGAGTGACCTTGGATAAAGGCTGCCTTGCTGTGACAATGAAAAGGTTTTACAACCAAGCATGTGGCTGGCTGTTGCCAGTCAGTCACTCCTTGCCAGGTCAAGCACATGCTTTTTGGATGGTTTCCATCCCCTCTGGCACCTGAAATTTAACAAGCAAATGCTTGCTGTGCCTTGTAATTAAAAGTGAAAAGTACATGTGTCCAGTGCCAAAAAGGCGAGAGAAAGAGGGGAGACATGTTGTTCTGACCTGCTCAGCAGCAAAACAAAGATAAGATGTTCTGCTTTGTTGGGTATGTTATCATGGCTTATTCCACTCCTGTGCATGCAAATTGGATCCAGCCTGGGATTTGGCATTGTGGGCCAAAGGTTCAGATGGCAGCCTTGGAGTATCTGTGTTCTTTTCCCAGCTCTGAGTTTTGTCTAAGTCTTACAGCCATGATAGATTTTAATTTCCCACCTGCCAGTGAGGATGGCAGAGTGGTTTTCCTTGAAGAGCTCTTACTTTATATGCAATTTAACCTTAATTTGCTCCTGATCCTCAGGGCTTCTTGCATGGTGCATCTGTGCTCTTGAGCAGGTGCTGGAGGTGGTGATTAAAATGGAGTGCCCTCTCCTTAGGGAAGGGAGTGTGTGAGCTTGGATCTCTCTGAAGTGTTTTGTTTTGGTATTGCAGTTTATGGCAGGTATGGCTGAAGTGCCAAAAGCCTCTTGCAATTTTGTGCCAATCTGAACAGTTAATTGTAATTTTTGTCTGGGTATAATTGGATATAAGAGACAATAGAAGACAACAAAAGATTAACCAGGATTATTGCCTGTAAACAAGTGTGGTAGGCTGATGTGCATCTCCTCAGAGAAGGCAAAGTAGTGCTGGTACTCATTTTATGACTGCTCATTTTTGTTTCAAAAACTCTGTTGTTTTATGTTAAAGAAAATTTTTCATTTTTACAGTTTTTTACTTTGTTTCTGATAATGGTTCTCTTCTTTTATGTACCCTCTACGAAATACAAAACATTCTGCAGAGACAACCTGCATGTCACCTGAACAACATCATGTACTCTGATCATTCTGTCTCAGTGCTGCAAAGATGGGGACACATGGGTTCCCTATGATGTTGCTGTCTTCTCAAACCAGTCCTGGTGGATTACAGAGGTCTCAGTTTCTGGCACAGCTGGAGGAGTCTATGGAACAGGTCCTCCAGAGGAGCTGAATCCTTACAGAAACAGCTGTTGACGTCTGAAAAGTTCAGTGGCAAGCAATGTGATTTTGCAGACTAGAGGTTGTTTTGTAATTATAAAGAATTCCTGATGGGAAGGAAGTTCTGGAGAGAGATTAGTGTGAAGTGTCTAAAATGTCTTGAGAGAGCCATTGGGTTCTTTGGTCATGGTACATATAATGCAGACCCAATGCAAAAGTCTCAGGAAACTCTTATTTCATTGCTGAGTTTCTATGGGTGTCTGAGTCATTTTTCATTATCCAATAATAAATACAGTAGTGAAAGTCACCTTTAACACTTAAAGATTGCTTGGGTTTTATGGGATTGTATTGAAGTGAGTGCCAAGGTATAAAAGCCTTATGGTTGAGGTACTTTTATAACACATGCTTCATAAACCCTTATAAAGTCAATGCAGTGCACTTCATCCTTTAAGATTACAGCACTATGGTTCTGAGAGTTGGTGATCTGGTGCTATATTCATTAATTAGATCTGCCATTAATGTTAAATTTCGGGCAATAAGAAGTGAATTTACAAGAAGCTGAAATGGGGTAGGTCCAGACAATTTGTCTCTTATGAAACCTCAGTGCCCCTTTACTGCTTGATTGATGCCCACAGGTTATCCTTAACATTAAGGAAGTTTTTGAGCCATGTGAAGGAAGCCCCAAATCGGGGCTGCTCTGTAACACAAAAGTTTGCAATGAACATTTTCTTTTTGACACAAAAAGTAATTATATAAAAGCTGTTGCCCTCTTCGTGGATGTCTTGTTTGGCTTCCCAGAGAGCAGATGTCCCTCTTGTCACAGCTGCTGATCCCTAAATGATGGAGTGAATTTCTCTGCTTGTATGTAAATACGCAGGATTTCTCTCTAGAGCAGATTTTTATCAGTGACATGTCCCATTTTTTCCTGTCTGATATGCTTGGTGAATACAGAGGCTGCTTTCATTTCCCCCTGGTTATTGTAGAGATGAACATATCTACAGGGCTGTGAGCAGGTATTTAGCCATCTCTGAACATCTATGGAAGTTTGTATAAGGTTAAGGTGTGCTTTCTAGAAACCCTCTTTCTAAACTAGTGCAAATCATTCAAAGACAGCTTTAGCTTTGCTGATTTATATGGGTGTTACTTTTGCTGGTAAGGAGACAGTTGTGGTACAGCACTTATTAGTTTCATGGAGAATTGGGCTGATTTAATTAAACTGAAGTTTTTTAGTTGAAATGGCATGTAGATGAAAGGGGAAAAAAGGATGAGATTCTCTTTGCAATGAGTTGCACTTGTCCTCCATGGGAATGGCAGGGAAGGGTTTTAGATATACTGTGTAGCTGTGTTGTAGGAGATCTGGGTTGTGGTCAGACCTCTGAGGGCATCTTTTAGCTTGTAGGGCAAGTAATTGCCATCATAATGTTGGAGAGGAAAAGAATGAGGGGGGAATTAATAACCAGGTATTTCCCAGTGAGAAATTTCAGATGGTCAAACATGTAATCTAAAATGTTTCAATGCAGAAAATTACTTTTCCCATAAGAGAGTTCCAAACTGTTCATATTTAACTTGTGATGGGCTGGTGTTTTGAAGGAAGAAAACAACTTTTGCATCTTTAAGCCTTTAAATGTCACTGGATTTTGATTTCTCAGTTTTGAAAGGAGGAAAGGACATAAAAAAATCTGAACAAAGCAAAAATCCTCCACTTTCATTGACATTTCAGTATAAATTGTTGAGACTTTTTGGCTTTTTAAACTCAAAGCTACTGTGAAGCTTTGTGGGAAGGAGACATGGGACAATACAACCCATCAAGTGTTTTAAATCAAGTGAAACATTTTTCTTTTTAAAAATCTGATTGGTTTTGTCATTGATGATGTAGGTGGGGCCGGGCTTTAGGAAGGATCTAAAGTGTTTCTGATTTGAGGGCCTAGTGGAGGAGGCTGAAAAAACCCCAAAAAAACCTTTTCACTTTCATGCTGAGCACATTCAGTATGGAAATCCCCAGAACCTGTAAACATAAACCTCAACTTTCTGTCTTTGCAGCAGTGTTTGTGGCAAAACTGCCTTTTCAGTTGTAGGAGAGGATAATCCAGTGATACAGAATAAATTCTAATTTCCTAAGGAACTGGGTTTCTTTTGAAGCCGTGGAGGCTTGCATGGTTTGTAGGTGTTCTGTTGGTTTTGTTTATTTTCGTAGCTGCTTTGTTTATATATATTTTTTTATAATAGCCTTTTACATAGGTGAATGTGAAAAGGACCTCTGAAAATGACAGCTTGTGAAAAGTGCATTTAAAGTGAAGAGGAGAATCAGGAGGCAATGCACAATGGCTTAATGCTGTCTATCTATTTCTCAGAACAAAAGACATTTATTTGAACCTGTCTTCTTTATTCATTTGACAACTCTCTGGTGCTCCTTTGCTAATGTAGCTCAGTGGTACTATTGCTACAGATTATTGCACCTATAAAACTGGTCTGTGCTGATTTAGGGAGATGCACTTTGGTAATTTACAGTGAAAATTTATGTTCGTTGAGAAAAATAAAAGGCTTCATTGAAAGCTAATATTAATAAAAATGCCATTTATGTGGCATGTTGTTTTGGTTTTTTTTTTTTTTTTTTGGTCCAGTGGCTGTTTATTAACTAATTCAGCTGCATAAAAAACACATTCCACTCTGATCTCTCTGCTCAGGCTACCTGAATTTCCATGCCTGTCTGGGCATGTTGTAGCATTGTGCCTGTGAGAGGTGTGCTGCCTCATTACTGTACAGTTCAGTATTCCACATCACAGCTCTCTTTGTGCCTGGCTACCCTGGCACGGAAGAAGATCAGTGTGGCACCATCTTAACTCATCCACCTGCACACAACCCATGTGAAAGCAATACCATGGAAGGTGTGTGCATTAACCCAGTGACATACCTGGAATTTTGATCTGGCTAGCAGGAGCTCAGGTTCTCAGTTACAAGTCTTACCCTAGTTTTTTTTATATTAGCCCCATCAGAGGGCATGACTTTTTAGTGGATTTGTGCTGTAATATGGTGCCACTTTCCTTCCTACCTACTTCTGCATTTGAGCTCCTTTAAGGGTCTTACACACTCTCCAACAAATCTGAGTGACTCCTAACTACTGCTGTGGTTTGTGTACCAAATGCATTATGGCAGGCACAGGTATGGCATGTGTCATACTCTCCTTGTTCTTCCTGCCTGCAGCTTGTGCTGTTTATTCCCTGGGGTGAATCCCCTTGAAGTGTTCAGAGCTGGATATATTTCCTGCTCATGTTCTGAAGATTTCAGTCCATGTATTACAATTAATGTTCTTGCAAGGTGGCCTCTCCATATCATCCTCTTTACATGTGTTGCCTCACTGGTGTCTGGTGTTCTGCCCATCTGGAATTCATTCAGAGCAGCTCTGCGTGTGTCCTCACTGTCCCCAAAGATCCTGCTTTAAAGGAGATGCACCATGTCCCAGACAGATCTCTCCCTCTGTATCCATTCCTAAGGAACTATCCTAAGTTTAGTCTGATTTGCAGCCTGTTTTGTTTGGTCTGGTGCTTGCCATTCATTGTTCACTGAATTTTGAAGGTCAGGAAAAGTATGTTATCAAGGATTTATCCTTGGCAGTAACCAGTCCTGCCTGCCTTTCCCCTCTCCACTTAAACTAGAGAAAAAAGCAACATTTTACTCAGGGATGTATATATAAGTAATCTAGGATATAGAAAGACCAAATGTAATTTTCATTTAAATAAAGGCTGCCATTTAATTTAATATTATAGAAAATGATTAGATCTTAAACCCTTATAAATTACATTTGACAACTCTCTGGTGCTCCTTTGCTATTCCTTATGGCAATTATAAATGGCAACACAGGATGCTGGCAGAAATGCTCATTCTGACTGGAATTTGTTTATTGTGTCTTAATGAAAAGTGATTAATCTAAATCACTAGTGGGGTAGATGCTTCATCCTGGTCCCATAATGAGAAGTGGTAGTTTCAGGCTGAAAGTTCCCTCCCACTATAGCTTCCAGGAGAAAAAGTAGGAAAAAAAAGAAAAGCCCAGAGTCTGTCACTTTGCTTTCTCTGTGTGCCATGTAACAAATGTGTGCCAGTCCGAGCTGCGTGGCTGGTGGTGAGCTTTTGTTTTTCACTCTGACTGAGCCTCCTGCTTTCTCCATCCTGCTCTGTGTAGGACCAGCCTTTCCTGGGAGGATGGATGACAGCAGAGGTGTTGGGTGTTCGTTTCTCCATTTGAAGATTGGAGAGTGGATGTGGAAATTGGGTGAAGGCACGGGGCATGATTCATGTGATGTCATCTCTAGATATGGCCATTGTTAGGTTCTTCCACCTTTCCTAGTTTGGTGGTTTTATTAGCTGATCTTGTAACCACTGTTATGCATCCAGAAGAACAAATTGGCCAGATTTGTCAACCATCTGGTGGAAATACTGCCTTTCTTGTCTCATATGACCATTTCTTGAACTATCCACTGCAGATCATGTGCGACAGGGCAGAGGGGATGTTCTGTGTGTGTGCCATTTCATGTTCATGCTACTGTTAGCTCACTTGTGCTCCTTATTTGAGGACAGATCTCCAGAAGTAGCCTTTTAATATACAGCATTATTAACTACATAATCCTCTATTACATCAGGTGAAAATATTTTTATTCCTGAAGTATCCTTTATTTTAAATATAAGATGTCTCTGGATTGTCTTCTTAAATGGCCAGGCTTACATCCATTTCCATTCCATATAAGCAAGTGATTTTTTACTAAACTATGTTATAGTTCTCTGGCATAGGCAATATGCTTTAGGTGAACAGGGGTATAAAATGTCTTTGCAGTCTAATTCAAAAGTGACAGAAAAGTATCTTCAAATAGTTGTGAAATTATTATTGTTTGGGGCATAATGAAATTGATCAGATTAGAAAGAAGAAATGTACCAAAGCATCCTTTAGAGTAGAGATCTTGGAGGTCTCTTCTCAGGCTAATTCCCAGGAAATCAGTTGCCTGTGGGAGCGTTTCTTGTTCCCCAGACCGTGCACCAGAGCTCAATGCAAGGGCACTTCTTCAGGACTTGTACTGTGGCTTCCTGTGGGAATGGCTAGGGATTGATTTTGGGGCTGGTAAGTGGTATATGTGAGGGATGTTGAAGGTGCTTTGACATCAAGCTGGATTCATACAGTTGACTTTACTCTGGGAAAACATTCCCTTCTAGTTCAGCTTTTCATTCCTTAATGGAAAGGATCAGAAGCCGTTTACATTATATTCCCTTTCCCTTGGTGACTTCATAGAGTTAATGAGGTGCTTAAGATTAAACAAGCACTGAAATTTTTTGCTTGATGAAGGCCTAATATACCAAGAGTTTTACCATTACTTGAAACTGATTTTTGCTGTCAAAATTAATGTGTTTCCCTACTGTAGCCTTGAAGTTGGAGCTCTGTGAAGCTGGATAAGAGAAGTCAATGTGGACAAAGCCCAAAACTGCAGTGGATCTCAGCTAGCTGATCATTCTGCAGTGAGCTAAAAAAGGCCATTCCTAGATCTGTTTTCCTGCTGAAAGACAGTTTCTATATTTGACTCAGCTGCTGTATCAACAACCTGCTGTGTTTAGAACAGCTCTAATTTATTTCCCACTGTTTGCCTTTATTTTATGGTACTGGTATTTGCTTTAATGTGAAGTCGTTTTCTCCAGATGTTAATAAGATGGTATTAATGTTTCCACAACATTTTTCTTGATAACGTTTATGTAGAGCTTGCCATCTGATAGTGTGGAATCAACCCGTTTTAAAATATTGGTAATAATTTTCTAATTAAAATTAGAGGCTCAGAAGTGTTTTCCTCCCTGTAGAAATTGAGGTCATGCACTTTCCTATGCTTGGGGAAAATTATGTTTTCACTGACTGAATGAATGTCTCTTATTGTACAAATTGGGAGTGTGATATATGAAATGGTGTCAGTGTTTGCCCATGTGCATGTGAGCTATACCCAGCTGCCAGCAGCTGATCCAGGAAGGCATTCTGTGTTTCCAGGGAGCTGATGCTCTCATTTATAGCACTGCAAGCTGCCAGGTAATGAACCTTAAATCTCAGGAATGCTCTGTTGTTTACTTTTGGAGAGAGGATTCCACATGGGACGAGAGAGGTAGGAGACAGAAAATGGTCCAGGAAAACCTGGTGTGGCTGCCTGAAGTTCCTATATCCAACCAAAATCAACTATGGTACATAGCAATTTTTCTTTCTTGCTGGGCTTTCTGAATTTATCTGGATAAAATGAAAAAAAAATGAATCGCTTAAATCAGCAAATGAGTTGCCAAAGAAAATGAAACTGAAATACTAAAGACCCATCCTAATTCTGTGGGATGTTATACTCTTGAGTGATCTGAATATATCTGATAGGAGTCAGTGCTGTATGACCTAACTCTTAAATGATGTTCACTTTCACTGTTCCATTGACAATTTCCCTCCATTTTTTGATTTAGATCATGCTTCTTAGTGATCCAGAGATTGAGAGCAGCATCCTCATCAGCTCTGATGAAGGAGCGACCTACCAGAAGTACCGTTTGAACTTCTATATCCAGAGCTTGCTCTTCCACCCCAAGCAGGAGGAGTGGATCTTGGCCTACAGTCTGGATCAAAAGGTAAGCAATTAATTTAATGTTTCAATGATTTTGAGCCAGGAGTTGAAGGGGATATTGTCTAGAACTGCTCCCTCTCAGAGATGAAGAATTTATAGTGTGCTTTGCTTTTCTCACTTTGCAGGTTTAAATGTGCTCAAAAGCCATGCAGTGACTCCAAAGCTGGTTTGTTAAAAGGAGCTGAGTATTAGAGTGATCATGATGGGTGTGGAAACTTCAGTAGTGGTGATACTATGAAAGATGAAAAGAATTAGAGATTTGACATGACATATGGAGCTGTTCTAAAAATCTGTTGATTCGTAGGCGCTGATTTCTGCACTGTCTCTGAGGATGGAGCACTCGGGCTGAGTTGGTCTGTAACAGCTGGCTATTGAGCCTTGGGGGATGCTCATTCTGCTTGTAGACTGGAAGTGAGGGAGCAGCAACAGATGAGAAACTCCTCTGTGCCACTTTTAAGACTCTTTGCAGTGCCTTCTGTGAATGAGACCTCTCCAGTCTGTTACTTTGTCCTTAGCAGGTTTGCTCTTACATAGCACACACACCTCTGTCTTGAAAGGTGCTGAGCAGAGCAGGTGCAGTGTGGTAGTAAAGTGCTGTGGTAAGGAAATGTGTGCTTCAGTTCTGGAGCAGCAGTCCCCACTGCGGTCCAAAGCTGGGACACTGACAGGATGATCAAGTTAAAAATTCTACGAAGTTTAAAACTTGCCAAGTTTTTATCTTTCCTCTCTTATGTTTCTGTCATCCCAAGACTCTGGAAAGCAAAAACATGCTGAATAACCACCAAGTTTTCCTCATTGTGGTGGGTTGACCCTGGCTAGATGCCAGGTGTCCATCAAGGCCATTTGGTCACTCCCCTCCTCAGCTGGACGGGGCAGAAAATATAATGAAAGGTCTGTGGGTTGAAATGAAGGCAGGGAGAGATCACTCAGCAATTACCATCATGGGAAAATCACACTCAGCTGGGGAAACTAATTTAATTTATTACTTATCAATACTCTGCTGTACTTTACTTTATCCCTTTATACCCTACTCTATCAAATAAGAATAGAGTAATGAGAAGTAAAAACTAAATCCTAAAATACCTTTCTACCACCCCTCCCTTCTTCCTGGGCTCAACTTCGCTCACAATTTTATTTTTTCTGCATCCCAGCAGCAGAGTGGGACAGGACATGGGGGCTGTGGTCAGTTCATCACGTGTTGTCTCTGCCTCTTCTTCCTCCTCGGGGAGGACTCCTCACACCCTTTCCCTGCTCCAGTGTGCTGCCCCTGCCACAGAAGACAGCTCTGCACAAACTTTTCCAATGTGAGTCCTTTCCACAGGCTGCAGTTCTTCATTAATTGCCCCAGTGTGGACCTTTTCATAGGATGAAGACTTCAGGAACAGACTCTTCCAGTATGGGTCCCCTGTGGGCTCACCTTCACCTGTCCTGCCATGGGTCAAGGGGTCAGCCTGCCGCACCATGGCCTTCACTGTGAGCTGCAGGGGAACCTCTGTTCCAGCACCTGGGACACCTCCTCCCCCCTTCTTCCCTGACCTTGGTGTCTGCAGCGCTGTTTCTCTCATATATTCTCACTCTGTATGAAGCTGAAAATTTGTTTCTTCCCTCACTTCATGAATAATTTATCTCAGAGGTGGTACCCCTGTCACTGATGGGTGTGACCTGGGCCAGCAGTGGGTCCATATTGGAGCTGGCTGGTGTTTGCTTTCTTGGACGGCTTCTTGCAGCTTGTCATGGAAGTCACCCTGCAGCCCCCTCCCTGCTATGAAAACCTTTCCACACAAACCAAACACATGTGTTAACCTGTCAGATGTGGGGGTGTGTTCTGGGTGGGATTTTCAATTTCTGCAGTTATTCTTGAAGATTTCTGAGCTGGTCAGTCTCACATCCTAGCTATAGGAACAATGTAGCTAAAATGCTGTGTCTCTCTATTTGAGAATTTCCTTTGGGAGGCTAGTGCAAGTTTTTACCAAAGTAGTTACTGAGAATATAATCAAATAATTTCCTATTGCTCAGCTTCCCACTTGCTAAAAGAATGCTGTGGCAGGCACCAGGTGTTTTGCTGCTGTGCTACTAATGATTCTTGACTGACATTTGCAAGAACAAAGCTATTGTAAACACACCCCTTTCATAGTATCAAGTCTTTACAGTATGAAGGAGTTAGTCAAATGTCAAATAGTTTTCTGCACTCAGAGGATCAGTGTAACAGGGACTTTGAAGTAGGCTGGAAAGATCAATCTATTTAGTTGGTATCACAAAATGTCTCGATGCTACTTTTAAACTGGAGGTAATGATTTTGCATGATCCTGGTGTTTATACAGACAGGCTTGGAAGAAACAGGCATCTGATGAAGTAGTCACGTATGTGAGAAGCCAGATGAGCCAGATGCCTTTGCAAAGAGATCCATGTGCTGTGAGTGAGGGCCTCTGCTGTTGGGTTGAAGCACTGTACTTCTGCTTGCAGAGCTTTGTAATCTCTTTGTGATGTTAGCCATTGGAAGGAGAAATCAAAATACAAGGGAGGCACATGCTTGACTGTGAGGTGATGTTCCCCTGATCCAGTACAGCAATAACAGGCCAGGAACATTTTTGCTTCTGCTCCTTCAAAAAAAATACATCTGTGTGCACACCTCAGCTGCTATCTTCTGCCCAGGAAAAAGACAAGAAAAATGAACTGAGCTAGGAACACCCTGCATTTTATCCCAGAAACCGAATAAAATTGTTCAAACTGTAAGAGCAAAGATGAGTTGGTCTGTAGCTTGTTGGTCAAGTGAAAATGGAGCAATGCCAAGTTCAGGCTTTTCCTTGATGTCTGCCTTTGCATTCAAGGCCATTCATGCTTTCCTTCACTGGTCAGGTGGATGGCCTGAAGTGCTGGTTCAATGTGGGTCCTAGAATGGAACCATGGAGCAGTGCTTTTCCCAGTTGAAATGTTTGCTTAACACAACTGAGGTGTAGATTGTGCTGAGCCACATCTTGGGTTAGTAAGAGCTGTGAAAGAACTGTCACTCTGAGTAAGGATCACCAGGTTCACTGCAGTCACGGCTGATACTGAGATAATGGGCAGTGCTCTTTGAGTGTGACAGCAGTGCCATGGGAAATCCCCAGCTGAAGTCTTCTGAGAGGCCAGTGTAATGCATTCCTGCATGTCTGGAAACAGGGGCACTGCCACAGTCAAGTGGGAACCAGAGGTCAGCTCTGTCCTTCTCTCAGGTTAGGCCAGAGCATGAATAAAGCGTCTTTTAGGATTTAAGTCCCATCTACTTAAGAATATTCATCATGTCTTTTACATCTTCATGAGATTGTTGTGGTTGTTCTCTCTTTTTCTCTAGAAGCCAGATCTGGATCTCACAGCTTCCCACTCTACTGTGCCATGCCTTCTCTCCTAGATGTGGTTATGGGATTGTGCCAGTGGCAATGACCATTTCATCTCTCTGCTGCTCACCAGAAAACAGATAGCAAGAGCTTCTAAAATAAGTGTCTAGGGAGGCTGCAGTGGTGCTCACAGCTGTGAGGAGGCTATCCAAAGGGATGCCATGGTGGCAGGGGCTAATTGTCCAACTGCAGCCTAGTTCTGCTCATGCTCCTGTGTCCTTTGGTTTTGTGCCCATTTTCCTGCAAAGCACCATGAAGTTGCCTGGCACAAAACAGGTGGAGCTGTATGAAATAGTTCTTGCTTTCTCAGTTCATATGTCCATTTTTTTGGGATAAACTGTTCTGAAATACTTCTGATTTGATGCATGAGAGGGCAATAAAATAGAAAGTTTACCATTAGCATGCAACCTGCAGGTAATATTCATCCACTGATACTGTGACAAGGGAGGTGACTTGCTGTATGCTCTACAGTGCAGACACTGCTACAGTGGGACGCCATATTTTTCCACCTCTCTAAGTTTTACAAGTGTGTTTGATCCTTAATTCTATTTTAATGACTTTTTTAGGGACAGATTTAAAAATGCAAATGTTATTCTGAAAACAAATCAAGTACATACAATCCGACTCCCAGCAGCAGAAACTATTACGCAAAGGTCTAATCCATCCTCTTGTAACAGTAAATGTGTAAACAAGTTGGAAAAAGTAATTTCATATCTTAGATTAAAATAAGTGTTTCAGATTAATATTTTTTCTTATTCATTTTCTTTCAATTAAAAATAATAATAATGTGGTGTTTTAAGTAAGCTGTAGTCAAGTTGGAAATTAATGAGAATGATGAAGCTGGAAATCTGTTTTGCTTAGTATGTTGTTCCACACAGTACAATGAAATCAAATAGGGACAGTTCATATCCCTACAATTAATGGTTTCAGTAACTGTCTAGATAAAAATATTTTAGAATTATTTTGTTTACAAAAGTTGAAAACAATATCAAAGTTTTGGAATGAAATGTAAATAGTCAGTGTTTTGGATCTTCCCATTAAATTGTTTTCCTCTAAGGTCTTCTGACCTACAGTTCCATGGTGATTCAAACCTTTTTTTAATTATTGTTTTATCCTAAACATCCCTCCTTGTTTTTAGCTCATTTCTGCACAGCTGACAGCAATGTTAGGGTATTTGTCTAGTTGATTAAAGAAATAACCAACCAACTAAAAAACCTCATTTTGAATGCCCTCTTAGCAGAATTGTTGTTCCTTCCAAGTTGGTGTTTTAGAAAGTCTATTCCATATTCTATGACCTTCTTTAGGAGGAGTCCATCTCTTCTCCACAGAACTGTTCCTTGAAATACATATGGTTTCATGCCGAGAAAGCCAAAGACTTTGTGGTGTTACCACTTCCATCAAGTGAAATAATTGAATATAAAAACAGTTCAGTCACCAGTTCTTTTATTACTACTCCCACATAGGTATTGTCCTGCTTTTTCCTGGTTAGGGCAATTCCCAGAACAGGACTGAGTGAGATGGAGTTTAGCAGGCTTTCTGAAAGATACATCGCTGTGTGGCTGCTGGTTACTTTGTTGATTTAAGGACAAATCACTGTTACCACCATTTGTTTTCTCTTAGTAGTATCCAAGGAGTTATTGAGGATACTTCCTCGGTATGAGTCAACACAGCATATCGTTCCTGTTCTTAATTTTTATAGCCAATTAGGACCCTCCTCTGCTTTGCTAACTCTCCTGTATCATCACATAAATGCAGCAGGGTTGAGCCAAGAAATCTGTGTGTGTGGGCATGAACGTGTAGCAAGTTCATAGACCTTGATGTCTTCTCACAGAGTATAAAGCACAGGCTGGAGGAATTTTTACAGGGCTCTAAGCAAACCTGTGTGGGTTTGCTATTCCCCCCAGAGCAGCCATGTGATATTGTAGAACTATCAGGTCCTAGGAGATTAAATGCATCTTGTGAGTTGAAAATCTTGGATCTCTTCCCAGTAGCTTTGTGTGTGTCTACTTTATTGATAAAATAGCACAATCTGATGTGTGCACGTGTTGGTTCTGTTAATGGCCCCCTTAAGTGGCCTTTGGCAGAAGGTGGACACTATGTAAATGTTACAGACAATTTGCTGCAGGTCAGACTGGGTCTCACACGGAGTGTCCATGTTGACTTGGATGTATCACCCAGTATAAAATGGAAAATGGGCCCGCAGCCTCCAGTTTTTGTGGGTATTTGCAGAAAATACATAGGAAGCCATTTTAAACAATTCTTGGATCAAAATGTGGTGGGAAGTGGGATATATGAAAAAGGTGAATATTGCCTATTGGAAAGTGTGGGGAGCTGCTCTGTGGAATGCTGTGAAAGCTTAAAGTCTCCCAACACAAGCTTAAGGTACAGATTTCCTTGCTGCCATTCACAGTAACTGGGGAGGAATATCTTGAGATGATCTTACATTCCTGATGCTAATATGCTGAGTGTCTGATTATTTGTCTGATTTATCCAAGAAACCAACTAATTCTCAATAGGCAAAACTTCCCACACTCTGACACCTCTGTGGGGAATGGATGAGTCTGGAGGTAGAAATGGAAGGGACTTTCCAGCTCCATGAAGTTTCTCTCAGAATGGCATTGAAACTTTCAGGGAAACATGCAAAACTCTCTTGCATAAATATTTGTTTAAAAGATAAAAAACTAAAATTTGTTTAAAAGATAAAAAAAAAAATCAGTCAGTGGGGAGAGAGATATTTAAAATATTTCAAATCACCATTGTTAAGAAAAAAAAAAACAAACCCAGGTATGCAACATGGGAGAATTCCACTTCTTCCTTACAGACTAAACTGTGATTTGGAGCCTGCTGGGAATAGGTAACAGGCAGAATAATTCAGTAATACACCAATTTAAATTCCCCAGCTACCCATTACAAATTTGAGAACATTGGATAAACAAGAAGTTTGGCAATCAGTGTCTTCTCCCTCCATAGAGCTTAATCTTCAGCAGAAAGTGAACAAAAGAAAGTGGGTGTCTCATTATCTCTTCGAATGAGGTGATAAATAAGAGGTGCAAGATAACATTCTGCTCTATCACCAAGTTCTACCTGGCAGACAGTATCAGGTCTGCTTGGGGAGATTCCTTTGGTGTGGGAGATGTGGCAAGTTATCATCTGAAAATTGGATGCAGTGCATGTCACAGCCTTGAATATCTTGACTAGACACTGCTGAATTTATCAAAAAAAAAATCACAGATAAGACTGGGACTATGTGGGAAAGTTTGTTAGGTTTTTTCCTAGATTTTTTCTAATTTTTTCTAATGTGCTAGACACAGAACCAGAGCCATGAAGGCAGTGTGTCTGCTCCAGGTAAAATGCTCCCCTGGAATTTTGGCCCAGTCTCCCAGTATGACATGGGACAGTAAGGCAGCTAAGAGTGGGGTGGTTTGGTTGGGGCTTTTCTTGACAATGTGCAGTTGGGCAGGGTGCTGCCAGAGAAATCCAGGGGGAGTTGCTTCAGGAATGTAGGCACCTTATTGCAAGCAGTCATTCACCTTTGGGATTCTTTGTGATGAGCTGTTTTCATGGACACATGGAACAATCCAATTTGAAAGGGATCTCAAAAGATCACCTGGTCCAGCCTTTCAAGGGAGGGGGAGCCTAGATGTGATTATCCAGCACCCAATCTAGTCCTGTCTTGAATGCCTCCAGTGAGCACTGCTTGGTCTCAGACTTTTTGTGCCCTTTAAGGAAACTTAGGCACACAGAGGCTTCAGGGTTGTGTTCAGGTGAGGCTATTGTACTTTGAGTTGGAACTCCTAATGTTGGAAATGTGATTCCAGGATAGCAGATGCTACTGCAGCTGTGCTGAAATTAAGCAGTGAGAGTTGCTGCATGTCTGAAGTGAGATGTGACTCTGGCCCAGGCCTGTAGGTTTTCTTTCCTTAGGAACTGAGGTATGGGGCTGATGAGCAGAGGCAGGCTGGTGTTTGCCTCACATCTCATTATGATATAAATCAGCAGGCACCCAGACCTGTTACTTGCTCCTCAGCAGCACTTCTGCTCCTGGAATTTAAATGTAATTGTAGTTGTCAGAAGTTGTTAGAAGTGTGAGTAACTACTCCTTTTATCAACAACAGCTCAAGACTGCACCTCTTAGGTAAAACACAGCTTTTCTTAGCAAGATGTGAACAATACTTTTAATGAGGAAAGTAAGTTCTTTCTGCTCCTGCATGGATCCTCATGGTGGAATCACCATTTCATTGCATGATGTGAGAGAGCACACCAGGGCTAGTTTCTCATCGTGGTTCATTGATGTCTGAAGAGCACAATGCCTGTGATTCCAGTCCTATGGATACAATGCTCAGCTTTCAGATTTATCTTCCACCAGTCACTTGACATTTGAGCACCCCACAGAGTGAAGCTGGAGGCACACCTACTGCATTCTTTTCTTTGCCCCAAAGGGAATGAGATTGAGGAAGCTGCCATAATAACAGTTAGTCCCTTCCTACCATACTGAGGAAGGAAATAACATGAGTATATTGCCCACCTGTGAAGGAGCACATAGTGTTTAATGTTTGTTACAAGCCATATTATAGTAACTGCTCATAGAAATCTCTACCATACTGACTGGTCCATTGTATTGCACACTGCTATTAAGAAGAAATCCCTGCCTGAGAGAGCTTGCAATTAAACTTGAGGCTGACAGACAAAGTGGTGTCCCCTGAGAATCTCTAGTGTGTTCAGACACAGGTCATTAAAGTGTTTCACTGCCTAACTACCACTGAGGATTATAACAAAGTCAGAAACTGAACGCAGATAGAGTCCTGTTCCCATGACTTAGCCACAAATAAGCCTTTCATCTCTTTGCCTTTTGAATCCGCTTCTGAGAACATCAGGTTCTACAAACATATCATGTGTCTGTGTTTCTGGACAAGCCACCTGCCAGCAGCTCTCCCAGTCAGGCAGGGTTCCATCAAACAGATAAACTGAAATGTTAGTAAAGTTAGAAAAAGACAAACCAAACATAAAGAACCAAACCACAGACCAAACCCTTGAGATTGGGAATACTTAAAAGCAATTTACAGAAGTCTCTTCTTCAATATGATAATGAACTGAAGAAATGAAATCACTTAACTTCATTTACAAATCATGAATATGTATCAGTGCCTTTAAATGAAAGGAGGACTAAAACAGATATAGTGTTTGTTCAATTCATTAAAAGGAAGACAATTTATCAGGAGGTTTTTTCCACTCCTAAACTAAAGCTATATGCAAATGTCAGTAAATCAAGACCTTGCGCTAATTCTGCAGCATGATGAATATTTTTATAATCCTAATTAGAACCAGTCATTTAGTTCAGCAATTTCTCCCAATCTAGCCAATTTGAAATTAAAATAGATGCCTTGATTACAAAACTCATTAGCAAAGAAGCACCCTTTTTGCTAACCAGTTCATTTGGAATGCACAAGCTGAATGAAGTGAGGAGCACTTGTGTTGTCAATTGCCGTAAGTGAAGTGAGCCTTAATTGTTGGCATTGTGAAGTATTTGTATTGCTGCATGTTTCATTGCAGTATAATATATCATTCATTAAACATAACAAAAGCATTTTTAAAATTTAATTAAGTGGTGTTGGTGCACCAGGTAATTTTTATAAAGTCAGATGTCACAATTGTTTGCATTTGAAGTATTGATGGGCATTACTGTCAGAAAGAAGACGTATGAGTCTACATTTATCATTCTGATTATGGTAGGCCTGGCAGTTTTAATAGGAGATGGGAAATTAAATTATGCAACCTTGGCTCTACTTCAGAAATGCCCAATGAATTTTGTCCTGGCAAAATACTGAACTTTGGGCTTGTGATGATTTGTGGTGGCAAAGAGAAAGTAACGGCTTGTGAAACTTGATTTAGCCAGAACAGACTTTCCTATTGCTTGTTATTTATGTTATAGACACTTCATGAGCAGGTTTTACTTTGAAAAGGGAAATATAGAGATAAATGGAGCGAGACACATTTGATGCTTAAATGTGCTCTTCTGCTGGAGCAACCTAGTTTATTGTGTAACAGAGCAAGGATCCTGTGGCTTATTCCTGGGCCATGCTAAATCATGGCTGTATATTGATTTTATCTGGAGCCTAAGTGGGGTGAAGAATGGTTATAAATATAGCAGATGGGAATAAAAATGAAGGAGTGAAGTGGGCTGAAGAATAAGAACACCAGGGGCATGATTTATTTTGCCTGACTGTAGAGATCTAAAATGTTGCAATGTGTGCCTACATTGGGTGTCAGGGCTTCACATTGCAGTTAATGGTGATCTACTGAACGGTGTTGATTGATTTCTGGAAGCAAATGGAGGTGACTCTTTTAGGATGAGGTAAATTGTACCTTGGACTCATTTGTATTGACGAGGCCTCCTCTGAGTGTCAAGGAAGTAATTTCCTTTGCTGAGATGTAACTATTTGCTATATTACCTGAGATTAGGGGACTTGAAACCAACCCTGCTGTCTGGATGTGTGCAAAATGGATTACAGGGGATACGATTCCAATACGATCAAAACAGCAAAAAGCATTTAGTTTCCTAGTTCCTGTTATCATGCCTACAGATTCTAATGACCCTCACCCTGGAGAAGAGAGCAAACATGATGTGCAAGCTAAGAAGGAGTTTGCAACCTTTTGTTTATCTTTTCCTTGAGGCAGCCAGCCGGATGGATGATGCTGAGGGGTGAAGGTACAGTCCTCTCCCCCTCATCCCCACAAACAAGTCCTGCACATATCTGTTACATCACCAGCACCCAGGAGGAGGGGCAGTCTGTGAGGGTGCTTCCAGAGGGGGGCATTTCTGTGTGCTGGACTGGGAGCTTGCACTCATGAGCAGGAATGGCAGGTCTGGAAATAGCAGGCTGGCCCTTGCTCTCTGTTCTGCCCCTTAGGAGGGAGCGTTTCAGCTTCCTGAAGTCAAAGTCTGAAATCAAATACAGTTGAGAGATGGATATCTGAGAGACAAAGACAGAGAAACTCCAGAAGGCACAGGCAGGAGCTGATATTTCCTGGCAGAACTTCCAGTGTGGTTGGGGTGGGGTACCCTGGGTGAGAATTTCTCATCAGCAGGTGCTGTATTAGTAAATGGGCCACAAGGCAGAGAGGGTCCTTCTTTTATGTTGTAGCACAGCAGTCTATTAAAAAGTTCATACATTTAATTTCAAATCACTTTGTTTCTATTCTGTGAAACTGGTTTATGTAATCCTTGAAGCTTGTGTGTTTTTTCTTGGATTGCTCTTTGCAAGCAGGCTTCTCTCTGTTGCTCTTGCCTCTCCTTTTTGAGTCACAACAAACCATCCCTGTCTCCAGTGCTTGTTTTCAGTGGGGAAATGGACCATGTTCTGATCTGATAGCATACCTGAGGTGCTTTACAAAAGATGTGTGCAGTCACACATGTAGCAGCTGATATTCACTGTGAGTCCATTGATTTTAGCAGGGAAATGCTCATTAACATCACTGGAGGATCTGACCTGAAAACATGTACAGTATTATTTTCTCACATAAAATGAGATAGATGTGGTTTATGCCTCCCAGTGCACAGGGCTTTTTTCCCCCTAAAATCTGCCTGGTGAGAGATGCAGAGTCCCTGGGCAGAGAGTCCCTGTGTGCAAGCTCTTACTTGTGTTAAGGCAACTACTTATTTCTGTTGTTCAACCTTGACATATGAAAATTCAGTTTTTAAAAACATTTTATCCTTTTTTTCTACCTTTTTCCCCCCTTCTGATAGAAACTTCATGTAATCAATTTTTCTGGGGAATGAAGGTGCCAGAGGAACAGCTGCAACTTCTCTGTCCCCTCAGTAGGCATGGATGATTCAAATGTCTTATATGCTTAATGGTAATCCAGTGAATGTTTCAGCTTTTCATGCCTATTGTGTCATTGGTGGAAGAGAAGGGCAGTTCCTGGGTTTTTGGTCTAGCACCTCAGGAACTTGAATCCCAAGTGCTTAGAAATAATGAATTGGTCCTTTAAAAGTAATGAGTTTGCCAGAGAAAAAAATCAGAGGTGTGTTTGAATAATTTCAGTTGTACTCTCTTGTATGTCTCTTGTGTTTCTGGGACTGAAGAAGTGTTGAAAACCATGTTTTTCAAATGCCTCCTCAGAGTTAAAAAAATTCGAAATTTTACCATTAAAAAAAAAAAAGAAAAGGAACAAAACCCTCAAGATTTTCATAATGTCCTAATTCCAGCACTGCTCTTCTACAGGGCATTTATGCTTCTAAGATACGTATCTTTATTCATGGTTGCAAATGCTGCACATCTTCAATATGCTGTGCTTTGGTGCATATTTCAGCTGGCTGTCCATATTGGTTGTCTGGGGGAAGAATGGTGACCTGTTTGTGTAGGGTGTGCACACACCTGTGTACAGGTTTGAATTTTTGCCGTAGAAACCCCACGGTAGTTTTGTGACAGTTACAAGAAGTTCTTCCAGAGTAATAAAATTCTTTAGATTTGTGTTCAGTTGATTTTTATAGGACTATGGTGGCTGTAAAATGAAAGTTAGAGCATGATGCAGTAAAATTTTGGTTCATTGGGAGTATTGTGGGTATGATAAAAGGAGGAGCTGAGGCACCAAAATGAAGGGTGATATGTTTGAGAGGAGGACAATTGATCAAAGAAACAACAAAGCTTAAAGCTTTATAGAAAATCCTTGTGATTCTGTAGTACAAAAGGAGGAAAATGGGATCTTTCCCACAGCCTCCTATCTTGGGCAACTCATTTCTGCCAGAGGTTCAGTGATCATAAACTGTCTGAATATAGATTTTGTAGCATTTTATACTTGCAGTGTTCAAGAGATAAAAGCATGTACCAATAACATGTTAGCAGAATATACTGGACCCAAGGGGACTTTCCTGCCATACAGTAAGAGAACAATAATGTCATCAAAAGTTTTGCTGCCAAAACAGGACTCTAGTTTTGTCCTCCAACGTAGCACTTGCTTCAGGCCAGTTGATTTTCTCAGATCTTGGTGCAAGTCCATGAGAGTTATGCACACATACCCAGCGGCACAAATGTCACGAGTCTGAAAGTTCTGCTGCAAAATTGAGTCTGATATTCCCTAGCTGAGTTGTACTTTTTCTCTAGTGACAGCATAGAAAAGGAACCTTTATTTTTCCTTTGATTTTTCCTTTGCAGCTCTCCACTATGAGTTATGCTGTACCATCACAGTGAACCTAGATTAATGTCAGAAATTAAAGTTATATTAAATCAAGTTTGGTGAGTTGTTGTTGATTATAGTTGTTGCCTTGAATTGAGTTTGTGTAGTTGTGGGGCTTTGTAGAGGCTTTTTTTCTTCACCCTACTTCATAACGTGGGTTGAAGGTACCTAGAGTTTCAATTAAATGGGATAAATGGCTTAAATATAGACACCATAGAATATTTACAAGCCTAGAGAGCTGCTGAGAGAGGCTAGATAAGAGCTTTCTTTTTCTTGCGTGATCTGCAGTTGCAGATTCATTTATTCCAAAGGTACACAGTCTGGTTGCAGGAGCTGGGTGATGGATGAATCAAAGATGACAGTGTAAATGGTGTCTGCCCAGCAGCCTGGAGGAATCTCTGGAACATGTGAGTTTCTCATTTGGTGATTTTTCTGGCAGTGATGCCTCAGTGCAGTGACAGCTTCTGCTCCAGCTGTCAAGCTAAATTGTTCCTGATGGTGGCTGGTATTTACAATGATGCTGTTCATTTGGGTTCCTCCAACAAACAGTCTTGGATGGGGATGAACTGAATCTCTGTGAGGTACAGGGAGGAATCTCTTGTTTTCCATGAGAGTTCTTACTCTTCCCTTCCTGCATGTGATCTCTGGCTTGGCTGTGTATGTGTTGAGATGGATGCCTGTAAAATCAGGCTCTGCTTTTCCCTTCAGCTGTTGCCTATTGTCAATGCATGGATTGCCAGGGAATCTGGTCAAAAAGAAATTTGGCTGGCTAGAGGTGAACTGAATTACTCACTGGATTTTAGGAGTTGTAGTAAGAGCAGTACTGGACAATATCTTCAATATAGCAGAGCCCCTCATGGAGACCAGAGTTGGCTGTTGAGAAGGAGGGTGAGGCTGAAAGGAATCTAACTTTCTTTATTATATATTCAAGCTTGCAGAAGTCTCTTGATTCATTATAGGACAGGATATGAAAAGTGCGTGGTAAGGGAGATGCCTAAAAAAATGTATTGTACAAGAGCTGGGGTGTTTGAGCAGGAGATAATATTTGCTGAAGCTGCATCTCCAATGCTATCAGAAATTGAGTTTTCTACCTTGTTTTTATAATCTTTTTGCTCATAAAATTTATTTCACAGACAGAGTTGTCCTATGACCAGCTTCTGTGCTCTCTTTGGGGGACATAAGACTCCCATGAACTAAGGTGGGCTTTTCTCTGGGCTGGTTTGGTCCAGTATTTGCCCTTTGTCCCAGGCAGCATAGAGCATAGGCTGTGTGTGTGGACGAGAGCTGTCCAGAGAGGGCTTTCTCCCAGTGCAGCATGTGTAAGTGTCCTAAGCAGTTCATCTACTGTAGTTTCCCAGAAGACTTTCAGGATGGCATTGGGGGCATATCCATGACCAAAAGAGATGTGTGGTGGCAGCCTATAAATGCCTGCTCTGCCCCGTAAATCCCTGACAGAACCCAGGGCCTCAGCGTGAGGAGGCAGAGTGCCCTCATGGGGGAACTGAGTAGAAGAGTAAGGACAGTTTGTGAGGCACTCTGGACTTTGTGAAGAAATATAACACTCTGAGAAGTCGGGGGCAGCTCCTGAGGACCTGTGAGGTTTGCTGCTTTTCAGCTGGTGAGATGAGAACTGAGTGGAATGGGGAACTGCACTCTGTCAGGGCTCTCCCTAGTGAGAACAGCGTTTTCACCTGGCTGAGATGAGTTCAGGTGTGTCTCTGCTCAGTGTCTGAGGGTGGTGGGTCACAGAACTGGGGAGCTGTTTTGAGTAGCCACGCCTGTCTGTGAAAATGTTGATGAATGGCAAACTGCATTGAGTGGCAGGTGTGTGTGTCTTAAGTAACATATAGTTTAAACTGGGGCAGAATACCTTGCTTTAATTTTGCCTAAGTGACACATACTGCTTGAAACCAGACTAGTATTTCTTTCAAGCTGTGTGAAGTTTTTTTTTTACATGAACAATGACTACGCCTCTGAAAAAAATGCTGTTCTAAATGCAGTTTCAAAACCTATTCATTAATGCCCATGTACACAATTTCAGAAATGTTTTTTTTCCACATGAATAAATAAATTGGAAAATCTTACATAAGTTTAGAAGGTGGTTTGGTGGTGTGAAATCTATTTCTTCCACTAATCTGAAAAAATCCCTCTGTCATTAAATCCTGGTCTGTATAATATAGAGGTTAACCTACAAATAGTGCCACAGGGTTTGTAAAGGGAGGAGAGGAACAGCCATGCATGTGATTGTAGCTTTATGTCCCACTTTGGCTAACGCCTCAGCTCTGCTGCTTTGTCCCTTGTAGTCTTATGCTCAATAAACATGAAAGATTGGTCTGTAATAGCAATGAATGTACCCAGATGCTTGCACTATAATTAAAGGCATATATCACACAATAAAGCACATTTGAATGAAAAATCTTCCCATTAGACATGTGGTTCACATTTATTTCCCCTTATTGTTAAACTTCTGGAGTATAACCATTGATGGAGTGTAAGGAGGGACTTCTAAAGGGCTGCAATGTGAAGCCCCCAGGGGCACAGAAAATTTTCCTGTTGGGCTGGGAGGGCACAGAGCTCCTCAGTGCAGGCTGACCTGCACAGCAGCATTGGCTTCATCCGCGTGGTTGGTGGATCCAATTAGCACAGACCTCAGACCCAACACTGCCTAATGATTTTTAAGTTGAAGAAACTGGACTAAGGGATCAACCTGGCTTTGAGACAGAAAAATCAGCAGCCATTAGAAGTTATTCACTCTCTTGTGAATGTTAAAGAGCTGATCTGAGGGAAAAAGGAGTGAAGCAGCCTCTGCAGGCAACAGGAGCAACCTGAAACCTCCCTCTGCCTCTGGCTGAGCCTCTTGGATGCCAAAGGAAGAAATTCTGGTAGATAACTCCTGGTGCACGTTGTAGCCTCTGGTAGAAGGAGACAGCTCTGCCATCTCCATCCCCTTCTGATCTCTTCATGGTCCCAGTATTGTTCCCTTGTTCCTGTTCTCTACTTTAGTCCTCTCTCAAACTCTAAAGCTGATTTTGAAATGGTTAAAAGAACGTGGAGAAAGGAATAAATAAGCAATCAGAAAAGTTAGCCTTCCCTTAAAATGCCATTTCTATTTATAGTACCTTTTGCAAGTTGCTAAATTATTTAGAAATGATTGAAATGTGTTTTGATTGACCAAATTGAACATATTTTTTCTCCAGATTTTCAATTTTAGGAAAAAAAAAAAAAGAAAGTAATATTTTTCATCTTGCTTCTGCACCACTCTAGCATTTCTGGAGGTAGGGGAAAAGCACAAAAAATAGAGAGCCTTTTTTTCACCCAGGGCTAAAACATACCTTAAACTCTTTGTGATACTCATTTGTGACACTGCTGCAGCTGTATCTGGATTTCTTTTTCCACTAGAAACCAGTCATGGAGTAGAAAAGCAAAAGATGCTCTGCTCTTAGCAGATATACCAAATTTTTGGCTGAGTGTGCTTGGTGCAATAAGGCTTAAGAAAAATTGAATTTTGAAGGTTTTTAAATGGACTTTTTTTTTTTTTTTTTCCATGAGTTTGATCTACTTTTGTCTTTTTCTTGGAGATATAGTGGCAAAGCAGAGAGAGCCAAGTCTTGCTTTCAGCATCAGGTTTAAAGTGGACCCATTGAGTGAAAGCATTTTTTTAACTATGAAACCATGAAACGTGACATCAGTGCATTGTCTTAACCTGTCTGACTTCATTAGAAACCAGGTTGAGCTATACAAGTACATCCTGAAGTCAGACATTTTCAAAACATTTGGTCTTTGTTCAGAAGATCCCTGACCAGTGTTTTACTGTGGTGGGATGGAGACTGTTTCTTTTGCCTGAAGACCTAGTCTTACTGATAAGCTTGTGAAATATTTTTCTTCAAATGCAAAAACCCCCCAACTTCCCAGCTTCAGAAACCTTTACTATTTTTTTTCTCTCTGTATGGGGCAGATGACGAAAATGTATTTAGTATTTAATTTCTGTCTTGTCTGGTTTTCAAAATACCCTATTTTTAGTGTCCCATCTATGACACAACATCTGTAGGGAACTGAGCAGCTCTGGTGAGTCTCAGACACAAATCAGCCTGGGCATATTCTCTTTCCATGCCTAAGAAAATCTGGCTGGACAAATTGTAGAGAAGAACCTTGGGCTGCAATGAGGTTGCTTGATGCAGCTTTTAATCACCTGGAAAGGAAATCAAAGAAAAGAGATAAACTGGTCCATTTGTTTTCATTACAATTACTAGTTTTTACTACTCTGTGTAAACAAAGACCATAAATTTGGTGCTGGTAGACTTCTTTCTACTAAGTTCAACCCCACAAGCTGTTACACAAATCTTTTGGCTCGAGATGTAGGATTTATTTTTAGCTTGTTTAGTGTGGAGCTGTCAAGGGTGCCTTACCTGAATTGTGGTTTCCAGGCAGCTTGTGACAAGAGAAGAAAAGGATAAGCTCTTTTTTTCCATTATTTAGGGGTCCAGAAGCACTTCCAAGTTTCAGATCTTGGTACCACTGGAACCCTGCCTTGCAAGGTGCCAAGGATAGGCAACTCCCTGGGAGGAGTTGGAAAGAACAAGAACAGACAGTCCTTGAGGTGGTTATTAGCCTGAAGGTGACATCAGCCTTTGTGTCCCTGATGGTAACTCTTCACACTCCAGGGATGTTTCACTGAGGCCCAGGCTGAGGGGAATAATGGAATACAAGAAAGAGAGGAATACTCCAAATTTTTCTTTGAATGCAGCCTTTTCTGCTGTGGGTAATAAAGCCACTTCCATGGCAAGGGTTGCTCCTGACCTGGTTTCAGCCACACAACTGAAGTATTTTAGACCTGAGTCCTGTACCTACAGTGCTGCAAGTAACACGTCCTGCCTCCAAGGAGAACCTGAGAAGGGGATTTCCATAGACCCCACAGTTTAAACATTACACTGATGCTGTGAAAGGCAGAGGTATCCATCTGTCCTTAAAAAAGCAGGGATGGAAGAAGTGATAAATAAGTAGGGCGTTTTTTTGGGGTACCAATAGCTGTCTTCATGGCTGTACTGAATCTATCCTGTCTTCAACTGGTCATTGTCAGACATGGCTTATCTGTTCTGTACTTTAGAGACTGAAAAATATTGTGATTTTTTCCTCCAGTTCATTTTCCTTCTAGGAATGACCTTTCTGAAATATTAATGATGACACCCTTCTTTTGCAATTTCATTTGTAACACAGAAGTGTAGAAAAAAGATACACTTTGAGTTTTCTGAGAATTTGAAACTTTTTCTTTAATATTTTTCTAGTGCTAATGTTTTGTTTTTTTCCCTTCTGTAGAGAAAATTTAAGACCCTGCAACAGACTTTCTTTTCTGAGTTATCCTTTGCATGCAGTCCAATTTCCTACAGAAATGTTGACCTAATTTTATTTTTCTTCTGCCCCGGTTTGAGTTTTTGGCAGGCACCCTCCACACATCTTGTAGATTTTTTCCCACCAGCTCTGGCTGAGAAGGTGCTAGTTTGCTTTGTGCTTTTCTGGGATCAGAGCCATCTTTTCATGTAAGCAATCTGAGCTACTGCTTGGGATCATGTTCTTCTGAGGCCAAGCAGGCCAGGCTAATCTGACCCTCCTCTTCCATAATGTGCCTGCTGCTGCCAAGTTATTACCACTAGATACAATCTCACCCTCGTGCATTTATTTTGAATACATCTTTCCATCATCTGCTGTATGTATTGTCTGGAGGAAGTATATTTTTTGTGTAATAAATGAATTGTTCCTCTAAATGCATGTACACTTTATCTGACATCATTTGCAACCTTGGATGACTGGCAGGCAGAAAACTATGGAGTGTCTCACCACATGTTTTCTCAGGCCAATAGACCTGATTTCATAGCAAGAAATAATATTTGATTTTATTTGCTGATAGGCTTTTATATATGTTCCTGTTGTCCTCCTTCTTACATGTGTATACATGAGAGTCTATAAATATCAAAGATCTTTAGTGAATTTCTTTAGTCTATTTTCTGTTGCTTTTCAGTCTATAAGTGACATCTATACATGCTTCTTGCAGTGATGGAATGCACCCAGGATATTGCATGCTTGGTCTTTCTTGGGCTTGTCTTCAAACTTCATTCTTCTGTGTGCTTCCCCCATGAACACTGAGCAGGTCATGAAATCCATCTCAGCCAGATCATGTGTCTCTGGTGGGGTCATCTCCTTCTGCACTGATCACTGTGAGCTTTTTTAGTGTTAGGAGAAGCAGAAGATTCTAAGGCTTGAAAAATGAGCAGTTTTAGAAGTGTCTTGCCTGTTTAAAAATGAGCTTTGGTGTCTAGCTCAGACATGGATAACTAACATCAGGGGGTTGAGTCTCCCTGTGTTTCCTTTATTGCTCTTTCTTCTCTACTCTCTCTATAACTAGAATTGAAGCAGACCAGTTTATCATGCTGTTCCAGTTCTGAGAAGCTTTACTTTTCCAGAAAACCTAAACCCTTTTTTTTTTTTTCCCCCTAGCTCTCATTGGTAAGATAAACAAAACACCCAAACCAAATTAATTTCCCACAACCCTGAACAAGATCTTCCAAGCCAGCCAACATGATGTGTCACCCTGAGAGTTTGTACTGGAGAATTGCAACAGCATTTTTCACATGCAACACTGTGTATCTGTAGCTCCTTTCTTTACAGTTCTGTAGTTCTGAATGTGTTTCTGGCATGTTGCTTGTGTTTGTGGCACAGAATCTGACACCAGGGATAAAGCTCCTTCTTTAAGGGGCTTGCCAATTTACTTGGAAACAACGCTGGTGTGAAATAAAACGTTGCTGCTGTTCTTAGAGTTTGAAGACGAAGCATTCTGCCTGTGGCACATAAAATCCTTATGATTCAGATTTGTGCTGAGCAAAACAAGCAGGAGTTAAGGTCTGGGCTGTAGTGAAACAAAGTTGGGTATCACTGAGGCTGCCAACATCTTTCCTCGCACAGATTGTGTTCTTGGTGAGCTGCAGGACTGTGTTGGTGGATGTGATATGTTTGGTGCTAGCTATGTTTGCTAGTCCTTGAGCGGGAAGTATCATGATGCTGTTTGGATAAATATTTGCCATTTACCTTTTTGATGGTACAGCCTTTCCTGTTGTAAGTGATAGGTCTGACCAGATTCCTGAGTAGAGGCAGAGTCAGATCCGCTGCATGCCACTCTTTAGATGGATCAAGAGACAAGACCAGCCCAGACAAACATAAAGACCCATGATGGTCTTAATTTTTCAGTCATCAAAGTCACATAACAGAGGAGGATGCAGAAGGGCCATACCCTCACAATACCACCCCCATGGTACACTGGAGTCCACCCCTCTTGAACCACTGTGTTGGAGTGCTCCGGGAGGTGGAAACGCCAGAGATGACTTGTCACTAAAGAGCCAGAGCAGAGCTTTAAAATGGGAACATCTTGGCACCATACCTACATAATTTTTTTTCCTTTGCTTAGTATTCAGCCTTAGGACAAATTAATTTATATGGAATTCTGCTGTACTTGCCACTAAATTTGTTGTCTTTTCTAAAGCTTGTCTTCCCCTGTGAAGGGAGATAAACAAAAAGTATATGTATATATTCAATTTTAATGCATACTAGAAATCACTTTATGGAATGTTTTATTTATTTATTCAACACTAACCTTTGCATTTGCATCTGTAAATAATACTATAAAACTGAACTGGGCCAGAGAGTTCTTTTAGGGATTTGTTCTGTCATACAGCTTTAAAACTCAGTCATCTGGTTAAAATTTGAAGTGGATGCCCAGAGTAAGTAGGTGAATAATAAATAAAAATTATTGAAATGAATAATATCCTCTTTATCTCTTTATCTGAAATCACATAAAGGCTGCAAGTTCAGTTTAATCCTTCTGGCATCAGTCAGTCTGAGCTTTAATAGAGAAAAGACAGGAAAAAACTCAGACCAACAGCTGGTCTCTGGTTTTTAACTTGATACAGAGTGGGACACTGGGAGATACGAATGGTTGAAAGAGATTGCGCTTCATGTCACTGAGCTTTCTGTAGCTACTGCTGTTATGCTGCTGCAGAAGAAAAGGAAATGCCAGGGGCAAAAGATAAAAGAGAATCGAAGGAAATGGCCGTACGTTGTTAATCCTTTCCTCTCGTGGTGAGAATGGTTAATCCATTGCGGAATACAATCAGGATGCTAGATCCACTTGGTCTTGCTTGTGAGCATGACTTAACTGGGACTAAGTTGCCTGAAGCCCGGCTAACTGGCACCTGTAGTCAGGACTTACAAAGGATAACCAAGTTTTTTGATGCAACTGCCACAACTTGGTCTGTGCTGTGTAAGCCATGTCCAGTGACTCAAGGAATATTCCTGGCAGGAACTGTGCTAAAGTCTGAACAGAGTCGTAGCACTGTAGAATTTTGACTTTGGGGTGTGGATTCTCAATTATTTTTTCTAAAAACCTATGTGTTCTGAGAATTAGTTATCTTAATATTGATGCTGACTTCATAAGCCTAATCTCAAATTTGGACTAGGAGTTTTCTTTTCCTGGCTCCTTTAATTAAAAAAGACAAGCGATTCTTTGTTGCTTTATTTTGTATCTACTCAGAATTCCTTTTTGGGCAGAGGACTCTATCATATTTTTTTAGGCAATCACCTGAAAAGCAGAGGAAGTCCGGCTGTTGCGGACTTGTAGTACAGTATGTTACCCTATCTAGAGACAGTGCTAAAGAAATGTGGCCAAATTAGAACATTCAGATAATATCTGATCTCCTGAAGAACATGGGGCAGAAAAACTTTCTTAATATTTCTTACAAGCTTTGTGGTGTTGGCTGAAGTTCACATAATTGGAGACCTTTTTGACTTGAAGTTTGAAGGATGTGCTTTGATATCTTTCCTCCATATGTGTTTTACTGGCAGCTTGAGCTGTTACTGGCTAGACTGGCATTCCTGTTGGCATAAATACAAAGGCCTGATTCTTTTGTCTTTACACATATCAGTTGCTTTAGGTACTTGATGGAGTCTGAATTTCAGTTTCTGACTTTCTTTTGCTGACTGTACAGTGATTTAGTTGTGTAGTTGAGTGCAAACATAGCAAGAATGAATTAACTGCCTCAGGCTTTGGACACTGCTCAAACAGCCCTTTCCAATCATCTTTCTAAACTGATATATGGTCCAGCTCTGATGTGGCTGCTGCATCTCTGTGGTCAAAGATGCTGCCTGTTCAAGAAAGGTTAATATTCAGTGTGAGCACATGTGGTTTATCTTCCCAGTCACTCTTAGCCATCCATCACAGTGGTGCCACAGGACACATCACTAGGTTGTGAACCCTTCCAATCTGAACATGGACGTGCCTCCAATTTGCAAATCCAGCTACTGAAATCAAATGCAATGCAGAATCTCATGCTTAAATGCTAGTATTTTCCCATTAGGGACTTAAATTTGGCTGTTACAAACATTGAAGTTTTTTTTCAGTTCTCTTATCTACGTCCTTAGCTGGCAATCAACCCTTGTTATGTTAGACCAGAATATATATCAGATGAAATTTATTTGAAATCCTGATCAAAATGCTGCCTGATATTTAGTCCTCTGTGATCTAGTGGTAAAGCATAGCAGTTATTTCTCAAAGCGTATTTTTTTTCTCTGAAGGACCAAATTTTTCATAGTTGGAGAAAAGGAGCTTACATATGTTTTGATTGTGAGAGGATGCATTGTGGGTAAGAAAATAATTACATGGAGAATGGTGCTTGTGATATTAAGCAGAATATATATGAAGAAAATATATGTCTGAAACTCAGAGTGGAGTTGCATGGTAACTTGATTACAGTACAGCTGTGTCATTTCTTAACCAGAAAGACTCAAAAAGATCATTATATTGAAAATTTGGCTTCCAAGGAGAGTCATGTCACTATCTTTGGTGTTTAACTAATGACCAGGTTGATTTCTAACTTATCTAAAAATTTAGATATCATTGTCAATATTAGAAAATATTATATATTAGGATATTATAATATAATATTATATATTAGGAGCAATTTATTTTTCAATACAGAAGAGGTTTGATTCATTCCATAAAAACAAATCATGGCATGACCTTGAGTCACTATCTCATCAGAGTCATGTTGACTAACCTGATTTGTCTCTCATTCTATTTGATGCTAAAAACTCACATGTCACCTGCTTCCTATTAAGCAAAAAAAAGCCAGGAGAACAGCCAGCTTTGTTATATGGCAGTCAAAGTGAATGTGTTGACAGCTGAAATTTGGAAGGACAAAGTTGTTTGACAATGTTTGGGAAGAGACAACCTGCTTTTTATTCTCAGGAATCCAGTCTGGTTTAAGAATAAAGGGAAGTCATTGCCTTGTTAGCCTCCCCTGGCAGTGAGGATGATTGATAATTGTGTAAAATTATTGGGAACGATCCATTCATGTTCTTTAATCTGAGCTGATGTTAATATTTTGTCTATCAACAGTCTTCCTTCTTTTTCATCTGAGTTTATTCTTTCTCACTCTCTCTGTCTTCCAGCTGTACAGCTCCATGGACTTCGGAAGAAAATGGCAGCTCATGCATGAGCGGGTCACTCCAAACAGGTTTTACTGGTGAGTGAGGGCCGCTGGCTTGGCTTCCTTTGGGTGGGTCATGGAGGGGAGAAGAGCATCTAACTTGAAGGGATTGGTTGCTTTACCTGAACATGAAGTATACCCTTGGTTTTGTTCATCATCAGTGATATAAATTCAGTCCATAGAACACACCTTGCAGTGCAATAGTCTCTCTTCTTGTCTGATAAAACGTGGTTTCTTTTACAGAGAAGTACAAGTCTTTTGATATTTGCAAAACTCCTGCTTCTTCATTGTACGCCTGCTTAGAGTAACACAGAGGAGCTGTCCAGTGCCTCAGTGACAAAGCTGTGACCATTAGACTTGCTATTTTTCAGCCCTTTAGAGAGTTACTTTAGCCTAGAACACAGTCTTTGTGCAGAGCCAGCCACTCTGACCAGTCTCCTTATGCAATCTTGGTGAGAAGGGATGATTCACTCTGCTTTTAATCACTCTCTGAGGAGCCAGTTTTATTATAGTGACTAGTGAAAGCCCAAGATCCGCAGTTTGCTAAAAATCTGCTTTGTGACTCAATTCATTCTCATTTCCTAAGTGTCAACCTCTCAAATTGGAAGAGTGTCTTAAAATCAGATGATGAAACAAATTTAGTTCCTATCTCCAGGCTCAGCCATCTCAGATGCCTCTTTTCCAAACTTCGCTGCACCATGTGAAGATTCAAGAATTGACTTTTAGAGAGAAAAAAGTATAGTTCTTCTGGAGTTGAGTTTAGGATTTGGGGCTTGAATAAGATTCTTAATGCCGTACTTACTATATGCCAGATGATGGGGTGTGTGTGAATGTGTAGAAGTGCTGATTTACAGAATCTCTGCATAGCTAAAAAAAGCGTCTGGTTCTTAAGACCCAAAAAGATTGTAATATTAAGGAACCAGAGGGCTACATTTTGGAGGGTTAAAAATAAAAAGAACTTGGAAAACGTAAAAATTTACTCCCAATTACAAAGCATGATGCATATCTATATCTATATCTATATATCTTTGAGTCAAATTCTCATAGAAGTTTTTGCACCTCATTGAAAGCCCGTGGAATCCAGGCACAAAATATCTATAGATTGTGTTTTCAGTATTTCCACACCTTGCAGTGGAGGTAGACTCCTCATTTTAAATTATCTACATCCTTCTTCAAATCTCTCTAAACATCTTTTAGACTCCAACATTTAAAACATTGACTTTTTGGCACACGGTCTAGCGATTTCCCTTAGTGTCCCTGAGGAATTTGGACAGTGTGAGAAAATTCTGAACACTGAGGAAAGAAAGTTTTAAGGTTCCTAAGTCATACAGACCTGCAAAATATATCAAAGGTCTAGAGCTTGTCTGTCTGTGTTACTGTTCCACAATTCCATAATGTTGGAAAGAAAGTAGTTTTTCTCTCCTGGTTCTGGTGGCAGGTGGATGATTGACCTATCAAAAATCCTTTGATCTCATTGTTCATGCTGAGTGCACATGACAAAAGCGAGTGTAGATCCTCTCCAGGTGTATCCTTCTGTAGAGCAGAATAGCTGGTCCTTGGAATAATTTTACCCAATCCTTCAAATAACAAAAGTGAGCTTAGGGGAGAGGCTTTCTTGGAGGATAAAGTGCAAGGGCTAAGCTGACTTTGGAAGAAAAGCAGAACCTCTTTTTAAAGGACAGGTTGTGTTGTTGTGCCTTATTTTCTGCTTCCATATAATAGTGGTCAATGGAAATTGCCTGTTTGTCCATTTGACACCCAAATGTGTATTGTTTCCCACAGTCTACCTATTTTTTCATTGTCTTTTGCTGCATGGTTTGAACACTGTTTTTTAGCAGTGCATTATGTCTGTGTTTCAGGTGTCTTTTTCTCTTAGGAAATGTACAAGTCTTCTATAGCTAAAACTCATAGGACATAGACTTAGAAAGTTTTATTCCACTCAGAAACAGCAGAGTCCCATGGAGAATAAGCTTCCCAAGAGAGTGAATTAGGTTTTTCCCAGAGTGGGAGGGATTTGAAACAATCCATAGTGCAGGGATAAGAGGTATTGAAATTGTAGAACATAATAACTCTCCTTAGCTGTTTTATTTCTCTATTTCTTTTCTTTCCCTTTAAAGCTGCAAACTGTGATGGCCTGCAAGTTCTGGCTTGTAAGATCTGTACAGAAAAAAATGCAAAAACCATTTTAGCCTCTGAAATTTGTTGATTTTTAGTGTGCTAAAAAAGAGAGAGAAAAGTGGGTATAGCTGTAATTTTCAGAGGGACTTAAGCCACTACTCTGTGAAGCTCAGAGAATCATAAAATAGCATAGGTTGGAAAGGACCCTTAAAATCAGCTAATTCCAACTTCCTTGTCAGGGCCAAGGGCACCTTCCACTAGACCGTGTTGCTCAAAGCTCCATCCAGCCTGGCCCTGAGCACTTCCAGAAATGGGACATCTGTGACTCCTCTGGGCAACCTGTTCAATTGCCTCATCAGCCTCACAAAAATAACTTATTCCCATTATCTGTTCTAAACCTACCATCTTTAAATTGAAAGTCACTACTCTTGTCCTATTACTACATGTTCTTGTAAAAGCTCCCTCTCTTTAGCTACTGAAAGGTGCTGTAAGTTCTCCTGGAGCCATGAGGTTCACACAGACCCACCTCTCAAGTCTGTCAGTCTCTCTCTGGATGGCATCCCTTCCCTCAGGTGTGTTGACTGCAGCTCTCAGCTTGCCTGTGGCAAGCTTGCCTTTCCATGTCACCAGCCTATCACTGTCCCTGTCATCAGTCTATCAAATACTACGTTATTGAACCTCTGAATTAAAACTTCCAAGAAAGTTGAAATAGTAAGGATATGGAGATGCCAAAATGAGACAAGCTGCTCTTTTGTGCTGCTCTGCATTGTTCATTAGCAGAGGCTCAGGTAAGCATCCTTCATTAAACAGGATGGTCTCTATCTGATTGGAATGCAGCTGGAGTTATCTGGGGCAGGCTTTGCTGAATGTGTTTGCCTTCAAAACATGACTTTCATCTCTCAGGCTGCTTTGAATGGGCTTGTGAAGACTATAAACTTCACCCAGTTCATGTGATCAGTCAACCTGACAAGAAGAGGTCTTATTTTTCTCTCTGAGATCTTTCTGAATAATTATGCCTTCCCTGAGAGACCTCACACATAGAGACCTTAAGGCCTGAAGAGAATCGTGATTGCTTCAGAGCTTGTGAGACTGGGATGTGAATTTTCCCTCAGCAGGGTAAGCACAACTTCTCTGTTAGCCATGGACACACAAGTCGCTCTGTGCATTTTTTGGTGTGGCTCTAGCAGGCAGCATCTGTGATGGCTCTCCTCTGGTCAAAAACAAAGCCCTAAACTCCAGTCCAACTTGTGGCATTGTATCCTGGCTCTTGCTTTCAGCTTCTTTCCTTAGTCATAGTGCTACTCACTGGTTTGTAGTTTTATGTTCTCATTCATTATGGATGTCACATGTCCAACTGTTCATGGGACATCCCTCATCGGTTCCTGAGCCCGCTCAAAGTTTGTGCATGAGCTGAGATTCACCCTTGGGCCACTCACAGTTATAAAAAGCCCCAGGATTTGAGTTCTCTACTTTGGTAGTAGTGATTCATTTGTTAACTACACCCACTGATGACAGTGGCAGAGCTTGAACAGAATGTGTTACTTGATGTGTGTACAGGCATCCAGATTTGGCTCCCACGTGCCTTGGCCTCAGATTTTAATAACTCAGGATCCTGTAAGACTGGAAATAGCGAGTTTACGCTAATGTGATACAGAAATTCCAAGATCAATCAAGATAACTGAAACCAGCATGGGTGCAAAGTTTGTTAAAAACCTACTCAGTGTTCTTTTCTTTCAGAGCACATTTCTGTAGCTCCCTCTGGGCCCTGTTCATTTTGTATCACTGTAACTTAGACACCTGTGCTGCCATGTGGAGGATATGATAAAACAAAGCCCGTAATTTGTACCGTAGAAATGCTGGGGAAGCTTCCTCGCCTGTAAAACACATGGTCTGTTCTGCTGACTAAATACTGTTGCTCTCCTGATAAAGATTTGTAGGACTTGAATTGTCCTTAAGTAATTTTTTACTACCTCTGCCATTTCCTGCAGCAGCACAATGGGACCAAGCAGGTGGGCAGGATGGTTTGGTCTGGAGCATTCACCAAGCACTTTGCTGGAACACAGCTTTTCCCTGTCACCTTGGATGATTCCAGCTGACTTTGACTTGTTACCCTGTAGGTGAGACTGGGATAGGAGAGCACCTTGATGACTGTAGTGGGTGAAATACTCCAATATAGTAATATGAAGTGCTACAGCAGTAGATTAAGAGCACTAGAGGGTACAAGAGAATGAAAAGATGCTTTAGTGGCATATGAAATCCTTTTATCATCTTATGGTTTAATTATTTCAAATACAGTGGATCTCAAGGGGATCTGTGTTTTCTGTCCAGTCAGCTAAAGAGCTGTGAATATCCCCTGTCCATCTGTCTTTGGAGGCCCTGCCTATGTTTGCTGAGCAGACACAGGGATCACCATCCTGAGTAGAGGAGAGCACTCTATTCCTTTGGACACTGACACCCTTTTTTAGGGTCTCCCCAGGCTTTTCTTTTTTGGAGAACACATTCCTGTTTCCTGCCTTATGTCATCACTGAGGAATATGAAGTAGTGGATATGGAACCATTTTCCTTGGTATGGTTTTTTTTTTTTTTTTTTTTTTTTTTTTTTTTTTTTTTTTTTTTTTTTTTTTTTTTTTTTTTTTTTTTTTTTTTTTTTGTGGTTTTGTTGGGGGTTTTTTGGCCTGTTATAGCTAGACATTTCCCTTATCTCATTTATTTTTTTAAGTCATGCTCTCTGTGATCTTGGTGGTTCTCTCAAAGCCTGGGAGCAGGAAAGTGGGGAATACCCATTTTCATGGAAAAGAGAGAATTTCTGTTGCCTCTGGTACTTCTGATACTTGGAGCCCTGAAGTCAGCGTGCAGCGTGAGTCTAGTCAGTAAAAGCCACTGAAATACACACTAGTGATGAGAGCTGGACAGAAAAGACCAACAAGGCAGGAAAGGACAGACTGGGAGGACGATAATAGGACATGCACTCTAGTGTGGCTTCAAAGAGCAGTGTTTGTGTTTGCAAGCAGAAAAATTAGGTGTATCAGTTCTCAAACACACTACTGATTCAGTCAACAAATCTCCCCAGAATTGCATTTTTTCCCTTCTTTTCCATGATAATCAATCAGATTTATGTTTTGTTTTGGGGTGGATTTTTTTTTTTTTGCATTTGTGAATGCCAGCCACACTCACTTTGATCTCTTAGAGTTAAAAATTGTGAGAAGGGAACACTTTCACTGAAAGAAAGAAAGAGGCTGTGTGTCCACTAACTTGGGCTATACTTTGGAGTTAAAGGTTTTCTGTCACAGTTGTTTGAGGAATGAGACAACAAATTTTGTCATTTGAGGGCAAGTTTTTTTTGATTTTGGCTAAGAAAAGGGGATAAAATGTATCAGCCAGTGTATTTCTTTTTAGTTGCAGCCTGAATTTCAGGGTGACTTTAGTGAAGGCTGGTTTGGATATCTGGGAGTAGTGTGGCAGAAGTTAAGGGGTTTGCCTCAGTTTTTCTAAAGGTTATTATCTGGGTTTGTATCTACCTTCACACAGATGTTTGTGTCTGTTTTTATTTCTTTGTCATTGTAACAGCACTGATATTTCCCAATTCCAGTGCCAATTTTGGTCCATGCAGACTGTTTCAGCAGCAGTTCCAGTAGTGACCTTTGGATATAGCTGACATTACCTTTACTTGCCTAGTTTGTCAGCAAAGAGATGGTTAGTCAAATATGTGCCTGCCTCTCCTGTAAATCCCACTAATCATTAACTGCCAGATGGTGTCATTGCACAGTGCAGGGGAAACATCGCCTGATTTTTTACAGCCAAGTTTAGCGTTAGGAAAACATAGTCTTGTAAATGTCAAATTGACTCTTAAATAATCCTACATTGGAGGTTTCAGTATTAAAACCATACCATACATGGAGCTATGGATAAAAGGAATGACTCCAGTTTGGCATCTATGGATGACACCTACGAGCATCACCAAGGCACTTACCCAGTGGCTATTACTGGAGCCTCCCTTGGGCTAATGACTCATTTGGCTCTGGTAAGGGACTTGCTTCCCATGCCCTGTGAGTAAGAACACCCAGGGAAATTTTTTCTCATGGAGAGTAAAGCTAACATAAATCTGGAAGTGTTACTCAAGCCACCATGACCATGAATTGTACTAAGCTGAGGAGAACATTTTCAAACTCTAGCCTCAAGCTCTCTAATAAGAGTTCAGGAGAGATGAGACTTTCTCATAAATTTTTGGCATATCTTGGAAGATTTCGTTGCAAGGTCACTTTAGTTAATTAAAGAGTACAACACCATGGTAATAATAAACCTATTTTTTTTTTTCCTTTTCACTTAAAAAGGGGCAAAGTCAAACTGTGGGGCTAGGTATTTCATTTTGTGTGCCTACAATTAATGCCATTGGCACTACAGATGTTTAGTGTTTCCAAATGTTAGGTTGTGGGTGACTAACTTGTGATTACCCAGTAACTCAGTGACAGAGATATAAATGGAATCTGGATATAGAGGGGGATACTTTTTATTGGCTGAAATAGTGTTTATTTTTGTTGAAAAAGTTTCAAGTCAATAAAGGTATTTTAGAATTCATGGCAACATTATCAAAATATTTCTCTCAGAAATTAAAGGAAGGATTATTATGAAATACTTGACAGTTTTTTAAGTAATCTTAAAATTTGAATGAAACTTCATTTTGCAATATATGATTTTAAAAACAAAATTAAAGCAGGGAAAGAATGCAGTCTGAAACAAATTGTGTGATATTTTTTCCTAAACATAATCCTATCCTCATTTTGAACTATATATTGGTAAGTGCTCTTCCAGGGATATTGTAATAGATTCTATCGATAGCTAAAAGAATAAAAACCTAAATGACCCTAGGAGCAGGAAAATCCTTCACTTTCTATCTCTGGAAAATGCTGCAGGACTGTTTTATAGAGACTGCACAGACCCCACGAGTTCCATTAGTGCCTATGGTCAGTGTAATGTTCTGACTACTGTTTCCCTTTCTGAGCACAGTCCATGTTCCTTTTTGAACAAATTTATGAGAGATTGACAGAAATAGTTGGATGTGGGAAAGCATCTTTGTAGAAGGTGGAAAAAACCCATAGTACAATACTGGAGAAGTATTACAGACTTACCTGGGACTAAAACCAAAGATATTTGGAGGTTTGATGTATGTTTATGCTGACTTTAGCTTACGTGGAAATTTGTTAGAACTAATCTCTTGTACTATGAATGTAAGCTATGAAGCTCTGAGTTGTAACTGATGGATGCTTTAGTATTGTGTAGTGGCCCTCTCCTTACTGCCTGCTTTCCTAGGAAAATAAGTGTTTGACATTTTTACGAAGTCCCGTGGATGTCATGCTAATCAGGCTGCCTAGGCTCAAAGCTCTTTTAATGAGGAAAAAAAATACTAAAAGCATTATGGCTAGAAGGATTGTGTGCGATTGTGTGATTTTGAAGGGAAATAATTTTAAGTACTTTAAATTCTCTTTTAAAACCCATTAATTACATAATAAGTGAACCCTAAGTAAAGTGCTGCATGATAAAGTGTCAGTGATTATGTATACACCTCTGTAATTCTGGCTGCTATCACAGCAAGAATGAGTTCTTTCAATTAAAGGTATATCCTCTGGAAGGGCAATTTTGGAATAAGTTGTCTTTGAAGGACTTCTCTTTCTAACCACCTTCTTTTTCTCTCTAACCTCTTTTTGCTTGAGAAATGCAACATATATTGCAGAAGGGAGGACTATCCCTCTCCACTAATGTAACAGTGGATGTCCTTACATAAATACTATCAGGCTTTTAGAATTTGTAATTTGTTGTGATTTTAGTGCAATTTGTGATATTTGCCACATTTGTGTCTTTAATGTTCTGTGGCTGGCAGTTATTTTTTTCCTTATGGCCTCAAAAAGTTAGGGCCAAAATATTTCTCCTCGTTTGCTTAAATATAATGTCTACCACTACATGTCACCTGTTGCACTGCAGTTAGTGTTTTCAGCCATCAAAAAGCCTTTGGCTTTGGTCTCTCATCTGTCAAGTTTCTTTCTCTCCCAGGGGCCAGTCTCTTCTCTTACCTCTCCCGTTGCTGATCTTGGATAATTTTATAACCCCACGTCCCCCACACTCTCTTTGACTGAGTGTCTGACCGAAGCAGACTAGTTGAACCACTAGTAAGAAAGCCCAGGAATGCTTTAAGGAAGAGTTTGTTGAATATTTCTCCCAGTTTGTATTGATCCCTGGAGTGGGTCCCAGTGCTGTGTCTGTCTGAAGAGCACATGGTGGGAGGACCTGTGTTCTTCTCCTGCAAGAAGGTAACAAATAAGATCAAAACCCATCAAAACAAATAAGTCCAAACCCCATCAGTGTGTTTGAAAGACCAGTGTTGGAAGCTGAAATACTGTACTGCTGACTCATGTAGTCTGCCTGGCCTGACTTCATCCTGGCTCTCCTGATGCACGTGAACTCAGACACAAATTAATTCCAGCCTGTCAGGAACAGTCCCAGAGTAATTCTTTGTGACACTTAGTAGGAAGCATTGATGAAAGCCAGCCCTCTAATTAATATATTGAATAATGCATCCCTCTGAGGCATATGGGGATCTCCCATACTGTCATAGCTTGGCAAAGCTAATCAAAAGCCGGGCTGCCAGGCTGAAAGTATCATCATATTTTGTGTATTCTGGCTAGCAAGGAAATGTCTCCCACTTTTTAATTTTTTTTTATTTTATTTTTTTAAATTTTTTTTTTTTTTGTGGGGAATTCGCGGTTTTGACCTTTGTTCTATATCATACTAATCTCTCAATTTCTGGGAAAATTGATGATTTCTCAGTGTGGGGGAGAATCCCTCTTGTCTGAAAGATAAACATTTGGGAATTCTTTTAAAATCACTACTCTTCTGAGATGTTTAGGAATTACCTTTTCACATACTCTGATTACAAACATAATTTTCTGGCTCTTTCATTCAATGGCAAATTGAATGAATTTCACACCTACAGGCATCAGGAGTGAGCATCTTTTCTGGATCCATCCTCCCTTTGCCCCAGACATCATCCCCGATGGCCCACTTGATTTCACCTTTACAGCTCTTGTTTCTTCACAGCAGTTGTGGCTGGAACCATCCTTGCAGTAGAGGAAGTTGCAATCCAAGAGAGGATTTATCCTCAGCAAGTACATCAGCACTATCAGGGACCATTTTTACTTGAAACAAGATACCTCAAAATTCTTCAGCGAGATGTTCTCAAAGAGAATCAGGCAGGACCCAGGTAAATTCCATTCATTTCCCTGAAGGACCCGGGTAAATTCCAGTTCATTTCCCTGAACTGACTTCAGCTGCTGAACCTTTGGAAATTTGCCTGGCATTAAGCTGACCAAACCCAGTTGTTTTATTTAACAGAAGAAGTTGAGCCCATGCTGTGCAAAAAGAACAGTCTTATCATGGCAAAACAGACAAGATGTTTCTGCATTAATTTAAATATGAACCATTTGTGTTGCTCAATAACATCCATTAAAGATAAGGAGGTCCGTTTTTATGCCTTCTGCTTGTTGTAAATTAGCAAACTCTCTTAAAACGACAATTCATCAGCAGTTATATGAGGCAGAATTCATTCTTGGCAAGAGAAGAAAATGAAACTCCCATCCTTTCATTCCCTGGCATTCCCCTGAGTCTCCTCTGTAGAATGAGATTAGTTTAATTTTGCTATTGTTAAGCACAGTGAGCATGAAGCTACATCAGAATGTAAGAGCAGGAAGAGGCATCTTATTAGCTGCACTACAGGTTCTTTTAAATAATGTTGATTCAGTAACTTGTGTCTTGCTGATCATATAGAGAACAAGGATGAAAAGCCAGTGAATGATGCTGTTTCACTTGCATATTTGTAGTGAGTTAATTGGAATAGGACATAGCAGTAGTTACCATAGCTCTGTAATTATCTTGCAAGATAATTGTTCTCCATTGGGCAGAAGGCAATAAAAATGAGAGGTAGACACATTTCCATGTTTAGTGGAATATCAGAAGTTCTGTAGCTGAGTTTGAGAGAGAAACATATTCACCTGTGTCTGCCAGCAAGTACTTAGGAAATAATAAATAATACCTGTAGAGTTCAGAGCTGATTTCAGTAGATCTGGATTTTCTCACTTAGGAAAAAATTCTGCTTTTTATTGAAAAAAATAAAGAAAACCAAGCCAAAAACTCTGTCACGTTTTTTGGCCAAAGGGTACAGACAGATTCTTAGGTTTTGCTCACAGTATTTTTGGTTTTCAGGTTTTGATTGAAAATCTTTGAGTGAAGGAGACATGTTCCATTATGATATTGATTTTAGGAGCAATCTGTAATAGTGACTCCCTAAAGCCATTTCTAGATCTGCAGTAGTTTCTCCAGAATTCTTTTTTTTTTCTTTCTACAAATCATTAGATTTGAACAGTGTGGTGGCACTTTGGAATTTGCCTTGAGGATAGAAACCAGCAGAGCATTACTTTTCATTTGGCCTTGTACTTCTCTTTCCTTTTATTGCTCCTCTGTAACAACAGATTAGGAACCCAGCAAAGAGAAGCTCTTGTTTTACTTAGAGCTTGACCATACACCTTTGCTTCTTGACATGACTCCCACTGCAGCATTCTGCCCTGAGCATTCTCACTTGACCAGGGCAATGCTTTTGGGATGGGAATGCTTTGGGATGCTGCTGTTGTGAAGAGCTGGGAGTGTGTCTAGTGCTCAGCCCCCTGGGCAGCCTTGTCTCCTTATTGTTTGTTCACCTGCCTGCATTAGAGCAAAGGACCCACGGAGGATCTCTGGTTTTTTGGTCTCTCCTGCTGCAGTGTTGCTCTTTTACTGACAGAGACCTGCATGTGACTGTGTCTGCTTTATTCATCTCCATTCTGCCTGTGAGGATGCTTCTGTCTCGGATGCAAACTTGTCTTGTCATGAGATGCTTGGTGATCTGCTGGCCTCATGACACTGTTGCTTTTACAAATCATAGCCACACAGACTTGCCATTTCTACAGGCAGAGCCTGTCTTTAGATATCTGTCTGCTGCCAGAGTCCTTTTTGTTTCCTGCTTCTTTGTCTTTTCCTCTTGTGGTATTGAGACAAATGAGCATCTCATTCTCAGCAGCTAATTGAGTGTGATTTTTTGGGGGCAAGGAGACACATTGATGCATTTATGCTTGCTGGTCCAGAACAGAGTAGTTCATTCTACTCTCTATTTTTTCTCCTTACCTTTGTTCTTCATTCCTTTCTTTCCCTATTCCTTTTCTGGCTAAAAGTCAAAGATGGCTAAAAGTCAAAGAAGGAAATAAGCCATTTGTTCTCTTCAGGTTAGTGTCTGAAATGCAGAGAAACAACTGTCACAAAAGGTTAGTGAAACAAATCTATTTTTTCATATTGTTTTTCCCCAAAATGCATGAAATGAACCAAAAATTCATTTCCAGAATGCTAGATGTTATCCCAGGGTGATTCTTCACAATATCCTGCAACAGGGAATGTAGAGACTCATTTTTCCTTAATTAATACAATGTACAATGCTCATAGGCATGGGGGACTCATCAGCAAATCCTATACGTATTGTCTGTGCCAAGTTTCATACTGGCATCCCCTCTTTGGACAATTTAAGCTTTATTTTTATCCATCTACTGCTGCATTCATTTATTAAATGATGTTTTTGCTCAGAAGCTTTTTGGAGGCACTTTATTGTGCATAGGCCTCTGTTAATAGCTGAATCACTGAGCCTTAGCATTTCAGGCCTGTCATATTTACAATTGGAAAACATTTGTACAAATGAGGGCAATTAAACACACTATCTGATAGTATCTGATAATCCTTATTTTGGTGTAAAACATTTCTTGAATAGGTCGTGTTTAAGATACTTCTGCTAGGAAACAAACTTGGAAGAATATTACAAGTCTTACAAACATTTCCTTTGAAGGAGAGGAGTAACCCCAATGAAATCTTTGGTTACAGGACTGCCAGGCTGAGCTGAGGGGTCTTTGAGCATGTACTTTGGTTTTCTAAAGTGATCTGAAACAGGGGGGATTAATGTTTTGTGAAAAAGCAAAGCAATAATCTATAGTAATTCCCCGTGTTTTCATGGAGTTTCCATGTTTTCCTTCAAAGGAGGGTAGCCAAGCACTGGGAAAAATTAATTAACTGGGCTTTATAATATAGTAGGCACTAAACTAATTTTAAGCAAATGCAAAAACAAAAAAAAAAAAAAAAAAAAAAAAAGACCAGAAAAAAACCCAAAAAAACCCAAAAAAACCCACTAAAATACTCTTATTCTTGTTTCCTAAAGGGACTTGAAACTTTAAATAGCAAAAGTGAAATTGTTCTGCAAAAGAGTGTCCCTTCCAGAAGAAGGCAAAACAGAATCAAACACTTGTGTTGGAATGTGCTTAAAACTTGCAGACCTCTAAACCCCAGGAAAATCCCCTCATTCCTCTCTAGAAATACCCTCTCTGAAGCAGCTCTGTTGGTGTTGGATGCATTTGGGATAGGGAGCTGATGGTGTGTCGTGCACTCAGGCTTTGGGAGGCCTTCAGGACAGTGATGTTTGATGAGCTGATGCTTCAGTACTTCCACCATATCCTGATGCTGGTACTGCTAGGACTTAGCAAAAGAAAAGGTTTCTTATTCAATTAGGATAAGGCTAAGCCCTTAGGACTGCCTTTGCATAGCCTGGATCAGCTGTACCCCAATGAGTCAGGAGCAGCTCATTCAGCTTCTCAGCCCGAGGACTGGGGCTGCACCTGGGAGCAACCAGGGCTGCCTTGGCACAGCTGACACTCCCTGCAGGAGCCTCAGTCTCCATAAGGAGCTATTTCAAGGGCACAAGTGGGAAATTTAGATGCCACCTGGAGCACATGCCCTGGCTGTGTTGCTGGTCCTTTTAAACCTTCACCAGGCTATGAATAAGAATCTTTGGCCTTCTACCTGCAAAAGTTTTCAAATATATTTCATGAGAATGTGCTTATATTTTTAGGCATTTATGGTATATGTTTGGGAAAAATGCCACAGGACTTTAAAGGCCTAAGACCTATGAACTGAATGAGAACTAGACACAGCCTTATTTGTGCATAGGTTTTGGTGTTAGCATAAGGAGAAAAGAAAAAAATGGTAAGCAACAGCAGTTTTGCTTTTGCTAAATATGCTTTAAAAGTATTCCCTGTTAATTTATCTGATAAAAAGAGTACCTTCTTTTATGTACTGAGAAGAGAAATAAATGATTGTCTGTGCAGCAGAGCCTGCTGCCTTTAATGGATTCTTTGGTGATGGCTGACATGGTTGAGCCTAAATGCCAGTTTTCCTCTCAAGGAAAGGATTGATTTGGACCTCTTTCCTCTTCTTGGTCTGGTTAATGCATAAAAGAGCTCTGTGTAGCAACTTTGTGGTTCAGGGGCCTGTGATCCACTGAGCTTACAGGGAAGGTACAGGTTTAGACATTTGGTCTTGGTGGGTGTGAGATGCAGGGAGGCAGATGCATGTATGCGCGTATGAAAACACATGCAGATGCCATGAACACATTGTTTTTGAGATACCATGCAGAAAACCTCCTTAAAATTCATTGGGACCATTTTAAAAAGGATTGGCTTTGCTGAAAAGAAATTAGCTGAGAATAAACACTAGGCAATTTTTTTCCCTTATCTTGCAAGCTAAGTCTCACAACAATTACTTCTGCTAATGTCCAGAACTATAGCATCACGGAAACTAGCACTGGAAAAGATGTAGAAAGCTCCAGGGACCTAGCTAAGACAGTTCCTTACAGTATCTTCCTGCCCAGCTTTTTTCCCAAGCTTCATTTGAAATATGCTGTGCAAGGAGATTTTGCCCATAACTCTTGAGAGACCTCATCACATCCTAACACATCCAGCAGCGTCTCCCCTGGCTCAGCCACAGAGAATGATACTGTATTTATGTGTTTAATAAACACATTCTTTGCCCCAACAGTTCTACATTTGTATAGCTCTTAACTATGGTAGTTTATGGTGGTTGGCCCAGGGTTGTGTGCAGGTTGGGTGTATGGGGCTGTTACATGCCCAGAGTTAATGTCTTCTGGGGGTGATTTTAGACCAATTAATACATAAATTGGCTTTGCCAACTGCAGCTATTGATACCTAGACACATATGATGCAGTATCAGATAGAGGAGAAGACTGTTGGAAAGGTAGGTGTCATTGAGCCTTGTGGAAAACTCCAGGTCAGTTGAGTGGGAATTGAATGAATTAGTTCCTGCTTCCCTATATGCACATGGGCATGGCCCTTGTGTTGCTTGGATGAGTTAGAAATACGCAGCGCTTCTCTGGTATGACACTAAAGTGTTTACTCACTTCTGGAGCAGGATAGAATTAAAATTACATCAGACTAATTGGCAGCATTCACTAATTTAACTGCACTTGCCTGCAGCAAGAGGAGGAGTTTTTCCTCCTTTACATATTATTGTACAATAAATATGTCTTTTTCCTTGATGTTTTTAGCCCTTATTTACTGTACAACATCCTGCTAGGTAGTATCCATCTGTTTCCTCTGTCTCTTTACATGGACACTGTCAATTGCCTTCAGTCTGATGTCTTAACCTGCAAAAATGAGTTTTCAAGTCAGCACCTTGGGAGTCTCAGTTTGTTGTAAAAGTTTTGATCTCGTTTCCAAAGCTGGTGAATGCCACCTTGACTGGTCAGAAACTAGACTCACCCCTGGCAAAAAGCTCAGTCCAGCAGGTTCCAGATCCAGTTTGAAAGGCTGGCTCCTGTAGCCTGAATTTTGGCTTTTAGCTTGCTGTAAATCCCAAACATAAATACTGCTCACATTCAGTGATGCTCACTCAAACCTCCAAAACTCTTGGGACCAGGAGATAGAGGAATAGAGCATCTCTTACTCTCAATTGATGGTTTAGGGAGCAAGGATCAACAGGGGCAGTTGGAATTGCTCAGCTGTTTTCATTTAAAATACTAGAGGAGACATATGTCAGTTCTTCTTTTCACCTTTAAATGCCTGGTGGGTAATGCAAAATAGGTAGAAAAAAATGCAAAAATTGTTTATTCCATGGAAGGGCATTAGAGTTGGTAGAAAAAGTGAACTGGGGCGTGCAGTAGGCAGGTAACCTGAAGAGTCTCTGTTTTTCTTTTTTCCTTTCTTTGCATGTGTTGGCATTTTTTATTTTGAAGTATACAACACCTTGCAGTTGGAAACTACAAGGAAACACTTCAGGAATAGTTAAAGTGCAGAATATTGTGTTTTCCATGCCCTTACTGGCTGCTCTCCCTTCCAGAGATGAAATATTAGCAGAGTGGCCTAGTAAATGTGCATCCTTGCACAATGCTCTTCCCTCAGGACAGAGATAAGGATCTTGCCAGGATCATGTCCATCCTTCAAGAGCACACGATTCTCTTCTGAAAAGAAGAGAGGAAAGACCTTGTGAAAATCAAGAGCTACCATGAAAACAGAAAGGAACAGCAGCAGCAGAAGATACCAAAAAAGTAACAATCCTTCCTTTTAATGGAACTCAAAGGTAGTTTGAATTCTTAATTGGAAAATGATCCTGTGCCTGCTGCAATTCTGGCTGCAGGCTCCACATTTTGAAAACTGCTTTTGCAGCAGTTGGGGAAAGTGTCAGCAGGAAAAACTGACCTTTCCTGTCACTACTGCCTGCATGCTCTCAGCATTTTGTCATGCAAGGGGTGATTAATGAATAGGGGTGGTGGAGGATGTTAATTTAGCTCAGTTCCTCACAGTGAGGGTGCCTTATTTTACTCCCTGTGGCCATCCAAGACAGCAGCACGCATGGGTGCATTTTGTGAACCTTGGTTTAAATTTTGTACGGATCTGTGTGACCATGGGTCAGGACCTCAGGCTCCTGAGTGTTAAATACTCTTGTCTTTATAAGCTGCTGGACAGGGTTGTTAGCTAGACCACCATGAAAGCCTTTCCCAGACACCACACTCTGTGGGCTGCACTTGGTTGTATAAGTCAGGGAATGCCGACATCTCTCCTCAACATGCTTTATTTGCTTAAATAATATTGAGCAGTGTATCCTCCAAATGTTCTTCAGAGTGTAAGAAAATACAAGGCTGTGAAAGTGTCTCTTCTTGTTTTGTTACTGCTCCTGTATTGCCAGACCAGTGAGGTTGTTGTAGTGAGTTCTCAAGGCTAGAGAATTACAACTGCATAAAGGAATAGCTTTAGAGTCTGTGTGTGTGTTTTTGCAGCTGTGCTTCAGGATCTTGCTCTTTCCACTGATGACTTTTTTGAATTCTTCATGTAAAGCCCCTCCAGAAAAATGATGAGAGACCATTTGCTAAAAATACCTAAATTCAAGAGTCAGAGCAATGCAAAGCAAAGCTCTGTTCCTTGCCAGTGGGAACAGATCTGAGGTGAGGCATGAAGAACCAGCATTGATTGGGGATATGTTTTGCAATCAGTCATTGGTATAAGAAAGCAGCTTGGTTTGAGTGAAGGAAGGTTGACCAGTGCATCACTTTTGAGCTTTATCTGTCTGCAGATAGAGCAGCCTGTCTTGCTTTTGTGTTGCGGAACACTTTGTGAGCTTTTCAACTTGTAGTGCACTATTTGGTGAACAGAGGAGTACTAGAGGTGTGCTGTGTGCTAGTCCTTTTCTGTCATCATTGTTATTCTGAAAAGAACCATTAGGCTTGTCAAAACTAATTAAGGGAACAAGTAGATGGCACTGGAAAGGAACTTCAAGCTAGAATGACATGTTTCAGGGGATCCCTCTCATTCCCTGGTGCACGCTTGAAAGGCATTATGAATAGATCCACAGAGCTCGTGCATGCAAATGCACAATGGTAATGAGTATTCTGGATTTTGTTAGGATATACTTAGGTTCTTCTACTTGCAATCCCTTTTAAAATGAATAGTACTGTGGCAGACTGATGTCTCTTTTTACCTGGGCCGAACAGTATTGCCACGTTGCTGCAGGGGGAGATACAGTGCCCCCTCCATCTGGAGGGGAGAGGCCCAGAGGATGTCAGGGGCCCAGGTGAAGCCATCTGACACTGTCAGATGTGTGTCAGGACACAGCAAATGGCTCTGAGTAGGAACCTTCCAGAAGGACGGATGCCAGGAGAGTGCATTTAAAGCTGAATTTAAGTAGGAAACCTGTTGGTAAGGGCTGCAGGGCAAGTCCCTAAAGTGTTCCCAACCTTTCCCTCCAAGTGCTGGAATTACCACTCCATTTCATTAATTTGTGATGAATAGATATGATGGTAAGCATGTACATCTGTTTCTATTGGCATGTCATAGACAAGGGTGATTGTTATTGAATGACTGAAATTACAGCAGTTACTGCTACTCATTTGAAACAGGGCAGAAAACCTCTGCTGTGAACTAGAAAGATTGCTTTCTATAGACATTGGGGACTAATACTGCAGCACACTGTAATGTTTTTCACTGATATTTAAAGGAATTTCTGTGTATCCTACTGTCACTTTTAACCGTGTCCATATATTGGGAAGCTTTGATCCCAATAATTGTGTGATCACAGGAACTCAGGCTCATTCTGGCATCCTTACCAATAACAGACAGCCCTTCTTCCTTGTGGGATCACCCTGAAACTGATGGTAGCAATTAAGGAGCAGACTGTTTCTCACTGTGAGTGGAATGATGAAAGCCCTGCCTGTGCTGCTTTGTTTTGTTGTGTTGGTATCTTTTGGCCACAATTCAGAGCGTTGTGAATGGACTTGCTATCGATGTGGTGCTCTCGTTAACAAGCAGTGCCAGTTTCTGTTACCTGCACAGTGGGTCATAATGTAGTTATTTTGACATTTGCAGCACTGCCTGATCGTAGCTGAACTCCAGCACATTTATATGTTTGTCATTGCTTCGGTTGCTCTGTTTTTTGTGGGATTCACAAAAATGTATTAGAGCATCTGTATTTTTAAAATTATTATTATTATTATTTTTACTGTTTTTGCTGTTGATGCCCCAAGGATGAAAACGGCAAAAGAATGTGATAAAAATATTTTCAGAACATTAGGGAATTCTGAACATTGGCTGGCTCAAAGGGAATCTATTATTTACAATCTACTGTATCAAATTCAACTCCCACCGAATTAGAAACTGATTTTTGTCATTGTCCCTTTTTAATCTAACCCTTTGGTTAACTCAGGAGAAGCAGCACCATAAATCTCATGGACATCTATGGATTTTTTTTTCCCCTGCCAGCCATTGCTAGGACTAAATGTTCATCTCTCAGTGATTCTTATCAGCCAGGACACTAATAATAACATTTCTGTTCTGGACTTGACTTTCCCTCTTCCAGGAGGAAAAGTATCTTTTTAATGTGCTTCGAAAAATATTTTTAGGGAGTAAACAACAATGCATAGGAAGATTTGACTTGGGTTGCATAAGTTCCAGCTAGTGAGATTAAAAAACTCCTTGTGCCTCTTTTCATAATTGTCAAGGACCATTGATGGCACGGGATCATGGTGTGAATAATGAATACTTTCTCATCTTTTTAAAATCAGAAGTTCACCATATGTGTAACACTGTTTTTCTTCTGAAGATGGGGAAAAGGAGATAAAGAATAGCAAGATTGCCCAGCAAACCAGGGACAAATCAGTGAACTTAGTCTTTCATGTTTCTAATCAGCCAAATAAAACCTCCTTTTAATTTGCTTTCTGAAGTCATGAGGCTGCTGTGCTCTTAAAACAAAACTCTAATTTTATTGGGTCTCAGGACCAGCTCTCTTTGCTATCACTAGAACAGTCATAGTAGCCTTGATCTTGTAGACAAGGGACAGGCAGGATCACTCTCCCATGCCTGGGAAGGTTGGTGTAGGGACCCTGAGCATGGTCTGTGTGGAAATACAAAGGAGACGAGTCATTAAAAGGTGGAGACCTACATACCAGGTGTCCCAAGGTAGGTTTAAACTAGTTTTGTGTTCCTTCCCCAGCTCTGTCTGATAGCAGCCTTTCAGCCAACTGACTGTCCTCTCTCTCTCTCCTCCCAGGTCAGTGGCTGGTTTGGATAAAGAACCTGACCTTGTGCACATGGAAGCCCGGACAGCTGATGGACGTGAGTGCCTGCAGCCAGTGCTAAAAACTGGGCTTTGAGCCAAGAATGGAGTGGGAATGAGAATCCACTTTACCCATGTTACATCTCCATTTACTTTTAATTGGCAGGGGAGATGTGGGTCATGGGGTTTCATGTGATGTTCTTATCCTGAGCCTGTAGGGGAAAGTCATGGGCTGCAGGGCTTGTATCTGTGGAGGGGGTGGACAGAAGCACAGTCTGTTGGGCTAAGAACCCATCTATCCTGTTCCCTGTTTAGCTGTTTCAGTATCACATAGTTTATGTCAATCATAAAGAGCTGGGCAACCAGCACTGTACCATGGAACCTCTGTGCATTTCCAGAGGTGCTCAGAACAGCTAGGTGGTACCTGAGAATCTGAGAAATTACCTGCAGTCAGACTTGCCCTCTGGCCAGAATGTTCCTATGCCCCTTTGTCTTGTATTGAAAGTATTTTGTAGTTTTGCTCATAGTGTATGAATAGGTGTTCCGTACCAACACATTACAGGCTTGAAATGTGCCTGGGTCTGAAGAAGGAAATAGGAAAAAAATTTCTTAACCCCTCACGGAAATAAATCTAGTCACATTTGCAGTGGAATGGATTCCTACGTAGTCAGTCTCCAGCAAAGACATGGTATTAGAAGTAAGTTGACTTACTCTCTCCAAAGTGTTTTAGATATTTCTCACAGGAACTGCAGCATAGTAATACATCTTCTCCGTGTGTGGAACTTTACTCCAGTGTGAGGGAATGGGAGCGACGGAACAAGTGTCCCATTTTGGTGCAGGGACAGTATAGAAAAACAACATAGCATTGAGGAGTTAGAGGATTTCTGGGGAAAAAAAAGCCTCATTTTTGTTGGTTGCAAACTTTTCTCTGTTTTAGTCAAGTGCTGCGTAGGCCAGATGTGTGAACAAACTCCTGTCTATCAAGATGGCTTCTCTGAGCTTGTGGATGTTCTAATATTTCTCACTGGCCTCCCACTGCTATTTAGTGATGGCAGCTGAATAAATAACCAGGCAATAACAGCTCAGGGGTGACAGCTGTTTGTTGAATTTGTGGAAAAAGCAAAACAGGCCGACAGGTGGGTGGACAGGGTAGGGAGGCATCTTCAGTGCCTTTGCTGCTGTGTTTACTGTTGCAGGTATGATGGGAGAAGTGGTCAAATGCAAATAAAAAGTCCCAAGCAAGCAAAGTGCTGATGGAGTCTGTTTTGAAACTAAGTTTAAACTTGCTCACCCAGCTATTTGAATATTGGATATGTCAAGGATGTAAACGTTTGAAAGATGTATCCCCAGCTTAAAGACAGCTCTCTTCCTTCAGGTCTTGTTTGCTCAGGGGTTTGCTCTTTGTTCTTGTTTTAATATATAAATTCAGCATTTTGAAACTGGCAGCTGATGGTGTTGAGGGTTTCACTGGAAGCCAGGCTTGGCCAGTAGTGTCAGCAAAACAGCCCCACTGCAGCTGCCATCCCAGACCTGCTGGGCTGTGCTGGCCCTGCTGGCCTGTACCAAAGGACTCCTCTCCCAGCACAGCACAAAAGTACAGTGCTGCTCCAATTGGAGGTTCTAAGGCTAAAATCAATATTTGTTTGTGTTATAAAGCAGCGACAGCCTCACAGCTACAGACTTCCCCAGTGCTCTGTTGTTCAGCTCTGGGTGCTCAGGAATGGGGCACTGACCTTTTCTCCCAGTTAGTTCTGCAACCAAATCGGGCCTTCATGTGCTCAGTGAAATAGCTGAGGCACCTACACGTGCTGGAAAACGGGGCCCTGCAGTTACTTCCTCTTGATCAGAAAGCTTCTCATAAAAGTCTTCCTCAGTATTATGCAGAAGGAAGGAAAGACTTCTCTAATGCCTGTTTTAGGTCAGTCTGGTGGCTCAGTCACTTTGATGCATTAACAGACATAGATTTAAGTATTCCCATTGCTTAGCTTAATTCAGATAGAAGAATCCATGCCTTCAATATCACTGGCTGCTTGAAAAATACATGATTCTTCTAGGCTGGGCATTTTTCTTTCCTCGTCTTCTGTTTGCCTCCATGTTTTTAAGTAAAATTAAAAAAAAAAAAAAGTGAGTAAAAGCAGCAGAGAAGGGAGGGAAAGGAATGGAAGTGCTATTTAGGACTAGACTTCTGAATTTGATGATTTCTAAATTTTTTTAATTTTTTTTTTCCTTTGGCATTAATGGGACTCAAGAACCTATCTAATACCAATTCAGAACTGGAGCCTAAAAGGAGCTCTGGAGCTGGGAACAGGTGGTGGGGCATACTGGAATCTCATTTGTCCATAAATGAGTCAGGGCTTATGGATCAATAAGCTTATGGATCTGGGAGCTGGCAGTCCTGTTCACCTCTCTGGTGACTGTCCTTCAAGATATCTTGCCATGTGGTTTTGTCTGTCCAGTCATTAGGAATGGTTGTGTCTCTGAAAAACCCACCTGCCCCTGTGCCTAGTCTCCTTAAATACTGCAAGATGCTGATAATTCCAGTGCCTATCTTATCTCAAGCTGTTCGCATCTTTCGTAGCAGATGAAGTTTTTCACATTTTTTTGACATCTTGGCAGAGTCATTGTAGCAGAATAATAATCCAGGCTTGCATTTTTAAATTGTAAAACATGTAGGAGCCTTGGGCATTGTGCCTTCTGCCAGAGTGTAACAGGCAGCAGCAAGGACAGGGCTGGATGCAAGGGTGCTATTATGATCACACTGACACAAGCACCCACCAGCATTCCTGGGAAGGATATATTGAACTTTCTGATGTTCAGTGAGTTAATCTTCACGCCATTCACAAACACACTGCAATAAACAGGATTTGAATTATAGGAAAAAGAGGGGGAGAAAAGCTAACCAAAAGGATAAAACAGGGTAACTAATTTCTGGAGAGTCTACATGTCTTTTTCATTGGGGGAAAGATTTTCGTGGCCAGTGAGTTTTTTCTCCCTCTCATAGAAACCTTCATGATGTTATGATTTTAAATCTTGCCTGACACCAGGGCCTGATTTAAGCTGAGCCAATCTTCCAATTCAACTTGTCTCTATCAACTGCCCTTTTCCCTACTAGCCGTGCTGGACAGCTATCCCAGGAGGGAGACAGGACTTGCTGTCCTGTGTCTAAGTCACAGTCACCTGCACACAGGCTGGCCCTTTGCAGCCTTCAGCACAACAGCTTTGACTGTTTCACTGCCTCCCTACAGAGACCCACACTGCTGGGGAGAGAGCCTCTTGTGCTCCTGCTTCCTGCCAAAGCTGGCATGGCTGGCAGGAAAATATGAGACATGGTAGCTTGGCTTATTTCACCAGTTTGTCCCTTCCAATTTCAAGAAATTGTTTCCATTTTGTCACTTCAAAAAGGGTAAAAATACACTCCAGAATCTCAAGATGGAAGACTGTGTTAAATAGCAATGAGGAGGTGGTTCAGGCTCCTCAGCTGGAAAATGGCTGTACATCTGTGAAAGCCATTCCCTAATCCTAAGTGAGGTGGGAAGGGTTTGTGTGGAGGCATGGATGCTGGGATTTGAGCTGCAGCAAGCCCTCCAGGCTGCTTGATGTCCATATTGCCTCATTCACAGATGAGCTGAGAAAGTGGTTAGAGTTGCTTATAAGCATAGAAATTTTTAATGTTGCCTGGGAAGTAGGGAGCCCTTCTCAACTCCTTTTGCAGTGGGACATTATAAAAATGCCAAAAGTAACAAAAAATTCAACCCGCTAAAAGAACCCTGAAAACCAAAACACCCAAACCCTTTAATTCTGGTGTTGTATAGGACAATATATGAATTAGAAGTAGTGCCCAGACAGAAACAACCTCCCTTAGGCAATACACCCCCAGTGAAAGGTAAGCAAGGATTTGGAAGCATGGCTTAGTCTCATGTCACCTGGCCCTCTCGGTGAATGTCCTTCTACCTTGTGGCTGCCCAAAATGGGGGTGCAAAATTACCTCATTCTGGAGGAGAGGCTGATAATAGCCTGGAAGTTAGGATGGCCTCTTCTCTCTTAATGGAAGCTTTTGTTGAGAGACCCTGTTCTTTCTGTGTGAGAAGATGTGCTCTGTGAATGTCACCCTTTTAGAAGCTTGAGCAGGGCCTTGAGATTGTTTCTCACTTTGAGTCTCACACAAATGGGAACAGAGCTGGGTGCTGCTATATTTTTACCTGATTTTTAATGTATTTTAAAGGGATTAAAAAAAAAAAAAGTTATTTGGGGAAGCAGGAAAAAACCAAGACTTAGCTTTATCTAGTATCTTAAAGCAGAGAGGTTTAAAGATATTTTATTTGTTTCTGTGTTTTCTTGGTTTTTTTTTTTATAGGCTTGTATTGTAAAATATATGAAAATAAATAAAACAAGAGACTAAATGGAGAATGGGCAGTGAGTTACCCCTTTGGGGAAGCAGGAAAAAACCAAGACTTAGCTTTATCTAGTATCTTAAAGCAGAGAGGTTTAAAGATATTTTATTTGTTTCTGTGTTTTCTTGTTTTTTTGGTTTTTTTTTTTAATAGGCATGTATTGTAAGATATATGAAAATAAATAAAACAAGTGACTAAATGGAGAACGGGCAGTGAGTTACCCCCCTTCTCCACCACCATCTCCTTGTGAATATTAATCAGGTGCCATCCTTTGAGTATATTTGATTGCTGGTGTAACACACTCAAAATGACACATTTCCCAATAGGCAGGAAGCTCGTTGTCATGTCAACACTTGTGATTTATCGGCATTTATTTGTGACAGGTTTTTATTCCTCTTCCCATTCTGTCACTCAGCAGCAGCAAATTATCCCCTTTTTGGAAGGATAAGAATATCCAGGCGACTGTGTGGGAGAACGTACTGGAGGGAATGAGCTTCTAAAAATACAACTCCTGACCTCTCCTCCTTGTTCTGCCTAATTTTAGAGCTACCTCAAAGAGCAAGTCACTGCTGTTGATCTCTTTGGATAGCATGGCAGCACATGAGAGCCTCTTGTTTTCTGAGAAGTTGCTTTTATCCACTGCAAGGTTGTCTTAGGTTCCACACTGAGGAGCTAAATAGCAGCTCTGGGCCAAGTGTGTGTATATCAGCTGATGAAGAACTTTAATTTATGCCAACTGAAAGTCTGACCTCTCTGCTGCTGCTGCTGGAATTTTATGCTGGGAGAAAGCACAGCTCTGATACTCTGGTTATTGGCGCTGTCTGTAGGTCAGGTGTTTTTCACCATACACTTTAATCACTACCCAGTACTCTGAGCTGGCACCAGCAACATTTTCTGCTGCTTTAGCATCCTCAGTGGGACTAGGATTTCATTACTGCACCAGACCTGTGTGACTGCTCTGACTCAGCCCTTATTAACCTGGAATCCCTGGTGCATCAACCCAGAACCAGGTCTGCAGCCTTTAAACAGGGGCCTTCACTCACTGGGTGGTTGGGCATGGACCTTCATTAGATTAAAGCTTTGCTGTACTTTGTGACTCTTTTAGACAAAATATTTTAGAAATTATTAGTCCAATTAGTAATGCCTCTGACTTGCATTCTTTTTGCATTTTTAAGAGTGTTGCTGGGACAAGACTGTAAAAGAAGAAACTCTCAGTCTGTGAAACTTGTTTTAGAATTTGGGAAGGCAGTTGGCTGAATCTCAGAGGATTTCAGTTGTGCCCCCTAGAACTTTCCACTGCCCCACATATTGCTGTCACTGTAAGGATACAGACCAAGGACAAGGCAGGTTTTTTGTGATAGAGAATCCTATAAGCAGCTTTGCTGGGCTAGTGACTGTCTTTTTAAACTTCTCTTTTATCATTTTGGGCTCAGTTTGAGAAGGTCCATGTCAGAAAGTCCTGTTGTGAACTAAAATCACTGCACCAGGCTCACCCCAGCCCTTACAAACTTGCTGTTTACTTCATTGATGTTCTGTCCTCACCCTTTGTAGAAAAGCAAAGAAGCATTTGAATCTAAGAGGCCTGTAAAAGTGCCAGAGTGCAAAAGATGTGACCCTTTTATCACTCCAGCTGTCATCTTAGTAGTATTTTTATTTTCTTCCTAATTTGCAGTTTTCAGAAGAGCAGTTGAAAAGCAGAGATGGCATATTTAGATTACACACATCCAGAAACACAGTGCATTCATTGTGCTGTTTCATGAGGCCTTTTCTTAGCCTGACTGAAATAATGCTTAATCCCCTATAACCTCTCTCAACTTGCTGGAGGTGAGCACATCTCTTCTTGTTCTGACTTTCTGCATATCTGCCTTTTCCTTCTGTTGTTTTCATGTTCTTCTCCCAGTCCTGTTCCTCCTCTCAAGCAATATCAAGGCCTGACAGGATCCCATTAGTGTGATGGTCCTCTGTTCTCTCTAGACAGATGCATTTGATGCTTCTTGCAGTGCATATAACTGCTGTTAGGAATCTTCAGCCACTCATGCTATTTCATGGCCGTGGCATTTTCATTCCGAGTCTATGTTTGCTATAAAGACTTAATTTTGGGAGACGCTTGTGATTTTCACAGAAAAATAAGTTAAATTTAATAGTGTTGATTTAGGCTTTTTTTTTTTTTTCCTTTTTGTGTTTTACTGCCACAATTAAAACCAGTCAACAAGGCTAGTGGGTTTCAGAGGGAAGACAGGGCTATGATTTCCAGAAGGGTATAGGAATTGGTGAATTCTACCCAGGGTAGCCTCTGCTCTATTGGGTCTCATCAGCAGCTTTCTGATGCATTTATGGTTGGTACCCTCCATTTATGGGGCATTTTGAACTTCAGTCTCCTGAGGGATGTCTGCACAACAGGGAAGGGAATGGGGAATGCCAAAGTGTGGTGAATTCCTAACTTCAGAGAGCAGTTACAAGTGTCAGAGACTGCAGGCAGATTCTGAAATAACATCTCCCTAGATGGAGATACGACCTTCTTTGGAGCTGCTGATGGTGTTTACAGACAAGTGACCCCTACCTGGGCATTTCTGATGTGTCCCTATGCTCCCATTGCAGACACACACTATTTGACCTGCCGGATCCAGGAGTGCTCCGAGACCAAGAGGAGCGGGCCCTTCTCACGCTCCATCGATGTCAGCTCCCTGGTTGTTCAGGATGAATACATCTTCATCCAGGTACATTGGCTTCATACAAATGGCATATCAATTCTGCCTGCACAAGGTATTTCTTCTTAGGGTATATTCTTAGGATATTCTTAGGATAAGAACATGGGACTGCAGTTCTTAAGAGCTGGGAGTTCATCCCATTGGCTCTGCAGTCTGGGAGGGATACAGCACTTGATCTCGCTGCTCATCACTTGCCTTGAATCATATATTTTTAAAGTTTGTTCATTAAGAGTCCATGAATTTCACAACTTGCTATTTGTGTGGCTAATTCTAAAATCCAAAGGAACTAGAAATGAATTTGGGAGAACAGAAAAGAACAAAGGAAAGGTATGAATGACTATTTTAGCAATTGGAAAGGTTTATGCTGATTTGACAGTCAAATAATGCTAATAGAGTGAACCAAAATTTGTAGTAGGAGGTAAAAAAGCAGAAAAATTGAGGAAAGTTCTTACAGGGCAACTTCAAAGTGATTAGTCTTTAAATTTGTCAGTTGGTGATAATTCTGGAAATGAGGAGAAAGTGTCAGAAATTGAATGAGAAACTACGTGTTTTCGAGATTTTTTGAGAATCCATGGATTGGATGGAACAGGGCCATCTCTCTAAATTTTGTGTCTGTGGAAGCCTGAGAATGAATAGTACGGTCTGGAAGAACACTTCCTGAGGATGTACCATTTGGTTGAAAACTGAGGGCCAGGCTGCGGTGATTCCAGATTGTAGGAAGCTCAGGAGACACAGAAATTACAGACATGGTGATGCAGGGGGAATAAAATGAGATGAAGACTGGATTCAGGTGGTACAAAAAAGACACATGCTTCCCATTTCGAATAAGACTGGGTTATATTAAGCTCCTATTTTATTTCCTTGAGTGAGCATTTTTCTTGACTGTATCCAAATTATGAGAAAGATTTGCTGTGTTTATTGTCAGACTTTCTTATAAAAGGGAAGACTGATAAATTTGTGCTGGGATTAGGTGGAAGACTGTATCCCTGTGGCCTAGGAGGACTGCAGTATGAAAACTGCATGCATTTGAGCAACATTGGCAGACTTCTTCTGAAAGTAGGGGAGTGTGCTGCTCTAGAGATGACCTACTGCAATGGGAGCCACAGTTCCCTTCAATCCCCCATGAAACCCAGTCTGCTACTGCTTCCTTTGGCCACAGTGGAGATCCACTGCTAGAAAACATTGTGAATTCAGTTTTTGCTACTTACTAAGTCATGATTTGACTAAAAGCAATGGCTTTCCAATCGATAAATGCTCTGCTCACCAAGGAGTATTTTAGGGAGACTCTCTTAATGTGGTGGTTTATGTCTGTGGCTAAGGGTGTTGGAACATCCAGCTCTTTAAGCATGAGGCCTTACAGATGTTTCTCACTCCACAGCTCTCATCTGTGTTAAAACAAGGCCACTCTGTTTAGAATCTTGATCTCACAGTGAGGACGTGGGGCTGGTGTGTGTGTTCCTCTGCCTCAAATCAGAAGTGAGCAGCTCAGGCTATTAGCTTCTAAAAGCTTCAAGTTAAAAAAAAATGTGTGTGTGTGTACAAACATGTATGTATATGTAATACTCAAGTGTCTTGAGTATTCTTAGCAAGGTTTTATTATAGCTTAATGGGTGTTTGAATTGAAAAACACATCCCCACACTTTACAAAGCTGTTAAATATACACACAGAACATTGCTGCTGCTTTGGGCAGGAGACTCTCCATGCCCAGGCTGTCTATCCCTTTCCCTGTGTTTTGTGTCACACTGGCAGGGTTTCTGCCTGCTGTAAGTGGCTGCAGATGCTGGGCAGGGATTGAGCCCACGCAGAGCTCGAGTGACACGCGGGCACTTCAGATTCCCAGCACACTCTGAGCTGAAGGTGTGTTAAATCCAGGATATGGTCAATGGGCTGTGCAGAGTGTTTCCTTGGTATGTGTGTAGGGGTGCTGATAGGTCCTGGGATGTGTTAGTCTCACAAACCATGTGGTATTGCTGCCTATTATGGGATGTGTCAGATTGACTGCTTGCAATGTCTCAGTATGTTGTTCAGTCTGGGTAATCTTGGACAGAAGTGTAGGAGCCAGGTCTTTAGAATTTTAAATATTAGACAGAGATGAATAAATAAATATCAAATTAAATGTTAAGAACTTGGTGAGGTTTAATAGCTGCATAAAGCATTGGTGCATGAGTTCTGATATGTCTGTTCTGGAGCAAATCAGAATTAATGTCTTGGAGTGGAGAGAGGAGCTTTTTTTTTTAAACTTTTGTCATTAAACCAGTAGATTTTTATTCAAAATCTGTAGGCAGTGTTCCTCTAAAATGAGAGAGATCGAAACCTTCAGGGGCAATTTATCTCTTATTTCACCTATTTCAACATGAGCTAGGTCTCTCTTTGAGTATGCCTTTCTCATTAATATTAGAAGGAGCCTAAGCAGAGCTTAGTGAATACCCCAAAATTTTTGACAGTTAAAATTAGGGAAGATGAATTCCAGCTGTTGATATCAATGTCTTAGATTATCTGCATAGAGTTATTTACTAGTGAATATCCATTCTAACCAAGTTGATAATCAGGCTTGTACTGTAAGATTCCTGGGGAGCATTAACTTGTGTAACTGCACTTGAAGCAAACATGATACTATGATCCATAATTGATAGGGGAAAGAAGAACACAGAAGATATTATAAAGCCATTATAAATCAACAATTCCTGTTGTGCAGCACTTCTGAAAGGATCTTTCAGAATTGCAGTACAAATAAAAAAAATGAGAGTGATCTTACGCTTGAAAATTTTATCTGTTGAAGAGAGTTTGAAAAGACTGGCACTTGTTACCAGGCAAAAGAGATAAATAACATAGCCCATGAGGAAAGATGTAAAAGGTAATGTGGGGGGAAGAAAGAAATAGCTACTAAGAGAGAGTAGGAAGAATTATTATGAATAAAACAGTAGGTGATCACTCTGAATTTATTGACTGACTTTCTATTTGATTGATCAATAGTTATTTAAGGATGCCTATCATGTCACTAGGATTGGATTGGATAATTCTGCATAAATAGATACATTAAGAGAAAATCTTACCCTCTCTTGCATGTATAAGTTTTCATTTCACAGTATTGCTCTGGTGTAACCAGGAGCCAATATCATAATCTTCTTTCATGATTAATACTTGAAATTCATTCAACTTGAAAAACAAGTAATTTTTTAGTGAGAAAATCTTGGAATATGTCTGGACTTATGTACTATAGCAGAAGGAGCTAATTTGATTATCAACTTCGCCATTTAATGTCCGTGTCTGTGGTGTTCAATTACATAGCTCTGCTCAAGTGAGTACTTGTTACTGAAACAATATCACTTTCCAAACTTAGGTGCAAACATAACCTACAACTGCCTAAAAGATGTGATTTCCTGACAATTACCTAAACTGCTATGGTATTCTCATCTGCAGAGCCTACATTAAAAGACACGGGGAACAGGGATAGTCATTTGGGATGAGTCTAGAGTACTGATACTTTGGAGAATTTATATGTTAAAAAATAAATTACAGAGGGAAATCTAGGAAAGGTATTTTTTAAGCAAGTCTTGTATCAGGATTTCTAATGGAATTGGTCAGGTAGCTGAAAAGTGTTGAAAATTAAATAGGTTTTAATGAAAATGGTGATTATTTTTCAGGAAATTCTATTTTGAGTGAGACAGCATTGTTTGGAGAGAACCTTTTTATTTTCCTACAAGTGAACAAATAATATCAATGCTACTCGGTTCTATGAAGAGAGAATCAGGAATGATCTGTGTGTTTCCTTGTCAACAGATCAAAAATTTCCACTGAAAATGAGGGAAAACATGAGCAAATGTCACTGCTTATTTCAGGCAGTGAGGAGAATCTGGGCCACAGAAGTCCCAGTACAGTGTTGCTTATTTGGGGGTGTCTGAGGAGTCCTGGGGGCATGAATAGGGCAGTGCGTTCCCTGGGAATCGGCTTTGCTGTGGGGCAGTGCTTTTTGCAGAGAGCAGCATTCCTGTGGGCAGACCCATGGCTGCCATAGAGCTAAGTACTAAATAAACTAAATTAAAAGAGATGTGTGGGAATGTGCCCTCTGTTGACAGAGTGACAAAACTATCCTTTGTCAACTTAAAAAGGAAAAAGGCCCAGAAGTTTCTCTCCTCGATTAGGTAAAAAGACACCTCATGGGACCTGGGGAACTTCACCTCAGACTTAAGGACACCCAATTGGACAGGAGCCAAAAAGTCCTGCCTAAACAATTTACTACAAAAAGAAGAGAACAAAGAAACTAATCACTTTTGTGAGGTGTTTTACCAGGAGCAAGAACCTCTTACATCTGGCTCAGTTTTTCTCTGTAAAAAGTTTTGTTAATTTGCCTTTTTTTAAAACTTTTCTGTTTCCAACACCACCACCGAAGCCATCCTGCTGATTTTATGCTTTCTGAGGTAGCCAAGCTAGCTTGGGTGTGATATGGGTCTCCATAAGACCTGGCTCGAGGAGACCCATATATCAGAGCTGTTCCTGGCTGCCCAAAGGTTATGTGCAAGCATCTCAGGTGAAGTGGCTCAGTGGTTCTTCTGGGTGGCTGGACTCCCACCTTGGATGAGCCTGGCTGCTACTGGAGAGGGATGACATTCACAGTGCTGACCTGTGTGAGGACTGTGTCTTCACACAGAAGCCTGGAGATGGACAGAAATAGTGAAGGAACTCTTCATGTCAGAATGTCTGACATGACACTACTACTGTTATAGTGCTGGTGACCTAAGGATGTCAGTGGGACAAAATTTACAGGGAGAGAATTTTTTTGTGAGTTGGAACTGAGAGTTAGAAAAGGACAGATAAGATTTTGGGTATATTCACAAGATCCTAAGGGACATGAGAAAGGATTTGGTTCTTCAAAATTGTTTTTTCTCTTTTTTTACCCATCTATAGATCTAGGTCTCATAAATATGTTTCCATCCCCCTATTAATCTTGTTGTGTTGTGTAAACCCTTCTGCTCTGGAAATCTGTGGATTTTCCCCCAGAGATTGTACCAGTCTAGTCTGGCATGCAGTTATTGCGGTCCCTGTTCCTCTCTTAGGCTTCTGTCTCTGTCAGCACTTGGAGACCCTCAGGGTTACTTTGGCCTTTTTGATTTGAGCTGGCTGTAAGTGCAGAGGTGTGTGGATGGGTGATCAATACCTGTCTTGGTTGTTTTTTATGTCTTTATTTTTCTCCAGGATGCTGCAGACTCTGCTATCCCAGTGGAGAGAAGCTGAAGTTGATCTGAGTTGTAGCTCAGATATTCAGCACTTTCCATTGCAGTGACACCACTGGGTATAGACAACTCCTCAGACTTAGCAGCTGATACCTGATTTGGGTTTGGGGGTGATACACGCCAAACAAATGCCTTTGGAGATGAACCCTCTCAGATCTCTCTTTGACTGGTGGAATGATCCCTGCAAAGTTTGATTGAAAAGGATTCGTTTTTTGCTACATAGCCTGGCCCATTTCCACTTTAAAAGGGAAGCGCTTTGCACCAGTAATCAGAGAGGCATGCTCAGGGGCACTGCCTTATCACTTTCCTAGGCCTTTAAAGAGTGGAAGCATGGTTACCCCTTCCCCTTTCCATCCCATGGTATAATTTATCAAGGTGTTTAGCTGCAGGCTGAAACTCAAGTGTCTTGTCTCTCATTGGCCCCTGCTTCTACTTCTCCTTCTGGGAAGCTTTCTTGTCTTCTTTCTATGCCATTTCATTTGTGATTCAGTCTCCTGGGAACCCTGGGAACTGCACTTCTTTCTCTTGAGTCCATATTCCTTCAGGTTGTCCTGGGACATATGATGATTCCATGTTCAAAGAGCCAAGTTGCTCTCTTGGTGGCCCTTTGTTCTGAGGTTGATGTGATGAAGGAAGAAAAGAGTGTGAGAGCAGCTGGGAAGAGAGACAGGGTCTTGGCTGTGGTTTATGATCCTCCTGAATGTGATGGGGTCTGTGGTGTTGCCATTTAGGAGCAAGGGATGATGGTTACTCACATCCTATGTATGCAGCAGTGTAGAAGCAGCTGCAGTTCTTGTAGGAATTATAGGAATTACATTAAAAAATGAAAAGTTCAAGTGAAAATGCTCTTCTGTGATACTGATCTTTTATCTGGCTCTTCTTCACTTTCTGAAGTAAGTTTGAACTTGGAAGACTTGCCTAATTCAGGGAGTTGCACAGCAGGGCAGCATCTCAGCTTGCTCACTGGCAGGAGCGAAGAGGAGCAAATCCACAATTTCTCCAGAGGTTGTTGTGTGGTGCAGCTGAGTGGGAGTCTTACAGTGCACATCTGAATAACTCCTCTGGCTCAGAGGAACAAATGCTTCTGCCAAAATCTGTTGAACCATTTCAGTCTTCTTTTGCATCAGAGAAGTTTCCTTAAAACATATGCAGATGTCAGTATTCACCCACAATCACTGATAATGTCTTACAAAACCTATGGATAATATTTCCTTTTTTGGTTGCCTGGTGTCTCATCAGAGTGTGTCCAAAAATTTCAGCTGAAGTAATTTGCTGCAAAATGGCATTTATATACTTTCTTTTTATTTGATTAAAATTCTGGTTTTATCAGGGTGGATATATTTATAATAATCTTTTTTTCCCCAACCTCAGTAGAAAGAAAAATAATTATTATTTATAATATTAGAATTCAGGTGGGGGGGCATTTCTCTTTGAGGCGTTATAGAGAAGGAAAAAATTTCCTGATTCTAGAAGCTACATATATCTAAGCCCAGCTCAGAGAAGTAGTTTATTATTACTGGTCGTAACTATGCTTGTTTAGGAGCACTTGAAAGTGCTTATGTTTAGTAGGACATGAGTGTATGTTTCAAGTTTATTGAGTATTTAAGAATAGGCTAAATGAGCATATTTGCTGAATTGAATTCATTTATCAGGTGAATATAATTCAACCAGCAGCCACAGCTGAGTTGATGCTAATTCATAGGGATTCCTGACCTCAGTTATCAATTAAAAAACTTAAGTGGCAAATTTCCTCAGGAATAAAGTGGTTGTTATTTTTTTAGGTTTTTTGTTGTTTTTGTTGTTGTTTTTAATTAATGTGAGATTTCTCAGCAGTGAAACAGGATAGAGGGGAGAAATTAAATGTTCATTTCCCAGTATAGAACCGTCTCTTTATTTTCATAGAAACTAAATACACCATGTTCAAATATAAATTTCTTTCCTCCATTTTTTCCTCCATTAACTAGGAGCCAAAGGTCTTAACAGAAATCAATCCATGCAATTTATTTTTAACTTCACCCTGCTTAGCTACGATTGATTTTTATCTTTGCGATCGATGGTAGAGAAAACGGTTTGGCGGGACAATGGAGCACTCTCCAGCTTGTAGGGGCTGGTCTTTGAGTCTTTTATTGAAGGAATCATTAAAAGCTTATTATGAAACTAATAGGATGAAGACGTTTAAATGATGAACACGATTACACCTGTTTTAGTGGTGAATAATGCCTGCTAGAGCTGATCTCTTCTCACTCCTATTTAAAATGCTGGACAGCACTCCAGTGGGGGAAATTAATCCTTACAGATGAAAGAAAGTGCATCCCACGTGCTAGTTAAAAGCTCTTCTTAAAGCAAGACAGGCAGTAAGTAGTTAGCTACTTTCCTATTCACTGCTGGGTGCTTTTCATCCATTTCTAGCACAGTTTCATCTTTTCTGTGCCAAATATTACATTTGGAACTTGAGCCTAAGCATCTCTTGATAAAAAAAAAATTATTAACATTTTTCTTTATTTATTTATTTTTTATTGATTTTCTTTCTAGGGCTTTTTGTGATATACTTTCTTTTATCACTCTCTCCCCTCCCATCACGTTGTCTGATTGATCAGCTGAAGATGTAAATTATTGCCTTGGCAAACTCATATGTTTCCTCTGAAATCAAAAGGAGGTTTAATGTGTACAATTATGCTCTTCTCATGAGTTGATTTCTGTGTGGGTGATGTGCACCTGCAGCTCTGATGTGGCTTGAGTTTTGGTGTAACTGCATATTTTCTGCAGGAGTTGCTTTTAAAACAAATGCAGTATTTTTACTAGAGATTACTCTGTCCTTTAGCTGTGTCATCTTTGCTCTGAGGGGAGAGAGAGCTGAACAGGGTCTGCACCAGTATAATAAATGCTCCTTTGTCACAGCAAATTTTCTCTGATGGGTGTGATGCTTTAAAGAGTGTTACGTTTTCTAAGCCAGCTGAATTTACCAGGCAGCTGGAGGGTGCTTCATGCACAGAAATTCCACAGCAAATTCAGGTAATTGCGTATTGTTCGTGACTGTGCAGAAGGCATGATGTTAATGAAAACCACAAGGAGATAATTCAGACTGGATAGTACCTGTCATGGTGGGATTTATGCTGGGGCAGTGGAGAACCTCACTACACAGAAATATCTGGAAGGTTGCTTTTCCTGGTCATGGTGGGTAATCAAGAAGGAAGAACATTACACTAGGTTCATGTTCTTCCTCATCTTCTGAACCTCTTCTGACCGGAATTGTGGTAAGGCTTGGGAGAGGACGCAGAACTTTTCAATCCTCATACTCACAAGCCTGTGCAAGGCCTAGGCAGGGCTGTCTCTGATGAACCCCAAAATCCCTTGGTAAGGGTGTCAGTGGAGCTGCCTGCCTGCTGAACTTGCCATGACTCTTCTGTGCTTTAACCCACAATTTGATTTGGGGGATTTTATGCTCACAAGAAGGAGAAAGGGAACCTAAAGTTAAAGCAATGTGGAGGGATGCCAGGGCTCCCTATGGAGGTGGAGAGCACAGATCCAGGGTGCTGCTGCAACACTGATACCAGCTCATTTGGTGTTATTGGAAAGGAGGGGAACTCTACAAGCAGAGGAATCACCTTGGAAAACAAATGGGAGGTTTATTGAAAATAACATCAACTATATACTATTAAGAACGTACTACCAACAAGAAGTGTAAAATTTGGTTCTGTGAGCTTTTTGCTCACTTTCCTGCAAATTCTTTGAGCAGCAGGAGGCAGATGGAGTCCTCCTTAGCCCACAGGCCTTTCTGAGCTTCAGTAATTTCATGTTTGTTCCATCAATATCTGCCTTATGTTGAAAATTATGGGTTCCAGCATAAGCCAGCCAGGGAGTTGATAAAAAAGCCTCGTACACAGTGATCTACAATTCCTCACATCATCTAGGCTTCTTTACAGTCTGAGATCTCTTAACTCATTCTGCTTGCCTTCCAAACTCTTTTAGATAAACAGGTTTTTTTGGCTAAGATGAACTTCAGACTAAAGGAAAAAAAAAAAAAAAAAGGAAGCAAGCTTCAAAGCTTGCTTTTAAATAATCATATTCAGTCATTAACATGAGAAATGGCTTTGTGTGTTCCTAGACATGTCACAGAAATTACTAAGATAAATAGATTCCATGACAAATTTTAGGTACTTTTTTTGCAGTCTTGTGAACGTATTTGTTTTCTTCTATGTTTGATGCACTCTGTCTCATTACAGGTCAGGAGGGGGAATGAGCCAACATATCCAGACTTTCAGGGCTTTCAAAGAGAAATTTCTCATGTTTCTCTTCTTAAGTGCCAGCTGATATAAGTTAGATGAGATTTTTGTCTTGAATGTGGAAATATTAACGAAAAGTAGTAGCTCATGAGTGGAGGGAGGAAGAAAGAACACAGGTTAGGAAAGACAGATGTGTTTAATGACAAACACATTTGTCCATGGGAATAATTTCTACTGGCTAGAAGCCCAATTAAACACATAAAGTAGAAATCCAGAAAAGCAGATTAATGATCCAGTCATTAGCAATGGGGGAAGAAAAAGACAAACCCAGCTAATTCTGTACTGAGCATGACAGATGAGCTCACAGCAAATAATTGGGTGACATTCATCAAATGTGAACTGAAAGGAGGCATTGGAGGGCAAAACACTGCCATAATCTCTGGGATTTACAGTGTTGGAGCATTTGCTCATAGGAAAAGGAAAAGTTCATCAAAATAAATTAAGTTGGGCCTTCCAAAATTCATTCTGTACCACAGTGCTTGCCAAAACTTTATTGGAGGCTTGATCATTTTTTTGGAACTGTTATAACTGTGCATGTAAATCATACAAAGATGAGACCCTGGCTGGGAAAAGCTTACACAACTCCTGCCAACAGAATTGTGGGTGGCTTCATATTAACTGGCTCAGGAAGACCACAAACCTCAAATATTTCTATTTCTAAACCCTTGTCAAGGTGACCTAGTCCAGGAGGAAGCCTGAAAGGGAGTTTAACTATTGCATACTGAACTTTAACAGTGTTTTAATCCTAACTTTCTGCATTTAAAAACCAGACAAACAAACAAGAAATTCAAACAAACCCCCTTCAGGTACCAGTTTTCAGTGTGATAAAGCCAAAAAAATAATGTAAAACCTTTTGAGTGTGGCAGACTTGTAGTAGAACCTGTTGCAGCACAGAAAGTAGAAGTTGATCACCCCTTGCTATTTTTGCCACTCTGTGTTCACTGGATTAACTGGAAGATTGTTGGACTGTTCCCAATCTTAATTGATCATCACAGCATTTAAAAAGTGTGTAAATATTCATGTCCTCATCTACAAGTTGAAGACCATGTCTCAGCCCATCAGAAGATGTGGATATTGAGTGCAGGGTTCTTAGCAAGTAGTCACCGGGCATATTCAATTCACATCAGAATTGAGAATTTGGGGTTTCCATGGAGGCCATAAATATTAAAAGAGAAGAGGGGATATTTAAATATTCCCTGTGGTATTTAGACAATATCTAGAAGTTTGGGAATCCTTTGAGCAGCGCTTGTAGAGCTGAGAGAGATAAAGTTACTGCAAACATGAATTTTTGCCTTTTAGCTGGACTCAGTATGAATCAACTGCACAGTCTGTTCTCTCCTGTGAAAATTTTATTTTGATGTGGAAGTATTAAATGGGAAATATATCTTTTAGTAGTAGCACTCACTGACCTTATTCAGCCTGCAGAAGAGAAGGCTGCAGGGAGACATTAGGGCACCTTCCAGTACCTAAAGTGGTTGTAAGAGAGCTGAAGAGGGACTTTGGACAAGGGCATGGAGTGTCAGGACAAGGAGGAATGACTTTGAACTGAAAGAGGGTAGGATTAGATTAGATACAAGGAAGAACTGGATTATCTTTAAGGTCCCAACCCAGACGATTGTATGATTCAACAGAGCAGGACCCTGAATACTCACTGCTGTGCCAGTCCACAGTGCACTTTCCATGAAGTGAGAGTCCAGTGACTGCTGTTTTCTCCCTGTCTCTTCTATTGGCTTGTTCTGGATCCGTGGACAAGTTGCTTTAGATTTTCCTGTTCGTGTTTACCTTTGGCTTTAGCTAAATGTTATGTGTATAGAGTTTATTTGCTGTCATATAGGTCATTCTTATGACCTTATGCCATGTGTGCCATAACAGTGGCTGTTTTTGTTTTTTCTCTTGAGGGTGCTAAATACTGTTATGATGACATTACAAGTAAAAATGGGAAAAAATCTGAGGAGGAAGTCTTAGTGTAGAAGCTAGTCCTACTTCTAAACCTCCCTTTCTTTCCAATTTTTCAAACTGTCAATGGAAAAGCCTTGAGTTGATTAGATATCAAATTTCATGACCAATAATAGCATGTCCTTCGAATGACAGCTTCTCCAGGGAAGAAAGCCACTATCTAGAGGTGATATCATTGCTGAGAATACAATTGATGCTGCAGCAATATTCTATGTAAGCTCATTCTAAAATATCACTGTCAGATAAAGGAAGTATATGTAGGAGAGAATCTAGGACCTTTCTCTTAGCTTTATTTAAAACTTAAGATGCCAGTGAGTGATATTCCATACAATAGACAAATGCTTTGTGCATTGCTTTATCTTAAAACCTGCAAGACTGCCAAACCATCAGAATGTAGGAAATTCACTGATGTAAGCCTTGTTTTAGCCAGGTCTGAGATGGTGCCAGAAAGAACACCTACAGCAAGAGTAAGTGACTCTTGAGAGGTTTTAGAGCCCATATTTTACAAATTATCTCTGTTAGATCTCACTGATGCATGGCATTTTTGCATAGGCTTTAGTTCATTCACTTCATAAAACTGCAGATTTGGATGTCTATCAGTTCCCCCCACGCACATCCGTTTTCAGAGAATATAATTTCAGAGAAACCAGTTTCGTAGTGACAAAGGGCATCTAAGAGCTTAGCTCCAGCTTTCCAAGAGCACATTTGCAGTTAGCAGTAAATGGTGCTAGTGTGGATCTCTGCTGCTAGTCACTGTAAAAGGTTGTTGGAAGACAATCCTGGCCTCAAGGGACTTACAGTGAAGACAAGGCGGAGAAGCAGCAAAGGGGGATTATCTTCTACTTACAGGGGAAGAACAGAAGCACAGAGACTTTAAATTACTTGCCCAAGGTAACTGAGCTGGACCATGTGATGAAACCAGATCCTTCTTTTCCTCCCACTCAGCACTTTTTTCCTGAGATGTTAAAAATCAAACTGGATTTGAATCATAAGAGACAAAATGGAAAGTTCAATAGTACAGTTTAAATAATTCTTCATCCCTCTCAGGTTTGTGATTTCTTTGGAGTTAGCCAGATGCCTTTAGGGACAGCTGTGCCCGTCATAGAAAATATACCTGAAAGACAGTTTGTCAAGCACTTCTAGAGGTGTCATTGCAGAGTGTCTCAGAAGGGTCATCACTGACTTTCTTTGGTGTTTCCATAGGTGACAACTGGTGGAAGAGCAACTTACTATGTGTCATACAGACGGGAACCTTTTGCACAGATCAAATTACCCAAATACTCCCTTCCTAAGGTGAGTCCACCATGTGTGAGCGTGGATATGTAATATCTTGGGAAGCCAAATATGTGAGGTTCCATAAGGTGAAGTGCCAGGTCCTTCTCTTGGATCACAACAACCCCACACGGTGCTACAGGTTGGGGACACAGTGATTAGAAAATGGCTCAGTGGAAAAGGACTTGGGGGTGTTGGTTGGCAGCAGCTGAATATGAGCCATCAGCTCCTGAGATGGCTAAGAAGGCAAATTATTATCTTTGTATCAAAAATATTGTTGCCATCAGGACTAGGAAAATGACCTGCTATAATACAGATTTGTTGGTGGCCCTCATTTAGAATTGCTGCATGCTATAAAATCAGAGGTACTTTTGTAATTTAAAGATCAGAAGAACTTTAAGGCTAGGTGTCATGGAAAAGTCCTGGAGCCATGTAAAGGAGGACTGTTTATGCTGCCCTTAGTTACTAGAATATTTTTGCTGTACAGTAATAACTATCTGTCATGTGCAGATTAATGAACTCTGCTGGAGTTGTACGTATGTGAGGTTGGCACCAGGGTAATGCAATATTTCCACGCTGTAACTGGTAAAAACAGATTGAAATCATTGGGCATTTTGCTTTATTTTCACACTGCTGGAATAGGTTGGGTACCTTCTTAATCTTTAAGGAATTACAGCTGCTGGGCAAGAACAAACCTCCTGATTTAGTCTTCCTTTGTTGAGGGAAATGGCAAATCTCTCACTGATTGTACTCACTGGGATAGAATTAGGCCCTCAAATGTTTTTTCTCCCCATCTCATGCTGATAGGATATGTTAGGTCTATTAGAAATAGCCCCATTTAATAAATCCTAACTTTTCATCTAGATACCTCACACAAAAGATTAAGATGCCTCCTAGGCAGGATGAGGATATTGAGCTGATCTTCCTCCAGATATTCTTTCCTGAAATCAGGTCACTCCATCCTTTGGGAGACTTCCAGAATTATGATTTCTTGATGCAGAAACAGTGCAAGAAATTAATCAAGGCCTCTTGGCCTCTAGAGAAAGTTTAAATAGATACAAATAGATAAATGGAGTCTCGTATAACCACAGTCATTTTGCTTCTAGCTGAACCTGAACCTGAGCCTATGTCAGTTTGTTCCACAATGGTAGCAAGGATGAAGTGCTTCAATACTCATCACCACCCTGAAAGTAATTTCCATGAACCTGTTTGAAAATAATACCAAGAAAATGCACTGTCAAATTTCTTTGATATTAAAACTAAATGGGGAAACCCTTGTTAGACTTTTTTGTATCTTGGTCAGCGGCAGAAATCCAACAAAGGTTAGTGGGTGGATTATTTTATAGCCTCTATATTGTGGGATAATTATCTCAGATAAACTGTCAATAGAAAGTGTGTTAATAAAAATCACTATCAGCAGCAGCTCAAACTGATATCTCTACCTCACCTTCAAATAAATGTGAACTCCAAGGTTTTTTGAAATCATCCCTTGCCAGTTGGAAGCGCAAACCCATTGTTTCAGCATGTGAATGAAAATTATCATTGCTTTTAGCCTGGTGCCATATAATGCTTAGTGACTATGAAGACTCCAGTCTCCAAGGCTGTGAATCTTCCATGAGTAATAAAACCGACTTACAAATTTATAAATAAAAAATGAAACTGGATGAAATTCCTTGAAGGTACCAAAAATGAAGAAAGCAAAAACCCTTCACCCAGCTGGTGATTATTTAAAAAGTGAAATGCAGAAAAGTCACAATGCTGGTAATTTATTGGCTTGCTCTAACAGAAAGTTGTTAAACATACCTATAATTCATGCTCCATCTCCATTCTTTCATAATTCATGGTAATTACTACATGTCCCGAAGGGCAAAGAAATACAGAGATCCTCAGTAACAGGCCTTTTGTCTTCTTTTAACAGGACATGCATATTATCAGCACAGACGAGAATCAGGTCTTTGCAGCTGTTCAAGAGTGGAACCAGAATGACACCTATAACCTGTACATCTCGGACACCCGAGGGATCTACTTCACCCTGGCCTTGGAAAATGTGAAAAGCAGCCGAGGACTGGAGGGGAATATTGTCATTGACCTTTATGAGGTATGCAGTAAAGGTCACCCTACAAAGAGCAGCAGTGGCCTGCTAGTTCAAGCAAGTGCAAATTTCTTACCAGCCCCCCAGGATTTTCATTTGTTTTAGGATCAGCCCTGAGGCATTTCCTGGATTTGATGCTGAGTTGACTCATGTGGGTATAGCAGTTATTCTGCTGTAGGTGCAACAACTGGTTGGGTTCAAGTCAATGACTGGTTAGCTATGTGTCATTTCCAAAAGGGAAAACCATTATCCTTCTCATCCTAATGTGGATATCCATAGAAAGACTAAACATACATGTTTTTCCCCTTTGGGCATCTAGAGACGCCTGCTCACAGGTGGGGAATCTGGACTGCACCTTCATGAGCACTGAACAGTTTGTGAGCTATAACCAAAAATTTGTAGGTGCCACTTGCCCATAGATGACAGTTGGATAACTTCTACCCCAAACTGTCTTCTAACCTGTCAGCCTTGGCCAGCAGCAGTGCATTCAGAGCTGTTCCAGTTCCTGGTTTCCTCAGAGCATTCTGGTTTTGGTGTGTTATTACTTGTTGGATGGAAGATTTGCTGAGATCCAGGGCTCACTGCTTTGCCAGCAGCAAACAACTAATCAGTAATACTAATAGAAATGGTTGCAGGCTGATTACTACTGTTACACACAGAAATGTTCTTGCAGCTGCATGCAGAGAGAGGTTACGACTGTACATTTTCTTATTTCAGCCAGAATAATACTCATTTAACAACATAATCAATTATTTATAAAAATCCAGGTGGTTTAGTCAATGAGGGAAAATTCACAAATAACACATTGATTAGTATGAAGCACAGGGTTTATGTTTTTTCTTCACCTGGTTAAATATATTTTTCTGCCTCTGAAAAGGTATATTTCTTCTCTGTGATGAACCAGCTAAAATTAACATGCATTGTCTCACATTCCTGGGCAAACCTGTGTACTCCCCAGTGGTATATCACTGACTTTTCACTGTTAAATGCTAATAAATTTTTACAGAGTCATTTAAAGAGTAGTATCACTCCAGGGGCTTCAGAGTAGAAGGATTTGCATCCTGACAGTTGCCAGGAAGTTGCGGATTTGCAGAAAATTTCTTCTTCCTGTCTCACTTTCACAGCTGTGCAACAGAAACCAGACTCAACATGAAATCTTCTTGGGGATGTTTTGACAGGACCATATTCTGCTGGAATGGGCTCTGCTGACAAAAATCAAAATATTTGAAACAACTGGCTTGATTTGTCAGAATTTGGATGTGGAAGGAAAGTGAAAAAATCAAGTTTGCAAAACATCAGTGTCACAGCATGTTCAGGATTCCCATCTTTTGTATTGATTTTTTTTTTCTGGTACACAGAAGGATCCCACACTGCTTCTGATGTGATCTTCTGTCTCCCCTGTTTTGGCAGTCTGTGGAGGCAGTGGGGCAGACCCCATCCTCAAGCTCACAGAGCTCAAGTGTGAAGGTGTAGCATGCCCATCATCAAGCCCATCATCAGCCTATCTGCAACAACTCAATGAAATGCAAAAGTGGGCTGTTTCCTAGGGATTTGCTTTGTTACCATCCTTGTCTTTCTCTTCCAAAGAGAGAAACCACGTAAGACCTTTCAGCTTTGCAAAATATACCTTTAGTGCCATTTGGTGTTCTAAGATTGATTGAGATGCCTTCCTTGCTTTTACAGAGACCTTCCACTCCTGCGAGTGCTCAGATGGACATTGCTTTTGGCCTGTTCTTCCGACGTATTTTTTTTCACTTCTCTCCCTTTTTCCTAGGTAGCAGGGATCAAAGGCATATTCCTGGCTAACAGGAAGGTGGATGACCAAATCAAGACTTTCATTACCTACAACAAGGGCAGAGACTGGCGTTTGCTGCAGGCACCAGAAACTGATCTAAGAGGGGATCCTGTACTTTGCCAGCTGGTGAGTGGCAGATCTTTTCCAAGGCACAACTGACTCCTTCAGAGCTGCTTATTGTAGTCACTAGGCTAACTGTGTTTTTTCCTCTTGACCTTCTGTGTGTTAAATGAATTCAGTAAATTTCTTTATCTGTAGCTTCATAGGTTTTGAGGGCAAATTCTGACTATCTTTCTTGATGTATTTAATAGAATTCAAGTCAGAATAAGAAAGTTGCTGGGGAAGAGTGCTCTAAGTCAGATTGTTGTCAAAATAAGGGCAGACATGCTTGTTTGTAGTGCAGAGTTCCTGCTTATCCATCAAAGGAGCACATGACCTATGTGAGCTAAGAGCAAAGAAGTCATTTTCAGAGGGATCAGAGCATTTGTGTGCAGTCACCAAGGGTTCCTCTGATATTTAATTTGATGAATATTAAAGCTTCTGCCTTTTGTTTATTTTCTGCCAACAGCCCTTTTGCTCACTGCACTTGCGCCTGCAACTCTCAGAGAATCCGTATACTTCAGGGAGCATTTCCAGCAAAGAGACAGCTCCTGGGCTGCTGGTGGCCACAGGTAAGAACATAAGTGCTTCTCATTGCTCACCCATACCTCCCTGGGAGCCTGAGAGTATATGAGGTATTCCCCATTGGTGTAAAACCTTTCAGCTCTGCTTAAGCAAGTGCTGAGCTAATTCACATTAACTCCCATTTGCTTTGGGCTAGGAGAAGGCATATGGCCGCAAGTTCAGAAAAGATTTCAGATATTTGTTGCTCTATAATAACCCATTTGCAGATGTAAGCCCACGGTTTCAAGGTACCATTACCCAGCGGCATTACTAGGTCCTCTCGTGTTGTTACAACCACTGATGGACATGTCTACCTGCTTGCTGCAGGTGCTCTGAAGGAGAATAGTACCCAAGGGCTGCACTCCTAGGAGGTGTCAATATGTCCCACCTTTTGAGTAGCAAGCACAGAGTTGTCACAAAGTCTGTCAGGTGAACCCTGGGCTTCCTGGGTGCCTGTCTTCTGCATGGCACCTACTTTTAACTCTGTACTGCTGCAAGACAAGCAGCATTTAATCAACACTGCACGGGCCATTGGTGTTGTGGGATGTTCTGCAAAATAGTGCTTTGGCAGGTTGTGTTGTTTAAATGAAAACCTCCTACAGTACTTCATGGTGGCAGTGGCAGAGCCACTGTAATTAATCCACGGGATGGATGGGGGTACCAGCCACCCTCAGCTCTGTGGGAGCTGCTGGCTAACAAAATGCTTCCTGAATGGCTGGTACTATTGCAAGCTGGACTCTGAGCCATGGAGGCAGTTCTGTCTTTTCAAAGAGAGCCTCCTACCTACACTCAAATATGTCTGAATTGCTTAACTGTTCTTTCTGAGGCTCAGTTTATCTCCTTGGTCCTGTTCAGCATAGCAGTGGCCTGCAAGTGTGGGCAGTTAACATACTGTCTGCATGAATTTACACTATTTCCTCCAACCATTTTCATTCTCATGTCCTTCTGTGCTGCCAGAATAAGGCAGAACCAGAGACGGGTTCCCTTCATGACGTTTATATCTCAACAAGGGAGACGCCATGAGATTTCCAGTTCACTGATCCAGGCCAAATGAAGTGAGATAATTTGGTTCAAACCTCCAGATATCCCCATGCATAGCCAAGTGGAGTCATCACTCCTGGCAGGTTGCACTTGCTAGATGGGTGCTTAGGAACAAGCCTAACTCATGATGTTGTAATTACAAAAGCTTTTTTTTTTTAACCTTTTAGGAAGCAAATAGAGGCAGCAGGACTGTGAGATTCTAGCATTGATCTAAATTGTTAGTAAATTATGTTCTGTTCAAACTGCCAGTGCATGGGATGAATGCTTTCCCAGTCTAACAATTAACCTTTAAAAGGCGGAATATAATTTCTGCCTTACTGCTTTGTAGATGAAAAAACCTTACCTGTTGGGAATATACACATCTGTTTCCACTAACCAGTTTCACAACAGCAGGAGCATCTCACCATGTTGCTGAATGCATTCAAGTACAAGCTTTGCAATTTTTTCTCACAAGTGTTGGCTGCTCAAACACTTCATTTACAGTGAGACATTTCCAGCAATGACTGGAAAGTTGGACACTTGGTACAGGACAGAGGTTAGATTCCTGCAAATGGAAGAATTATGTTTTTTTATCTAATTGTACAGCTGATAAATCCTCTTGACTTGTTTGGGAGTTACATTTTGTGAGGTTTAAATGCATGCAGCTGAAAGTAGAGGAAGAGAATGAAGGAAATAATGGAACATCTTTGCACAGAAAAACAGAATGAAGTGATAACAACCAAATTCTTGCCTTTTTACTCCCTTTCTGTGCCTCCATCTGTAAATCCATGTTTGAAAATTTGGAGTTTCCATTTTGGTGTTTAAAATATAATGATACAGAACTTACACTGCTACCTTTAAATCAGTGTCTAATTCTTGAGAACTTTCACTCATGATAAGATACTGGGCTAAGAAGATGTTTGAACTGAAACGGTAGATTTATACTCTTGAACCTGGATGTCCCTATAGACTGACCTTCTCTGTGGCTGCCCACATCAGGTTTTCTTTACAGCCTCATCTAAAACAGTTGGTGTTTGGAAGACCAAACTGGTCTTCCAGACACCAACTTGCTGGTGTCAGGGAAGAAAATTAAGTAGATGGACAGAATAACATTTCCTATATTCTGAGCACTGATGAAAACACCCTTCTTGAGTTGCAATGCCTCCCAGAGCCAGAACTTTTTTGAACCAGCATTGACACAATAATGTGGTTAGTTGAATTCTGTGATGGTAACAGGAGAGTGTCAACCTATTTTAATTTCTAATTTTCCAGCATTAAATGTCAGAAATTTAATTAACATTTTCATTAGCATGTTCATCCACAGAATAATGTCCGACACTTGTGTTGCAGGCAATATTGGCTCTGAACTTTCCTACACGGATGTTGGCGTGTTCATCTCTTCTGATGGTGGCAATTCCTGGAGACAGGTATGTTCTGCACAGCAAAAGAAAGCACAGAGCCTTTTGCTATTCTTCTGACTCTTCACTTCCCAGCGGAGTGGAGCACTCATACAGTACTTCCTTTGTTTGCAGATCTTTGAGGAGGAATACAACGTTTGGTTTCTGGACTGGGGAGGGGCACTAGTGGCCATGAAACACACGTCAGTGCCCATCCGGCACATGTGGTAAGGGAACTTGTTACTTTGAGAGAGTGCCAGTGTCTGTAGAATGAGAGGTGAAGTCATTCTTATCTGTGTTTTACCACCATTTTGTTTTTATTGATGAGTATAGTGATTATTGCACCATTTTATAAATATAATGGCTCCATACATAATCACCTATGTTATGAATTCTCTTTGCACTGGTAATGTACTGTGAGCCTCCAGTGGGGGTTTCTTTCCTACAGACACACATATACTAAGTCATCCTTTAGGCTTCAGGTATTTCTGAGAGGATGTGTTTCTCGTTTCTACATTTTGTTTACAGAATTTAACGTTAATCTGGTAAGACAGATAAAGGGAGGGAGAGGAGAGGGCAGTAGGTGTAGATAATGACAACAGAGATATGTTGCTAACCCCTCTAGTATTTGACTATCAGTTTCCAGAGATACTGTGGTGGCAACTGATTAGAGTTGGAGGTGATATAGGGCAAAATGATTTCTCAGTTGAAGACACTGTTTTGCTATAAATGGGTTATAACAGCCTAAGCACTAAAGATACCACTCAAAATTATCCTCTTCTTAGCTCTTGCCCCTCTGACTCCTGCACCAGTTACACATTCTGAAATTCACAACTAACACTGTTTACAGAAAATGGCTGTGTTAGTACCACCTTCAGTCTCAGGGCTTGATTGAAAGAGGGGCATATCTAATGGGCTGACCCACCCAGCTGCTAATGTTGTTTAGAAGTGAATTAGTTAGAAATAGATTTCAGAGACAAGATGCATTCCTGTGTACAATACTGGGTTGTCTCTCAGCTTGATGGTGCTAAGCACATGTCTGTTACTTTGCATGCAGAGCAGGAAATGTGGTCTTCAGTCAAATAGAAGGAGAAAGCAATGGTTTTTGGCAGCAGTGATGAGGTGTTAAGGTCTCCTCTACCTGAGTCATTATTGTACAAAATCCTCCAGTGAAATTGCAGTCATTCCAAATCTGGACACCTCAAGACACCCATTTACAAGCTCTGAAAACATTAACATTTACTTTTTCAATATAAAAAGCTTCTGGACTTTGTTTCTGACCTGACAGACAACTCTGGGATGAATGCAACATAGATTTCTATAAAAGTTTGAATATATTGCATTTGAGCCCATTCTTGTGCTACCTGGAGCAAAGAAATTACTGTTTTAGTCACAGAGCGATAGTGGACTGTTAACCACGGGATGTATTGGCTCCATAACTGGACATACAAAGGAGAGCAGTAACAGAGCAGACTCCTAAGGATGAGCTGCAGACTCCAGTCTGTGCTGTGAATGTGTTGGGGTGTGACTGGAAGCCTCTGATGGGTACCTCAGTTGTCATGGCTATGATTAAAGTGCTCTCAGGAAAGAGGACATCAGGACCATGTCCCAGTCTTTAGACTAAACCAAGGATGAATCAAGCAAGGGGAAGTTTGAGTTAGCCAAGGGTGGTTGCCACTAGCAGTGAGTGCATCAGACTGCAGCAAGTTGAGCTCTGGAAGAGTGAAAGGTGAGCCCCTCACGGAAAAAGCTGCAAGTCACATATTAACCATTTGTTACTGCATTATTCAAGCCAGGTGAACTGTTTTAATTGTGTTTTTAATTGTGAAGGCTCTTTGGACAAAAAAAGCATGCTACTACAAGTGCCTGTACTTACATATTGGGAAAGATTTGGTCACAGGCTGACTTTTCATAGGAGCCGACAGCTCAGTTCACCTTTGTTTGCAGAGGTTCCTTTCAGATGCTCTCCTTTTACAATAAGTCTTCTGAAATGGTGTGTACAGTTCTGAGTGCCCCACCCACTCTATTAAATGAGTAGTGATTTAGATTTGTTATCAATAAGCTCCAACAGGTTTCCTTCAAAATTGTACCCTTAGGGGCTTTGGAATTTGCTTCATATTGCTTCAGTAGGCACCTGTTTTATGGGCAGGAATGGAATAGATTAAAGGGTACATGTAAATCTATTAGTTCTCAGGCTGAGACATTGTACAGTAAGTTTCATGCTGGAGAAAAGAGGGGTGGATAATTGAAAAGCTGAGAGAACTTTAGCTAAGCTAATGAAGCATGCTGTTCCCCAGAAGTTGAAATGCTATTTGGAGAGATAAGCATGCAAGCAGAACGCATACAAATGCACAGGTGTATGGGAAGATACATACATTTAAATAAATAGATTTAGGGCAGATAATCTTTCTGTGTGCTGTTGTGCTCCCAGAGTTCTGTGTTCCTATTCTTGCACAGGTGCATTCTGAGACAGGTGAAGGTGTCTTGTTAAGTGACGTGAGGGGTCGAGAGTTAGGGAATGGTGACTGCCAGTCTTGGCTTTCCACACCAGAGATCTGAGGTTTGTGTAACCCATGGTTTATAATACACACTATAGTGGCCTCCTGGTCCTTTGGTGGTGTGTCAGATACTGTCCTACATACTTGGAGCAGGGGAGATTCAGTGTCCACCAAGAGCCTCCCAGACAGATCCAGGTACTCAGATGCCCGTGTGTGCCCACACATTCAACACTCCTCACTCCCACAAATAAGCTACATTTGCCTTTAAGTACTCATAGGGCTAGGGAGATTGTAGCTAATGCCATATGGCATTGGTACATGGATGGGTCAAAATGTCCTGTGGTGGTGAAAGCAATTTTTATGCATTCAGGCCAGAGTTGCTTGTGCTCTGAGTGGTCCTTCATGCCAGGTGCTAGACCCAGAAACAGGTCTTGGCAAAGCCTCTTGATCCCTTGAGGTCTGATGTGCAGCTGCATAAAGTATATACGTGTCCTTATTGCCAGTGTTTATGCTTTCTAAAGCTTTGATCTTTCGAAGTACATCAAGAGCATGAATTTAGTGGGCTGGGAAATGGCAAAGATTGGTGCTTGTCTGTAAATCCAGCTGCCAGAGCTTGCAGACCTTAGCCAACATTTAATTGCTGCATTTTCTCTAGAGTAAGTCTTTTTATGTGTATAAATGTTGTCTGCTTCTATCCCAGGGTGAGTTTTGATGAGGGAAGATCCTGGATTAAATACAGTTTCACATCAACACCACTTTTTGTGGATGGATCCCTTGTAGACCCTGGCATAGAGACCCAGATAATGACGTAAGTATAGCAGCTCCAGTTTTAAATTGTGATGGCAGAAGGGGTGCATAGAGATCCCCAAGCTCATGGTAACCTCATGATGTGCAGTGCAGCATTGTGTAGCTGCACATGCAGTGTTTCATGAAGGCATGGTGCTGTTTTATGGGTTTTGCTGGTGGACAAAGGCCTGGCTGGCATGTTCTTGCATCATGTGGCAAATAGACACTGGAGCCAAGCTCTTTCCAGCAGTGACAGGGGCTATAGCAAGGAGAGATGGTCCCAAGCTGTGGCCTGGGAGTTCACACAGAGCCATAGACAGATCTACTTCTCTGGAGAGTGGTGCAGCCTTGGTCAGGTTCCATCTAGTGACAACCAGAGGTCCTTTCTCATAATTACTGGTGAGATTGCATTCCTTGGTTGTGAAGGCCCAGGGACTGCAGTGCTCTTCAGAAGTCAGAGATCTGTATGACTGTACCTCATGCCAGTTCTGTGCTTGCTCCACTTGTGCAACATAGCTGTCTTTTGATATTGCTGGTGGGTATGAATGTCCCCCAACCTTGTTGCTTGTATTGTGGGCCGTACATCCAGTTTTAGCTCAAGATAAAAGTGTTCTCATTGTGCGTATGCAGAACTGAGCTCAGAATAACCTTCCTGTTCTGAGGTGTAGTATGCTATGGCTCACCCATCCCATGGAAGGAAGAGCCTGGGCTGGCACTGATGATGCTGGGACCTTCCTCCTCCCAGAAGTGCTGAAGCACTGGGTAAGGCTGGTGGAACCAGTGGAGTGATGTTGGCTCAAGAACAGGCCAGGATTTGTGTTTTAACAACCAGGTAAGGGAAGTTTTTAAGTTCAAAGGCATCTTTAAGTAGTCATCTGACCTCTTGCACAAAGCAGATCAGAGCACTGTGCTCTGGGGTTCTGAACAAAGCAAGGACAAGATGCACTGCCTGCATTGGTTTCAGAAATGCCTTCTTACCTGTGCTTCTTTGAACTGGATGAAACAGCTTTCTGAAAAACATCAGAAAGCAAGGTAGCTAAGATACCTTAGACTGAGGCATGCCTGTGAAGCATACTTACAGTGGCATGAAAAAGTGGCTTTGGTTAATCACATCAGATCACACTGTTGCACCACTCCAGTTCAGGGGCAGGACATTGATTTGATTATAAATTTCATCTTGCAGTCAATCTGCTTTTCTGCATCTGCACTTGGAGTTGCTGCACATTTTCACTGCTTGCAAGAGAAAAGAGATCAAGTTTAAAAGAGAAAACAGGTCAAGTTTATTTGCTTCTAGGCTTCAGTCCATCTGCATACTTATATGGCATAAATGCGTGGGTGGAACTCACTGCTGGTGTCACAGGTAGTGAGAAACTGAGTGCCATCAGTTTCTGAGGAAGTTGGGACAGGGTAATAGCTGTGTGTCTTAGATATTTCTGCTACTGATTTGAATGTATTCCAACTGTTTTGCATGATTTGTGTTGTTATGCCTTTCAAAACCAGCTCTACGCCAGCTTTACACAAACAGAAGTGACCATGTGCCTATACTTGAAGTTGAGCTCAGCTGCAAGAGAGGAGCTGGGGGAAAATCATATTTTACTCTCCTAACAAATGATCATTTGAACTGGCTTCTGTACCATCTATGCCATGGCAGAAGAAATGTTTGGTTGTAGCCTTGGAGGCCTCAGGAAAGCATAGGTGACTCCCATACAGCACATCCATATCCCCTGTGATAAACTGTCTTAGGAAGGACAGGCTAAGTAATTATGGTTATGCTTTACACAGCAGCACTCTGCTTTATTCCCAAACAGTGCTGGAGCACAACAAGGCAGCCTCTGTGTCTGTCACAGACAGCTACTGAGATTTTATCAGAGTAGAGGTGGTGTCACTTCTGGTGGCATTGCTCACTTTTCCTTTTTTCCAAAACAATGCCTTGGCTTTGACTTTCTTTCTTTTTTTTTTTTTTTCTTTTTTTTTTTTTTTTTTCAAAAAAGCAAGGTCTTTGTTTTGTAGAAGAATATATCTGTGCATCTCTTGCCTTTCTATCAGCAAACATTGCCCTGTTTTTGCAAAGAGCAAAACTCAACAGCATATGATATGTGAGACTTTTCAGGAGACTGCTGTGAGCCTCCTGTTGGGAAAACACATATGCCAATTCCCAGCTAAAGATTAGAACCTGCAGTTCTCTTCGCTCTGAGTATTTTTTCTGCAAATGCAATGACAATGTGTAACTTTCTGTGTTGTTTAATATGGTGTTTTTCTGTGAAATTCTTTGTGCAACGTGTGTCAGTTTCCAGCTGCACACACGTGCAGACACATGCACACATATGCAGAGAGATAGATCTGAACTCGCATAAATCTGCACATCAGCACCTTCACTGAAATCAGTGGAGCTAATCAGTTGCAACTTGCTGTCGATTTAGGCCATTTGCTTTATAAATCAATGCAGTTTTCTTTTGAGATGAAAAATGCATTATAAATCTAAGGTTATTGTTATTTATATCTCTGTAGTCTTCTGGTGGAGAATGTAGGAAGTGAGTTATCTTCCTGAATATTGTGTACTAGGTTTGTTGAGAAATTTTTATTTTGAAATCTTTGCAGGCATTTTACCATTATTGTTGCCATTGCTATTGTTATTGCCTTTATTATAACTGTCATCATTAGCAGTTTTAAAAACCATTCTTAATAGTCTTTAAAAGCCATACAAAGAAATTTCACATGACACTTGCAATGAATGTTTTGAGAAATTTCTATCCACAGCATGAAAGGAACTGAGGAGGAAAGAGCCCATTTATAAAGCTCTATGCAAACCATTTAGGTGCTTCTCCCAATGAGAATTTTAATGAACTCATCTATAAGGGCAGTGTAGGGTGATGCTGAGCTTGTGTAAGCTTTGGCTGAGAAGAAATCAATGTCTTTCCATTACTACTTGCCACCCCCTGAACCAAGATTACACATGGTAATTTGAAGGTACATGGTATTCGTGTTTGGGGATAGAAACCCCAACGATTTCAAGAAGCTGAAGAGAGGAGCAAAACAGATTTGCATCCCAAAGCCAAAATGATCATAGGGTCAGTGGGAACTCTTAGACTTGAAGCAGCACTGAGGCAGAGAGACCAAGGCTGTGGTCCTATTTGTGTGCTGCCAAACTGGGTAGGTTAGTGGCTTTTAAAAGTTTGTCTCTCATCCCTGCAAATGCAGAATACTTCATCTAGTGGTCTCAGCTGATTCCTGTTAGAAAAAATTTCTTCCATAGATTTGCATCAAAGTGGTCTGTTTTCAACTATTTAAAAAAAGTAATATTCTGAGGGGAATGTGCATACACAGTCATTATACTCCAACTATTATTAAAATATTGCATTATTAACAATATTTTCATAATACTATTTTATTAAAATCAATATATCAGTAGAATGACTTTCCCAACCTTTATTTTGTGCCACATGCTGTGAGAGGCTCTCTGGGCTGTTGAAAGGAGCAAGCCTTTTAGCACACAATTTTGTACCACTTCATAGCTATTAAGTGAGTTTTTTCCATATCTGTCTTTATTTTATGAGTATCCTAGGCTTTTTGAATAATCTGTGCTTTGTGCTGTGTATGCTTGTCCTAAACAGTCATAAAAAACTTGTCAGTATGGTAACATCGGTAATTTGCATGGGTATAATGCTGCAAGAATTAATTATTTGTTTACAAGCTGGGGGGGGGGGGGGGGGGGGCTCAATTAAGAATGTAGTTTTGTGATGCACAGGAAGGTATCATGAGACTGTGTGAGCTGGTCTGCCTTGAAAAAAGTAAAGGTTAGGCTTTGGTCTGCCTAACCAAAGTAAATCCACTGTCCTTCCTCCAGTCCTGGCTGATCATCTTCTGCAGTTCCTTTTATTGTTGCTTTGACACTTCTCTCATCTGACAAGAGAGTCAGTTCAGCTCCTTTAGTGCAGAACTTTGTACCAAAGCACATTGTGCTGCTTGGTGCAGGTCTGGGAGAAAAGGCTGCAGAACACAGAGTCCTCTAGGAAAATAAATGCATGAGAGTGGTGGCTTAGGCATGTTCTCAGATGAATGCCTAGAATGAGCTAGCCTTTTTGAAATCTACAGGTTTCTAAGTTCTGTACTGTACCCCTCACTGTTAACTAGTGTATCTTTTAATGATGTCATGTTCTGATGGGTCAGATCTAACATTTTTGGATTGACAAGCCATAGGCACAGCATGTTACTTGTCTGAGGCTGTCAAACAGGGGAAAGGAATCACACTGTATTCCCCTTCTAGTCAGTTGTGATATATCCAAACTAGTTTGTACCATTCAAATCAGAGACAATATGTTGTCATGGGTCCAGAGAAGGGCTTTATGTTGTTCCAGCTCTGACTCATAATTATTACCCCTGCCACTTCATCTCCTGTGCTAAACATCTCTCCAAACCTATATTAAGAGGAACAACCTTTTTGCTTCACAGCCCTGCATCGTTTTAGTAGACTCATTATGTGTGTATGTGTGCAGACACTCATTTACAGATGGGGATCATTAAGTTTCTCTGTACTGATAAATAAATATTTATGTAGACACACCCACTTGTGTATATAAATTTGTATGTAGTTCTATGCATATGAACTTAATGATCTCTATATATGTGTGTATGCATAATTGAGCATTAATATTTGCAGTGAGCTGAAAGTTGGTCTGTCAACACTGCTGTGACTGCTGCCCTTGGCTATGTGTGTTAGAAAATGTTCTTGGTTGTAAATGAATAGGGTACAAGTCCTGGCCTTTCCAACACCTTCTTGTTTGTGTGGCCATGCAGCTTCACCAGAGATGGAGTGGGAATAATTCTTTCTTTCCAGGAGACCCATAAAATTACTGTCAATCCATCACTGGGTGGCAGAAGAGTGAGGAAGAATGAATAAGTAATTGAGAGATGTTGGAAAAGTTGAGATGGGTGCCCAGGGAGGTTTGAGGTGAGAAAGAAAGTATTAAGAGCACAGGCCACACTGTGTCAGAACAGAATTCCCTCTATTTCAGTTCCATGTTCCAACAGTGGCAAGTACAGGACACTAAAACTATATATATTATACTAAATTACACTAAAAATATGATTACATTATATACTTTTCACATTTACAAATAAGGAACTTTTTTGGCCAAACATGGTATTCTTTGTATTTCTAAGACATTAGTGAGTTTTCCTAGTTTTGAGAGCTTTCCCTCTAAATACTTTGAAAAGGTTTTTAGCAGCCACCTTATCCTCTGGCCAGGAATTCCGTGAGTTACTCTTATTCTGAAGAACTGACTGGCCTGTGGAAGACATCAGCAAAGCAGACACAGGTGTGAAGGCAACATGGACAGATTCTGATTCACACTCAGCACAGATTCAGCAAACTGAGTATCAGAAAAGGACAAGAGCTCCTGGGTCCAAACTCCCACTGAGTTCAAAGTTGATGGGAGCCAGGAGTAATTTTCCTGTCTTTTTCTGATAAGGTGATTATCATCTTTTCTCTTCAAGCAAGGAAACATCTGCTGCCTTTTGCTCAACTCTTGTTACATTAAAAGCTAATACAGGAAAGAAAATTACAAGCTGACGAAGTGTCCTTGAAGCATTCTGCCCCTTTGTCTAGGGGTAGGGAGCCATGAGTCTGCCACCTCTGAGTGGGTGTACTGAGAAAAGTTAAGGTGAAACCAGTGATAGAAAATAGTGCCTTTGCTGGGATGAGGTCAGAGGAGCTTGTGTTCTCCCCCTGGTGCCAGGCTTTGCCCTCCACAGCACCTCTGCTTAGCAATATCAGCAAATGAGAGACAGTGTGAGTGGATGGCAAAACCCCATGAGGTTGTTTTTCCTAGAAGGAATTGAGGCTCTTGTACAACGTGCATGAAGAAAAGAGCCAGTATTCCTCAATGCACATGGCCTACAGGTGCCTTTAAATTTCCCTGACATCTGTCTGGCCTCTTTTCACTTCACTCTGTGAGAAAAGAGGAAGAAACTGTCTGAAAAAAATATAGATCTTCTGTAACTTTGACTGCTGTTGAGCCACACAGAAATTTGGCAAAGAGAGAATCTGGAAGAAAGATTTCACCAGTTCTCTAGAAAGCTAAATCCAACTTGCAGCTTCCAGTGCAAAAAAATGAGACAGGGAGCTGTTGTGCTGAAAAATTCTGAACTTTGTCCTTATTTACCTTCACTCCCTCTGGGGACAAGGCTTTCCATCCAGCCTGTGCATTCTCTCAGGGCTACCAGAACTGTGGACTTTTTTAAAGATCAGAGAGAAGATTTCAAAGCCTGGTTTATCCAAATTGCATGGGTACCATTAGGTGCTAGAAAAGACTGTTAGGTTTTAATTGTTGTCCCTACTGTGGTTTTATCTCACTTTTCAGTTTTCCTTTTTTCTTCTGTTCAGTGCAATATTTGTTTGTGGTGCAGCTGGTATTGTTATTGGCTATGGATTTTCCTACAAGGCTCTGATGTGTCCTTGTGAATTCAGTTTCTCTGTCCTCACTCAGGGGACTGTGCAGACTGCAGTGCACAAACCTATATAAGGACTCTTCATAATAGAATCCGTGAAATTAAAGTGAATCTGTTAAAATAATGACTGCACACAGAAAAAAAAAAAAAGTAAAATTTGGAACTTGATCTGAGAACAAAAATTCCAAGTATAATTATTAAGTAAAGAAACCAAAATGATTGAGAGGATATTGGCATTTGCCATAGTGAGCTGCATTCGTGTATCATCTGATTTAATTTCAAAACCTTCTGGAAGTAATGAATAGCTTGGACTTTGCAAGAAAGTGATCAATCTGCTAATGGCATCAACTGACTTTACAATGGACAAGAAAATGTGTGTTATAGGAATTCCCATTTTATCCCAGCCGATGATCAGTTTATACCCTGGAGTAAGAGGGTTGATTATCCATATCATTATCTTTGTTTTCAAGACTTAAAAACATTATTAACGACCCCAAGATTAATCAGTGTCACTTCCTCCTCCCATCTCCCTCTCTGCCAGAGGAGTAGTCTGTTTTTTAGCCTTTGGATCTCTGCATGAATTCACCTACACAGTCCATAAGAAGCACAGTATTGATTGTGCTGTTAATACTTGCAGAGTGAGCTGAGGTCTTTCTGTGGCACCTGAAAGACAAATCAGGTGATGAGAACATCTGCTTAGAGTAATCTTTCTCAGACAGCCCTGTGTGATTTATTTGGCTTTAGGAAAAGGATGTCTGTGACCCAAGACCAGTTCCCAGCAGTTGCACCATGTACTTGGAAGATTCCTGGCAGAAGCCATAACACACAGAGAAGGCATCGTGCTCTGTGGCACGTATTGTCCATCTTTGACTTTCTGGGGCAAACATTACTGTCACTGGAGTCAAGTGCTATTTATGGACACTAGATCAAATAGTATGCTAACATAGTCAACATCATCAGTTGTATTTTGCCAGTAGGGAAGTTGAGGGAGAACAAAGGACATGCTCGTGGTCAGGCACTCAGCAGGCTGTCACTGGGAGAGCTTGGCAGCAATGCAGGTCTCCAGAGTCCCACATGGGAATCCCACTGTGCAGGCTCTTCCCATTTCTTTGGGGGTGGGAGATGCTCAGTCATGTCTATAATGCTCAGACAAGGGGAATGGAGAGGTGAGCATATGCAGGGAGGAGGACTAGAGAAGTTGTGTTAGACTGGAATTTGCTGAAGTGAATATAAGAAAGAAGCCCTTGCAAAAGGAGCCAGAATGAGCAGCAGGCTGATAGTTGATTTCTTTTCCCTAGATAAAAGAGCAAGTTTTGCAGTTGTATTTGCCTGATGGCAATACAATCCAGATATTCTCATCTGGAGGCTTATTTGCTTTGTTTCCTGTGCTGTTAAGTAAGGACAGATGGATCTTGGTCCTGTGCTGTCCTCCTGCCTGCAGGCTCGCTGGGCTGTATGAAGCACTCAGGCCTGATGGAGGGTGCCCAGGAAGGGGCAGGATGCTGTGCACCCAGACATTCCTGAGTCTTTTACCTTTTTGTGAGAGCAAGATGTGAAATATTCTGGTGCTCTGATCACACCAACCCTCAAGGGACTGAGAAACTACATTGCCTTAGCACCTTCCCAACTTAATCTCTCACTAATCCTGCATAAGAAAAAGGGTGGCACAGCACCCCAGCTTTTCTGGGAGCTTGAAGGCTCAGTGGTGGGTTGGCTGCAGAGTTCACTCTGACAGATTTTTGATCACTGAACTGAATGAGTGTTGGAAAGCAGCTCTCCAGAACTTTCTCTTCTGAGCCTTCTTTGATATCCAGGCAAAGCTCATCACTGTGCTTCACCTGTCACATGCTTTTGGAGCTTACATATTCTAAGGAATGGCTTCCACACTTGTATTGGACATTTCTGGTTGGAAACCTGCTGATTCATAGGATGAAAGATTGAAATGACTGGATGTGTTATGTTATCTGGCTTCTGGCAAAGCAGCAGCACCTGCCTCTGTTGAGACCAGACCCATGAGGGGATGAAACACATTGCTGATACCTGCCAGTATCTTTTCTAGAAAAGAGTGGCAGCACCTTCAGGTTTCAAGGCTGTCAGAAACTGGTTGTCTTGCATGAGTGCTTCGAAGAGAAAGAACTCTCCTGAAAAACAGCATTAAAAATTAATATGCTTTCCCATCCCCCTTCCTAGGTGTCTCATACTCTCTTTCATGTTGCTGGGATTTCTTTTGAAGCAATTGTCATGTAAAGTGGTTTGAGAACATTGGTAATAAATTTTTTAGAGACCAAATTTCAAAAGGTTTGGTTTGTCATTCAGGAAGTTCTTATTTTCTTAGCACTTCCTATTTGAAAAAATAATAACAAAAATCCCTGTCTCCTCCATTGCCTTATGCAGGGTTTGTGCAGCTAAAGGGGAAATTGAGTCCAAACTGTAGGGCTGCTTTGTAATTACACGTTCTGCAGATTACATACTAATTGCACTTGGCATTACTTGCTAACTGAAAGATCATGCTGTACCATGTCATTTGCAGTGGTTTTCCTCTTCTGCTAGCATTATAAAGGAAGTGCCCATTGAACTGATGAATAATACCAGAACTGTTTTCCAGAGCTGAGGGAAATGATCTGCCATGATTGTACTGTAGGATTTTTATTGCAAGGTTTTGGTTTTGGTCTGTAATTCACAGAAACTCTTTGCCTGCCCCATCTCCTCTCTCTCCTGACCTGAAATCTGGCAGTGGTGCAGCTTTCCATGACCAGTTCAATATGGATTGCTCGTGGCTAACATTTTGAATTTCTTTCTTGTGGGCAACCTTGATGTCATAACATTCAGTTTCAATGGAAATGAGCCACATCCTTCAGGTTTAATCTTCAGGAAAAATTCTGTGAAATTCTTGTGTGACCCTTCTCCTTGGGAAATCGAATACAGGCCAAGATTTTCTTGAACAAATTTGTCCTGATGAACGCTGCTGTCTGGCGTTGGTACATTTTTGATAGCTTTACTCCTGTTGTTTTTTCTCCTTCTGAGTAGCATCAGTGCAAGGCCTTATACCTGAGAGGGTCTAAATTAGATGGTCTAAATTAGATGGTCTATTTAGATGGTCTAAATTAAACTAATTTGCACCAACTGAAAATCTAGATCCAAATGGATAGTGTGTTTTATTTGGAAGAAAATGCACCTCTTCTTTCTAGAAAAAAAAAAGGCAAAAAGCAGCTGTTTTTCTTACTTTATTTTGGTCCACAGACAGACACCCAGCAGCCCTGAGTCATCACCCATTGCCCTCAGGCTACTGTTCCTAGTTGACAGGTCAGCCAAAAACAACTGGATTAAAAGCTCCAAAGAGGCTCTTAGAAACCATATTTATTGTTTAGGAAAAAAATTAGACAATGTTTTTTGTTGGCAATTGCCTGCCTTTCCAGTGTCATCTTTCATTTTTTATGTTTCCTTTGTTTCCAGTCTCTTATTCCCTGCATCATCTTGCCAGGCATGAGACAGTTTAACTCTCCCTCTCCTGCTCTCCCTAATTGCTGATTTGTGTGTTCAATTAAGTTCTACTTCCTTGACTCAGTCCCTTTCTATCCAATTTCCTTGTAACTAGTGACCTCCTTTAATGCTAATTCTATCTAAATCCTGATTTAAAAAATGGGAGATTAACAGCCCATTTGGTTTTATCTAAACTCATGATTTATGTTTAATTCATGGAGAGATAGTTCATCTATTCATAAAATCTGGTTCCACCAGCACAACTTGCAACTGTTCATTGCTGCTTGTGTGGTTTTGGCCCAGTCAGCTCAGCCTGCACACAGGAGTTTGTCTCACTTTACTGCTACTTCCTTACACAGAGATGGATTCAGATCCAGATTTCATAACAGGCCCTCTTTTTTGTGTGAAATTGTCAGCATTTTCCTTCATTGACTCAAAAGCTATAAATATCAATAAGTTAAGGAGGTACATCTATGTACCAAGACATTCTGTAAGTGTTCACTGAGCCAGCAACTCTAGCATAGGCTTACCATTTTCCAGGAAATGGGGGATCAGGGTAGTCTGGCTTGTGGGTGAAAAAAATCCCAAAGGAATCAAGGCAATTATGAGTGAGACAATATCTGTTAAGATTGCAGCAGTAGCAACATGTGCTCCTCTGCTGGACATCAGAATGAGAATGAGCACCTTCAGTTGTGGCGAATTTCCTACTCACTGCTCCAGATCTGGGACTCGCTCTGGTTTCAGTGAGAGAAGATCTTCCTCTCCAGGGACTAGAGTAATTTAAAAAAACAAACCAAAACAAAATAAACCCCCACAAAAACAAAAAACCTCAAACAAACAAACAAAAGAACCCAACCAAAAAACAAACCAAAACCCAGATCAACACATGCTTGTTTTCCTGCCAGGAGGTGATTCTTCCAGATTGTGTTTCATAGCACTTCTTGCCCATTAAATATCTACTTCTGGCACTTCCTGTTAGATGCACAGATGTAAATAAAGAGGGATTTTAACTAAAATCACATAGTGATCTTACTTGACTTTCTTCCTTTCTACATCCTCAGAACAAAAGCACAGATTTAGGTCAGCTGAAGTATTCACTAATTGGGATGAATTTACTATTTGGGAATTTTGCTTGCTAAGACACTTCCTCTGCAAGCATTTTACTTTTAAAATAAAAGGAAATAAAAATCAAGGTTGGTTTCAGGCTTTTGTAAATGAAACAGTTTATTTATGATGACACTGCGATTAGCTTTTCTCTCAGTATTATCAATTAAAGTATATGTTTGGCTCTCTTTCTGTAGTTCAGGTTTTACTTTTCTGTTGATCCATCCATCTGCCTGTGTAGTTCATCTCAAAAGATGCTGTCTACTAAATATATTATATTCTTTTTATTTTGTTTTATTTTTTGATATTAAAAATGCTTACAGTCTATGCTGTGGGGCCTAATATTTTTAAAATCTGGCTTCAGATGTCTCTAAAGTACATTGAGAGAAGCAAAAAAAAAACCACCCAAGTATCTCACCTTGTTGATGTCTAGTGAAGGAAAACTGCTTCAGAAAGGAGGGTACTTTTGATGTTAGGTGTAGTGAAGATTACCTTATCAGCTTCTTCCTTCTCTTGCATCTCCATTCCTCTGTCTCTGGGCACATCCAAGGTCAGCAGGTGTTGCACACAGAGGAGCTGGGAGAGCTGGTGAAGGGAAAATCTTCCATCTTTATCCAGACCAGCCCAGCCAAGTACAGGCAGCTTCAGTGCTTGCTTGCTCCATATGATGCCCTACCAGTCTACTTCAGAAGTGATAGAAGACTTGATTTGGGCATGAGAATTTACATTTTAATACTTGGCCTGGCTGGGAAGCTCATCTGAAACCGCCAGCAGGGATAGATCCACACGGATACATACATACTGATGCCTTTCCTGTGGGAGCTGTTATTGAGGAAGTCTGTTTTTCATACCATGAGCAGGGACAGGGATTGAATCTATGGGCCAGAGGCAGGTGAGTTGTTATCTTGTGACCCTCAATTCGTTCTGCTGACCTGGCAGGAATGAGCAGTATTGAATTACATAAAAAACACAGCTATCTGCAATACAAGGAATGATGAGGCAAAAGCAATGCAACTTGAGAAGAGAGTATTGTATAAATGTTTAAAAGCCTTTTAAAGAACTCCTGTACAAGATTATCCAGGCAGTGTACACTGCATTTGTAAGTTACTGTGTGTTTAAAAAATTAATGAAAGATATAATTATAGCAGCATTACCAATGATCATTTCTAAAATGACTCCATCATGAAACTGTAAGCATTTCAGAATTGATTTCCATGTTTCTAATAGTTTTCTGCAAATTAATGACATCCAGCCCTGGCAATAAAAGCCTTGCCTTGTTTCTCCAAGGAAAGGATTGGGAAGCATTTTCTGTTTTCTTAACAATGATTTCACTGTCAGCTATGCATAGAGCCAATTGGGAAGATGCTGTCCTATTAGCTAAGATTTTATGTGGACTTGTAGCTGCTTACTCAGAGGGATAGAACAGAATCTATGCAGTCTAAAGCCAGTAAATTACCATTCTATGTCTTAGGTTGGAGAACCATTGTTAAATTGAGCTTAGTCAGGAAATTGATTCCATCTAAATACCATCTGGGCTCTTGTATTTATTGCTTCTCAAGGACTTCCACATCAGACTGCTTATATGGAAGAATCAAAATATACCTTCTTTGTTGGCTTCTCAAAGCTGGACCTTGAAAACCCAGCTCTCTTGTTCTCTATGCTTCCAACAAGCAATTAAGAGCTTTCAGTTAGATCACAGTAGGCAAAGTATTGAGGCAAAATTTGTAGTACCTCATTCCCTTTCTCCCTGTATTATCTTGATAGTTTAGCTATGTTTATTAAAAAAAAAATCTACCTCCCTTATTTAGTGACCAAAGTAAATAGGAAATGAAGGCACATGGGAATCAGGTAAATTTAATGATCTTCAAAGCGATGTGAGGACTCACCAGTTGAGTAGGGAAAAATAAGGCCCCACGAATCTCTTTTTGCACCTCTTTCCTTGGAACTTGTTTTGTTTCTTTGCTCTTGATATAGAAACCAATATGTAGGAACTGAGCATATAGTGCCAAGCACTTATTGATAGCTGGACACTATGAGTTTTAAAATGTTGTAGCTCTTTGCTGTCTGCCCAAGCCTCTGTTGGGCCTGGCCACCTCAAAGCAGATATGGTGGGAGAGGTCATGTGCATGCACCTTGGCCACTATGGAAAAACATCCAGTGATGCCATTCATAAAACTGAGAAAGTGGAGCTCAGCTGCAGCACCTGGTTTTGTTCAGTCGGGGTTTGTGCCCTGTCATTGTTTGTTTTGTTCTTTTTAATCTTCACAAACAATGAGGACTTTCATCACTTCCCTAGGAAAGCTGCTTGATAGAACCTTGGAACAGCAGAGATCACATAGCACTCTCCTCCATTCCTTGTATTTGCTTGTAGAAACTGATAGAAGCTTCAAATGCACAACAAAGTCATTCTGAGCTGTCACACGACACTCATGGTGTTGGCCAATGCTGTAGGTGGCATTTGGCATTGGTGAGCAGCGCTCACAGGGTGCAGGTGCTTGGCGGCTTCTGTGCTGCTCTTATCTCAGAAGTCTCTTCCACAGCGATTGATTAGCCTTAACGAGCTTATATTAGGGAGGAGAGGGTGAAGTAGAGAAGTTACTACTTTAAGAATCAGCTGACCCAGAGCCATCTCTGCAGTGAAGAGGAAAACCTCTCTCTGTTAACACTCCTCTAATTCCATTTAGTGTAGTATTCTTTCCATCTAAATTATCGCAATTATACACAAAGATCTTCTTTGAAATAATTTAATTAAAGAGTATCTGATGTTCTGTGCTTTTGGAATGCTAATATATTGCCTTCCTCTTAGAAAACCTTGGGTTTTTTTTCATTAATTATCCTGGAAGAATTTCCATGTCAGAAGGAATTGTTTAAAAGCTTTTTAAAATAGATTTTAAAATCAAGCAATTCTGGTGATTTTTGTAAACCACAAAGAAACCTTTTGCTCTCCTGATGGACAGTTAGCTAAAGAACAATCTGAGGAGCAAGATTTTCGTTTTAGATGCATTGATTTGCAAAGTGGTGGATTTCTCCAGCCCTGTCCTCTTCTGGGTTTATGCCAGTGTTTCTCTTTGGTCATGTTCTCTCTTTCTTTTTGCTGTATTTTCCGTGTAATCAGCACCAAATCCTATACTGGTGTAAATCTGCTAGACTAAATTATTTCTGCCTGCTGCATTGCTGTTTTGCAGGGGCTGATGTTTCAGTCATGCAGCACAAACAAGGTTGTATGTGCTGAAAGCAGTTGTAATGTAACAGCTGATGGGACATACCCAGTGCCAAGGAAAAGTGTGGAGGGGAACTGCAGTTAGAATTCCTATTGAGTACAGTTTTGGAGGCTTTCTGCATCCCCCCACCATGCTCCTTCCCATTCCTCCCTTCTCCCTCCTGCTCCCAGTGCTCTGCACCCCATACTGCTTTGGCTTCTGTGGGTTTATCTTGGTCCAGGGTGTGCCTTCTGTGTGGAGGGGCAGGAATTGCATCTTCTCCTGCAGCATGGCCTGAATGCTGTGGTGTTTCCTGTCACTGATACCCTGCAATTAGGGCTACACTAAGAATGGTTCTGGACAGCCAGCAACAATCTACCTAATAAATCCATTCTACCAGACAAGTCCATCCTCACTTGCTCACTCCTAACCTGAGCCACTTGTTCATGACAGCATACAGGTTCTTGTTGTATAATTCCCAAGAATTATACAAGAAGCTTGTCAGCTTAGTGGAGCTTCTCTGTGAGGGAGAACTTGGACATAGACAGGTGTCCACAGCAAACCCACCGCTTCATACTCTCAGATATTGCCCACCCGCCGTTGTCTCCCTGATCCCCATGAGCTGAGACAGGTCTTCAGGGGACAGCGTGATTGATTCCTGGGTGGTTGCTGTTTCATGGAGAACAGCACAATGCAGAGCAATTTTGGTGCAGACTAGACAAGGAGTGAGTGGAGAGCAAAGCCAACAATTCAGTATGATTACATTGTAAACCAAAATCAACTAGAATAAATAATGGCAGCACACTGGGGACACAGCAAGATCTGAATTACAGCGTGGGGTAGTCTTGTTTTCTACTTCTCTTTTGATTTCACAGGAAAATTTGTAAATCTTGTCTTTTTCCCTCTTTCTTTGTTAGTCTGGAATGATTAGAACAAAAATTTTAATCACGTAAGTGGCTTGGGTAAAAATGTACGTTAGTGAAAGACTTGGAATAATGAAAATGTAACATTTACTGTCCTCTAAAACTGCAATAAAGGTGATTAGACTTGGGTTCCATTTTAGTGGATGCTAGGGTCAGAGGAAGACCTTCCTACACAGGCTGTGCATGAGTGTCAGGAAAAGGCTAAACACTCCTGGGATGTTGTAAGAACCGGAAAATATTATTCATGACTGAATGCCATTTTCTGGCATTAAGCTCCAAGACTGTATTGGTTTCTGCAGCTGAGATTAATGAGATGTTATTTGCTGAATGGAAGTATGAGTCTGGCTGACTCTTTCTTTTCTTTTTCTCCCATGCTCAGAGTTTTTGGACACTTCAGCCTCCGTTCTGAGTGGCAGCTGGTCAAGGTGGATTACAAGTCTCTCTTCAGCCGCAGGTGTACCAAGGATGACTACCAGACCTGGCATCTGCACAATCAGGTATCCCCACGCTCCAGGGGGCCTTTGGTGGGGGTTCCTTTTCCCCTGCTCTGAGTTGCCAGGTGGGAATGCAGTTGTTCTTTACAGCAAAGCATATGGATTATTTTTTGCATCCCTTGAAGAATGTGTATGAATAAACATGGGGCCAGGCATCTATGGACAAGTTCAGGAGATTACCTTCTATTTTTAGGAATATAATCCATTGCACCAGCTGGATCTTTTTGGCCTCATTGCTTAGGGCAGTGTGAAACTACACCTTATGATTGAATTGTAGATGACACTGAATTCTTTGTAGCTCTGTCACTGACTCATGAAAATAATTTTGTTTCAGCTTGCCTCTTATTTCCCCTACTCAAAAATGAAAATAATAACATTTATTCATCCTGCAGGTCCTGCAGGTATCTGTAAAACTCTTGAATATCTGTAAAACCCTTGAATCTGAAAAGCTCTTGAATAAAAGACACCATAGAAAACCACATTATTTCATTCTACTCAAGGATACATGCTTTGTTTTTCATACACTGGCTTATTTTCATGCTGGATATATTTAGGTCCTGAAGCAACTGTAACTGAGAGGTCAACAACCTCTGCAGATTACTTATGGGTTACTGGCTACCAGTATGATGTTCCACACCCTGCAGGGTAACTTAGCTAGAGCCAGAACCATTGGCACTGTGACATTCCTGAATGAAATCCATGAATGAGAAATGAACATTAATTTGGCATGGATAAGATAATGGAAGTTGCAGAATTGAATAAATGAAAATAATTCAAATGAAAGAAAAGGGAAGACATATGTGTAACCATGCAGCAGTCTTGGGAATCACTGTTAATAGGGAAGAAAAGTATTTCAATTAGATATTGTCTTTTTTCTTACTTCTTTGCAGACAAATTATTTCTGCTAAATAGAAAATTCTGTTTTTAGCAACTCACCTAGATATCAAATGTTTGTTTTAGGTTAGCTACTCTGGGTAGTGTTCTTGGAAACCTTTGCATTCAAAAACCCCAGTGAAACACACATCAAAATGGTCTGTAACAAAGCCAGCTCTGTCACAGAAAGAGCAAGGGAGTTGAGCTCTGTGTTCCACACCTGGGTTTTGTCCCCTGCTCTGGGATTCAGGCCTGAATCTTCTGCAGTAGACTTTATCTGACATATGGAAGAAACTCTGACATACACCCACTTTGTCTTTTCAGGATAATTCACAGGACTAGATATTGGGGGATGCCTTCTGAAAGGTGGCATAAGTGGGTGAGATGGCTTGGGCATCCAGGCATTTTGAGCACATTGTCACTGGCATCCCAACTCAACGCTGGGCACTCTGTGCTCATGACTCCTCCCAAGGAGACTTTTGATTTTGTAAAGCCACGAAAGAGCAGGACTGTAACTCGCCACCCTCCCAGAGATAAATGCTCGTTTTCATTGCCTTTTGTGTCTTTTCTTGAAAAAGTGCTCCATTTAAGACCCAGCTGCCACTACAACTGTGTTTTCCTCTTGTTCCTTGGCCAATGAAGGGGGAGCCTTGTGTCATGGGCGAGAGGAAGATCTATAAAAAACGCAAGCCTGGAGCCCAGTGTTCCCTAGGTCGGGACTATTCCCAAACTGTGGTGTCTGAACCATGTGTCTGTGGCCAAGGAGACTTTGAGTGGTGAGTATGTGACTCTGGGGATTTGTGCAGGGGCTGTGTTTTTGTCCTGAAATGCTACTCAGACAGAAAACCTTGCAGAGGAGCTGGGTCTGATGCAGCTTTATAGCTGTGATCATACCATATAGCAGGAAGGTGACCCCCAAACCTGCTGAGTGAAGGAGGCTTCCCCTTCTTTTGCAGGAAATATTTGTTCATCTCCATGAGAAATCCAAGCCTGGAATTCAAAAGCAAAATAATTGCAAGTACTGATGGACATTTTATGTCTGTCATTTCAGAATAGTGACAGCCAGGACTTCTCTGGTCCAAAATATATTCCTTTCAAAAGAGGGAGGGTATTTCTCTCCCAAGGTCATTGACTTCCTAGGGGGCAAGCCAGCAAAACATGCACATTTTTATCATTGTTCCTTTGAATAGCTGGGAACAGTTTATTGCTTCTTAACAATGTTTTATTGAGAAATTTCTGATAGGGCTTCTGTGACATGACTGTACAGCCCACCCTTGTCAGATATAACTACTTGTTTTGCATAAATATTGGTGTTTCTAACTTAATGGGACCATAATTTTCAAATTGCTTTAAGGTCACTTTGAAAGCAGCTTAAAAATAAATCAGGGGAAAAATGAGACACTGCTTGCTATTCCTTGACAATCAGAGATAGGAGATGGGAGAATTCATGTCAGGATCTCTGCCCAAGGAATTCCTACATGGCACCTGTGATAGGCAATATTTCTAAGATTTAAGACTGTCAATGTCTGTGATGTTTGAGCTTAAATTATCAGAATGTCATTTAAATGGAATTAAAAATACCTTGAAAGCTGATCAGCTGGGAAAACATTTTAATCTTTATAGTAGGTTACTCAGGATCAGTGTCTGACTCAGTATTGGCATTATTCTTGAACACTTCACCTACCTTCAAATACTTTCTGAAGAGGTGTGAGGCATGAGATCTGTACATTTATTTGGACTTAGGCTCACAGTTCTCTTTTAGAGCATGGACATAGTGAAATGAAAAAAAATTAAGAAAAATATTGACCAGAAATAGTATTTTCTTGAATATTTTAGTAGTTTGCCTTTAAGAGAGAGTCAGGAATATAGAACAGAGATTTTCATCTGATCTGGATGGGTATTTAATTTGTTCCTAATGACAGGATTACGTCTGAGACTCCATATCTTGACTCATGAGGTCTTCCCCCTTTGTTCTCATGATGGGAACTTGCAGGATGCCTTTCTTGCCTTGCAGTATCTGCCCTTGGCATTGGCATAGGCCTCTGGGGTGAATCCAGCACCAATCTCCAGAGATGCTCATGAATTTGGGATTTTTTTTGTTTGTTTTTGTTTGGTTTTTAGGTTTTTTTTTGGTTTTTTTTTTTTTTTTTTGTTTGGTTTTTTTTTTCCTTGCACTGTCTTTTCCTCACCCACTTTATATTTTCACAGGGAAGTTTGTCTTTTCCAAACTGTAAGTGGAAAACTGTGGTAGCTAAATTTGCCTTAAATGCTGCCTTGTAAAGGGTCTGCATCAGAATACACCTTTTCAATCACTTGACAGATTCCTTGCATGCATCCAGTATAATTTTTGCTTAACTTTTCCCCTAAGATGAGAGGGTATTGCTGTTAAACTTGTCAGTCTTGCAGAGGAAATGCAATTAGAGGACAACAAGCTGGCTTTTGTTTCAGACCCTGCACTGCCAACAGAATTGTTAACTAGCTTCCAGTTGCAAAATTGTTATAGCTGGTGATGGAGAATTAGAAGAAACTATGGTGAATTTTGATGCTACTCAGCAGGGCTGACTGGAAGAATGTGTGAGACAGTCCATTTGAGGAAAATACTGGCAATGCTGGAAGTGGGGCACTGAGCTTGATAATTTTAGAAGTGATTTTTCAGAGAGGAAGGGTGAACTTGTGCTCTGATTTGTGACTTCTAAAGTATGAGACACTTAGTCAGTTACAAGATACAGGTTATTCAGAATATATTCTAGATTCATCTGCCTTCCTTGGGATGTCAGTATGAGAAGGGGAGATGCTGACAAGTGCCTTTTCTCTGCTCACTGAAAGGTGGACAGGACAGGTGAAAGGACTGCTCCTACTTTCACTTGATGCTCTTTCAAGAAAAACTCATTCCCTTTCAAGGAAAAATGTCCACTCAGCCTCTTCTGCCTGGGCTCACAGTTGCCAGTTCTTGAAAGAACTGACTGCTCTGTGCAGTCAGCACAGGTCTCTGAGCAGGTCTTGTGGGTGGCAGGGAAAGGGCCAGCAGTCAGGACTGTGTGAGTACAGTGACCAGCAAGTCCTGCCAGGTGGGCCCTCTGCTTTCTCAGGAAGAAGGTTTGGAGCTGGTTCTGGGCTTGGAGCACCCTGTGCCACTTGCTGTGATGACCCCTGCCTTTGAGAGCTGTGGGGAGAGGACCAGTAACTGCAGGAGCCCTTCAGCACATGCTGTGGGGGCTGTGCTCCCTCCCATTTGGTCACAGTGCCCTTGCCCCTGTCTGCCTCACGGTTGCAGTGCTGTTCCCTGCAGTTAGATATAAGGCTGATCTAAAATTCAGGGGCATAAATCACAATTATGCCCCAGTTCAACAAATCTTTATGAGTCAGGATCAGGGGTGACTCTTGCCAACCCTTGCAGTCATTTCCAGAAGCAAATCCTGGCCTTTCTCTAACAGAGAGAATGGCAGAAGGATGTTATAAGTGGTATTAAAGTACTCACTGAGCTTTCTTTTCCCTCCTCCTGCTTCTTTATTTACTCTGTCAAGATAGCTTTCCTGAGAAAGACAGCACAGCAGCTGGACTTGATTATTTCCTTAACTTATGCAAACCCTGGGGCTTATGAGAGGGAAGGTGGGCAGCATGTGAGGTTTTAATATACATTTACCAGAAGTTAATGAACAAGCACAGAACCTTGAGGGCACACTGCAATGTTGTCTTTAATTTTATTAAATATTTATGCAGCTCTTTTCTTCTTTGGGGCAAAGTACAGCTCCTTCTGAATATTTTTAATTACAAAGTCCCTGCCAGGCATTTTTGACTGTGCAGGTCGGACCCACTGAGAATGATTAAATTGAATGTTGAGAGAAAGAGCATTAGGGAATCTCCAAACCATTTAAAGCAGCTCACAGAATTTTTGCCCTCTAAGAAAAGAACAGTAGCAGCCTGGGCCATTGGGGACATAGCACAATTTTGTCTCACCAAAGCTCTTCCTAGAGACTTTCTGTTGGCAGTTCAGGCTCTGAACAGGGAAAGGATAAAACTCAGACTGTCCTAAAGGGCACAGAATGCTTTCAAGACAGTGGCTTCTGTAATGTCTGTGTTTTCACAGAGGTTTAGCATGTTGGCATTTGTTAACTTGCTGCAGGCAAAAATCCAGAATCTCTTTTTATTTGTCCCTTGAATCCAGCCTGTCAATAAAGGCTACACATAGAAACCTGATCCAGACTATAAAAACTTATGGAAAGCTTTGGATTAATCCTATTGCTTCATCATTGTATTGGCACACAAAGGCAGCTGTAAAAAGAAGTTTTGGATGTGTCCACTTCCACTCGTAGGTGGTCCAAGGAAGAATCAATACCCTGGATTGCCTTCCCTGTGTGACACAGTGCCATGTAATCCTTAGACCACAAAGCTGGTTGTGTTTTATTTTAGTGTTGGAAAAACATCAGCTGGGTTTTTTTTCTCTCGGACGAGTATCAGCTTAGCCAGGGAGCCATTAACATACATAAATATGCATACTGTGGCTATTTGCTCAGGGAGTGCTCCCAGTGTTTTATATTCCTAGCCACTGTTGTGAAAAAGTGATATTAGATCTTAGAATTAGCCTCGTTCATTCTAAAAACAAAGGCTGCAAAAAACAAACCAAAAGAACCCAAAAAGTGAAATTTAGGTCAGAGATTAATAAGAATAGAAACAAACAATACAATATTCTTTCTGAATCTCTGTCATGTTTTGTTGCCAAATGAAGCACAAGTCCTGCAGTGCTCTGCAGGTTTGGCAGTTCTGCTGTTGTGGGGATCAAATGCCTTCAGTGAATTGTGTTCCTGCCCCTCAAACTAGTCCAGCACTTTGCCTCTGGATGAGCCAAATCCATGATGTTGTGCCATCCCAGCAGAGAACCACCAATACACACCTGCTCTGGGGACACCACCTAAAACTCTGAGCTACGGTAGTGGAGGGTACAGTGATGGATTTGTGGCTTCTCTCCACAGTGACTATGGATATGAGAGGCACAGCAACAACCAGTGCGTCCCAGCCTTCTGGTTCAGCCCATCCTCCCTGTCCAAGGATTGCAACGTTGGGCAGAACTACTGGAACAGCACTGGGTAAGGGCGTCTTGCAATCTGTCTGGTTCTGGTGACTGCAGTAGACAAGAGAACCTGGATAGTTCTTTTTTTCTCTGCATCCCATTATGTTCTTTTTCAGTCTTATCTATGAGGTGATGTTTGCAACAGCATCTGTATGGAAAATTGCCGTGTTCCTCAGAGAGAGGGAGAGGCATGTTAACATAGGTGACACATAGATATTGCATTGCTATCAAGTGATGTGTGATCCCTGGAGCCTAGACTTGGAGCTCCCCTTTGTTGCAAAATTAAAACACAAATCAAAAAGGTCTGCCTGAGAGACAGCTGAACATTTAAAAGGACAGGTTTGAGGTATTTCACATTGTATTTTATTGAACCTCTTACTATCTTACAGCTCCTATTTATATCAGCTTCTGGAAAGGCTCAAATGAGCAATTTTTAGCCTCTTTTATGTTTCTTCCTCTGCCATTTTCACTTTGTACATACAATGCCTTGCATTTCAGACAAGCTTTGTGTGCTCATTTCTCCTGGTCTAACCCAGAACAGATGGCAAGTGTTGGTTTATTATGGCAGTATCACTTTGCAAATGTTCTACTATCATGCAGGAAATGCTGTGAGACTTTAGTTTCATTGGCTGGTGCAAACTGGCTATGTTGCTTCCATGACAGGGCAGGCCCTGCAAGTTTAGCAGGGATGATTCTGGGTCGTGTGTCCTGCCTGCTCGATGCCTATGGCAGGAACCAGCTCTGTTCCTGGCTGGTTGGTGCAGGTGGCTGGACGAAGTGAGGCTGCTGGGAGTCTGGAGGCATTTGACCTCAGAGACACCCTTCAGCTGAAAAGTTGCTTTAAATATGGGATGTAATTACAGGAGCCCTGGCCACTATGACTGCTGGTAGCCTTCTTGACAGAGAGCAACAAGAAAAGAGTTGGGGTTGGTATGGAATTAATAGTAAGGGTTAACCCCCCTCAACCACACCAGGAATAGCCAAGTGTCTTGCTGTTTAGCCAACATCTTCCAAGAAGAGCCAAGAGAAAAATCCGTACCTCAAATAATTTTAAAACTGAGCTGGTCAAAGCCTTTGACATATAAGCGCCCTCTAGCCCAGTAGAGGCACACAAAACCTAATAAATGGTATAATTAAAAATCTGGGATGCAGGATACAATCCTGCAGGTGTTGGGTTGGAGGAATTCTCTGCCTTTTTTTAAGGCAGAGTAATTCACCTCCACAACGTGTCTCTTCTCAATGATGCTGCTGAGAATCTCTGCAGAAGGTTCAATTGTGATTGGTTTGGCTTTCTCCTACTTAATGAAATGTTGGGTTTCTTTGAGTCTTCCTTTCAGTGAGGGGATCATGCAGGCAGTTAACCTTTGAAAAAACACATGCATTAATGTGGAGGGACAAAACAAAAACAAACCAAAGGAACTTTTCTGCCCACTGTGTGAGCCCAATGTCCTTTTGTTACTGTTCCCCAGGTACCGCAGGATTGTGTCTAACAACTGCACAGATGGCTTGAGAGAGAAGTACATGGCCAAGATGGAGAAATGCCCTGGAAAAGCACCTCGGGGATTGCACATCCTCACCTCCGATGGGAAGCTGGTCATGGAGCAGGGGCACAACGCCACCTTCATCATCCTCATGGAGGAGGTGTGTTAGTGGTCTCAGCAAACCTTTCTCTGTGTGGCAGGACTGGTATTCTTTTCCTTTGCTTTTCAGGTTGCTGAGAGGGAATCATGAAATGGTGAGTGGTCCTGAGATTTATGAGACTTAAGGAATTTAAGAGAATTGAAGGCTATAGTGACACACACAAGATGGTCATATTGGGTCACACCAAAGTGTTTGGTTATCTTGTCTATCAGTGATGATGTTAATGCTGAAGAAAGATAGATATGGTCAAAAAATTTATTTCCGCACTCACTTCTTGCTGCTTCCAGTAAACTGCAGTTTATGGAGTTTATGAGGCAGAAGTGGTGTTTCTGTGATCAATAATTCTGTATCTGGGATGCAAAGCTTGACTTCAGCTTTTCTGGGAAAGGTTAAGAACAGTGGGGTACATGTTCACACTCATGGGGAACAATGAAGGACATTGTTATTTTGCAGTAGGAATTGACTCTCCTCAAAGCACCTCTAGCCCCAGCCCTTATCTATTGTAGTTATCTGTTGGTACACTTCCTTCTGTAGCCAACAGTAGCACAAGTGACACCAGGCCATGATGTTGCCAAAAGTATCAAAATGTTGAGGCTCTTCTGGCCAGGGACTGAGTTGGTACTGGAGAAGAACAGCTGGTTTTTGTCACATTTTCTGTCCTGTGTATGTTACTTTAGAGCAGTACCTGGAGACAGCTGAGGCAGACCACTCACAGACAGACACATTCTCACACTAAATTAAATCCTTATATAGTAGCTAAGTATTTCACTGGGACCACACTAATCTGACAGGGCCTCTTTACTACTTCCTCAGAGGTTCATGCATGCTCTGCTTTTATACGAGGGGGATTTCTTGTCTACTTGCTGCTTCTTTTCTATTCTGCAGACTTGACATGGTAAGACAATTTGTGTAGATGCTATGAGTGGGAGTTCAGAAAAGAACAGATACAATCTAAAAATTAGGAATCAACTAGTAATTTATTAGGGAGCTCAAGTGGAACTGCTGCATATGAAGAATGATAAACAGATGGGGAATAAGGCAGCAGTCAAGGTAGCTAAAGAGTGGAATCTTTGCAAGGATTTAGAGATTGAAGAGGCAGCTGAATTAATATGTGAGGGCGTTCACTCTTGTGTCTGTTGTTGAAAAATAATGGTAGTTAGAAAAACATTTCATTGGAACAACCTTTTATTTTTTCTAAGGGAAGAGGATCTTTGGAACATGTCTCTGTAGGTGAACAGCTTATTCCACAGAAAGTTGTGTGTTGAGTTTGTTTCTTAAAATAATAGAATTTCAAGAAGAAAATAAAAGGAACACTGAAATTTTGGACAAAGGTATTCCAGTCTTTTAGTGTGAACCTGAGAAGAATTGTTACCAAAGATTTCCTTATAACTTGGAAGAAATAATTTCTGTAGAGGTCTTAATTATTACTTTGCTGGCATACAGATTAATTCCTGGCTTCCTCCACCTTTTCTGGTCAGTCTCTTTACTGGTGGTAGTTTTGTACCTAAGTTTACACTTCCTTTCTGAGCCAAAGAGCAGCCTGACCAGCCCTCCTGTGGATACATCTCTGTGGTCTCCATTCAGCTGTGTTGGACTTGCCCTGATGAGCCAACAGTTCTTTGCTGCCTTCTAGTGCACATCCTCAGTATATGGAGGTGACTGACCTTTAGGCGTTCAGTGATGAAATGAAGACTTGATCATAGTCAATCAAAACCTGAATTTCTCAGGATTTATAGAATTAACTTTAGTAGGATTCTTTCCAATGGTATTAGGAATACATGTGTGGCAATGACTGCAGACAAATAAATGCAGAATGACTGATGGTTTTTCTGTGTTTTCAGGAATATGGGGCTGGACTGAGATTTGGACTGTATATATGCAAGGGAACATGAGGAGATAAGAACCTTATTAGACTTTTTTTTTTTAATCTGAGTTTGTTTTTGATCACAAAGAAATACTAGACTGTCAAATAGCTGTTGTGGAGTTGTGTTCTTGATCATGTCTGTTCCCTGATTTCTGTACTCGGAGTCAATCTTTGTGACAGCCCATACCTTGTTCCCTTTCAGTTATTTATGGGGCTTAAAGCAACCTCCACTTCCCTTCTATTTTCATTTATATTTATAAACCTCAGAATATCTGACATCTTTGTCTGGGACTAGCATGCTTGCATTAGTATTTTATGTACTGGATACATGGGTATGAAAAGGAGAAAGAAAACATGATTAGTGTGAAGGGCAGCCTTTGCATTGAAGACCTAGCTCATAATTGGGTGAAAAGATCATCTGCCACTGTTTAGTAATGAAAAATCTGTTCCTGCTTCTCTGCGTGAAACAGTCTCATTTCAGATAGAATCATATTGGAGAAGCAAGAAGGAAATAGAAAAGAGAATTGTCAGGCAAGGGAGATGAGCTACCATGACTGGTGCAAGAGATTTCAGCCTGAGGTCATCAGTGATGAATCCAGCCCAGATCAAATTTTTATCCTCTGTTCAGTATCTTCCATATGAGATGGACTTGGGGTCTTAGTGCATTCCCTTGAGAAGTGGTTTGAAAGGTTTAACAAGCTGTGGGAGCCTTTCTATCATATAACTGAATATCTCAAGAGTGTAATTTTGCTCCTGCTAGAGAATTTTTTAGAGTGACTTTAAAAACTCTCTGTCTAAAGAATGTTATTGACTACTCAATATAATAGGTAGTTTTAGTGTCAGTACTGCTTTAGTCCTTTCTGATTGCTCTTTGGTTTATACTGAAGTTTTAATGTCCAAGGAGGGCAGAGGTGAAAATGGCGCCCTGATCAAGTCAATAGCCAAAACTCCCCTGGCTCCCTGGGATGGGAATGATGGAGCAAGGAGGAAGAGAGATCTAACATATATAATCAAATACCCATATTTCAAAACTACATGCCATAATCCTGACTGTATGACTGTGTGAAGACTCCAAGTATATACTCAAAGTAAATTGATATCTGAAAAATACCCTTCCTGCCCTCTGATTTCTTCATGCAGGTATAGTCTATGAGGAGGATAAATTCAGTGAGGGCTGCTAAGGTCCTGATTTTCTACACGTGGGACCTGCTTCATTGTGGTCTGGCTTCCTGTATGTTCTCCCTATGCATTTACTGCTATAATGAGATTTATGAGATGACTGTAAAATATTTCTGAATTTCCCATTAAAAAAGGTAAATTCATGAACAGAAATTTAATATTTTTTTAAAAACTTTCAGATCACGTCCTCCATATATGTAGGGATTGACTTCAGCCCTTCAGGGCTAGGAATATCTCCAAAATGTAGTGGTATCTTCTTCACCCCCAGTGAATACAGTGGAGATCTTCGATGAAAGAAAATTACTTGGCAAAACACATCTTATATTTATGCAGAAAGCTAAAGCTAGAGAAATTGAATCTGAGTTGTAGTTTTATTTCAGTTTAGTGAAATCACTGGAGTGGGCTTTAGCTTTGTTGAAATTAGCCTTATTTTGTGTTACATTAGTCAGCTGGGGGCAAGTATAAAATAAGGCTCCGAGAAACCAAAATAACAGACACTTCTACAGTTCAACTACAGTGATTTAAAGCATGATTTAAACTAAAATAGTGCAACTTCTGTCTCCAGACAATACCTGTGGTGCTGGAATTTCTTGTCCGTTTTTCCCTCCTTCATTTAATAACTGTCATTGACAGTAATCCTAGAAGAGATTTTCTCATCATCTGCTTCATTCTCCTGTGTATCCAGGCCCTGTCTCTGTGTTGACTGACATGAGACAAAAAAGTCTGTCAGTCCTCGACGTGGGACTCAACCTGTATTAATTCATCCATGCTGAAGCTTCATGTCTAGATGAAACCGGTCTTCTAAACTCTGTACAATCAAGGGTGGATATTTGCAAGAGGTTATTCATGTCACCTGTTTTAGCTACTTTAGGATGAGGTATTGGTTTTTTGCTGTCTGTGTCTGGCCACCTTAGGGAATGACAGAACAAAGCTCGGCTTTTTTTGAAAAGTTACTACTCTGTGTCCATGCTAATGAAATGGAACTGAGATGGAAGGTAATATAAATCCTTTTATATCAGTCCAGTTTCCTATTCCAGCCTTCTCTGTTGCAGGGTGATCTCCAAAGGACAAATATCCAGCTTGATTTTGGAGATGGCATTGCAGTGTCCTATGCCAATTTCAGCCCTGTGGAGGATGGCATCCGGCACGTGTATAAGAGTGCTGGAATCTTCCAGGTGACAGCGTATGCAGAGAACAGCCTGGGTTCAGACACTGCTGTCCTGTTCCTGCATGTGGTCTGTGAGTACTTCCACCTGCCAGATTCCCTGGGCCAAAATATGACCTCACTCAAAGTCTCAGCAGGGCCCAAGAATAGGTGCAAACCCACAATGTGCAGCTCATGCTCTTCCAAAGGCTTGGGCTTCTAGATGCTCCTCTAACTTGTTAAATAGACTTTATTGAATGAAGGGAAAGAGAAGGGTTTTTTTTTAAAAACAAGTGTATTTGCAGTTCTGAGAGTTATGGAGAAAAGTTTGAAAATGTCTACTGGGCTTTCTGAAAGGGTCAGAGACCAAGCAGCTTATGGAACAAAGTCCAAATGTGTCTTTTCAATACATGTTTAATTCTAAGAGAATTAGATTAAACTAAATTTTGAGTCACTTATTCAGAATTTCAGCATTTACAGTGCTAATTTAATGAAATAGAAGCATTGTGCTGAGCGTGCTTCCTGAGATATGAATGTACTGAGGGCTAATGTGCTGCTTTTCACATTTCATGTGTTTGACGTGCATCCCTGATGTTTCTGTCCTGTTTGGTAGATCAATGCAATTTCTCTCCTGCTGACACATGAGCAAACTCAAATATAGAGCTCTGAGTTAACTTCCCAAAGCCACAGGAGAGAGCAGAGTGTGTGGAATGTAGGATGAGACCAAAAAGAGCCCAGTTCTTTGATCTACTCTTAGATTATTAGATCTTCTGTGTTCAGATGCACCCCATTAATTTTGCCCATAATGGTGATCATAGTCTTGTCTGCCTTCCCTCTTTACTTGTCAGAATGTCTTACATCCTGCCTTTTGCTTGAGCTTTTCTGCTGAAAGGAAGCAAATTAGAAATTTCCAAAACTCAAGAACTTTTTCTCCATTTTAATTTCCAGCTCCCTGTATGAAGGAATAAATGTTCCTTGAAGCTTTTATTATGCTCATAATTCCCTCAAAGTCAATCATGGCTGCACTTAACAACCTGTTATTAGAGCATTAACTGTTTTTTCCTTCACCTTGGGCCATTAGCTGACAAAAGTGATGGTTACCTGGTAATAACAAGCAGATTTGTATGGATTATCTGATTTTTCTCAAAGGAACTACTTTTTCATGGTGAGGATTTTAAAGCAGAATGCAATAAGTGACAGTTCCTTGGCCTGGTTTTGCTGCTCCACCCTTTTTTACATCAGCCTTTCAGATCTCTCCTTTGACTTTTATAGCATTCTTAGGTAGCCAATTTATTATCATTATCTCTGGGGAAATATTTTGCAAGCACTTACATTCATGCTAAGGCTGAAATAAGATGACACCTCAGTACTAAACTTCTAATAAGTGGAAGTACTGGTCAATATAGGAGGTTTGACCTTGAAGTTCAAATCTACAGACAAATATGCCTGAGAATCATTCTTACTATACAATCACTCTGGTACTGGGATCCTGTGCTAAAAAAAAAAAAAAAAAAAAAAAGAGAAGAAAAGGCTCCTTGGCCTCAAGCAACATTAATTTTCTACCCTGCAGCTTTATTAGCAGCCAGTTAACTTTTCAGCTTTCTGGAATCTGCTGCCAAGCTGCTTAACTTGATATTTAAAGGAAGCAAAGATAATAGTGTTTTTCCTCTTACATGCGCCACCACAAAATATTTAGGGGAACCTGCTGTTGTTGCAAACCCAGAGTACTTCCTGTGGTCAGAGTTCAGGAGTGACTTGCTGATAGAGATCTCTCGGGAAAAGGGGGAAAAAAAGGATCAAGTTTTAAGTTGCCAGAAGCAAGAATAGGGTCCTTTTGTGCTTGGAGCTCTGTGTTCCAGTGGTAGAAGCTCTTACTTTCCACAATCTTTGTAATTCAAGTAGATGGAGAACTGATTAATGTCCCCATTTCGTGCTGAGAGGTAACACAAGAGGATTGTCTCAGTTAAAATCACCACATTTCCTGCTTCCCACAATGAATGTCTAACAAAAAAAGAAAAGATTATGACTTTTCTTATTTTGTCCTTTCCATCTCACAGGGATAGTCTGTCAGTTTGCTGTGTTTTAAAGGTACTATCCAGAAAGTAACACTGTCTGATGGGCAGCAGTTATCAGCTGAAATTCAGTACCAGCAAAACCAAAAGATAAACAAGAAGAAAAACAATGGAGATAGGAGAAGCTTTGAACAAACTATCAAATAAAACCTCAGTATTTTCTACACATGTTGTTTTTTCTAGAGAGGATCTGCCTTCTGAATTCAGGGCTTCATGCCCTGGATTTATTCTGGGCATTTGCATTTATTACATACAACTTTGCATTGGTACTTTGTTATTTTTTAAGTCTTTCAGAATCAAGCGCTCCTGACAATTACATGCTTTGTTATGCCAATGCACACATCTTTCAAGTGGTTCCTGATGTTTTCTAGGGGCAACTGACTCCCCAAAGACTTCCCAAGTTCAAGTCTAAGTCAAAAAGATACCAAGGATTTCCAAAATCATGAGTCTTTATTTTGGAGACCTTTTAAAAAACTGTTTGGGGTATTTAATAAAGTCATAAATGACTCTTATATAACCAGATTTAAGCCATCTTGGCTAAAATGATTTCCCCACAAATCTTAGTAGCTCAGTGACTATATTTTCAAGAAAAAACTTCTTTCTCACTTGAGTCCTATCCCTTTCTTGTGTCCTATCCCTTTCTTGTGTCCTATCCCTTTCTTGTGTCCTATCCTTATGGCTTTCAATAGCAACTTCACTATATAATGCAAAGCCAGTTCATTGTTTTTCTTCCAAATGCATTTAAAAAATTCTTCTAAACACAGCACTGCCCCTCTCTGGAAATTAGTGCTATGGAAAATGTATATAATGGGGTGGGGAGGAAGTATTTTCAAATTTGATTATCTTTTTCTGTTGTTCATTGACTGCTGAAATTCTCATTTATTTCTAAAATATAAATAGACTGTCACTAGACTGTCACTGCTGACACAGGACTTTTGATTTATTTAAAAGAAAAATCCTTGCTGTTCACAACTGTGCAGGGAGGATTTAACTCAAAGCCTTTAATAATGAGTTCTCTTCCCACAGGTCCAGTGGAGCACGTCCATCTGAGTGTTCCCTTTGTTGCCATCAGAAATAAGGATGTCAACATTACTGCAGTAGTTTGGCCCAGCCAGGCAGGAACACTTACCTACTTCTGGTGGTTTGGCAACAGCACCAAGGTACAGGCACACTTTGGTTCATCTTTTTTTCCTAAGCTTGTCACAACAGTCAGGGAACTCTCTCAGCTGTAATAAAAACTTCTTGCCTTTGTCTGTTTTGTGTTTTAGTTTTTAACTTGGCTGAAGAGGGTTGTCATTATCTGAACTTCAACCTTTGTGAATTTATTTCCTTCTGTCTTGTGTTGTTCTTAGGAGCTATTACTTTCTCCATCTGGTTGTTATCAGCCCTACTGAGATTTGAAGACCACTGTTATTACCAGCGTTCACTTGCAACTTAACTGAACTATATGTGGAATAATGCTGGCTTTCAACACAGTGTTTAAAAACTGCTGGTGTTCAAATAACCAGGGGGGTTTCCATTATGTGCCAGTGTGCAGTACATAATGCTGGATTCCAGCACGGTACTTTAAAGCTCTTGGTGTTCAGATAAACAGGTGTATCTAGAATTTCAAGCTGAAGAGTCTGCCTATGTTAGAGAGGGGGATGAGACTTCTTTGTAGTGAATTTTCAAATTATGTGTATTGTAACTGTATGTATTATAAGGAGCTTTTTTAGCAATAGTTAAAATAAGTGAAAATACAAGTTAGTGTTATGCTTTCAAATGGAGAGAGCAGGATTGCCTATTAGCTACAGTTTTTATTGTGGACTTTAGGAGTGAGACAGGCACTGTTCTCCATTCTTACAGTTGTGAAATGTACAGCTGTTAATTTCACAATGTAGTTTCTGCTGTTATTTACAAAAGCAGTTTAAAACATGTCACTGTCTACATTTGCAATTGAAGGTGTGCACTGAGTTGAGATTGCAGAAGAAAGAAAAGGGGATTTTACATGAAATATGGACCTTGAGATAAAAAACTGGCACACAAGTATTTTGTGTTCTCTTTGAAAAGCTGCTTAGTTTTAACCTCTTACCCTAGCTACCAACAATATCAATAAAGGCAAAATAAAAACATTAAGTGCTGCTTCTACTGGGATTTTATATCCAGTTAGGAAGTTCACTGTAAGAACTTGATGATTTTTGTGGAAGCATAGTTGAGGCAGTGGAAGAACTCAGGACCAAAAGCCATTTACTGTAACTTGCCAAGTTACAGTGCCCTAGCTGAACTATGGCAACCACCCACATATGCACATCCAGTCCATGGCAAGTACCAGGTAATTCCACATAGTTTATACTGCATTGAAATACAGGGATGCAAAATCATGTTACAGTTAATATTTTTGGCTTAGTGCTCACACATGGAGAACCATTAAAGTACATCAGAGATAATTTAGGTACTGGTAACTTGATCATCTGCTTAAGCCCTCCAGTGTAGAGTTTTCCTGCCATTGTTTTTGTCCTTACTATATAAGTTGATTGGGCCTTAAGAAAGATTTTTTTGAAATAGAAAGCAATCTAGAAAAGGTAGTGCAAAGCAATGGTGTTTGCTGAAGATTTCCATGCAGTTCTCACAGTGCTTGCTTCTGGGTTGGAAATATGATCTGTTTCATCTTCTAGTTTAAATTTCAGGCCTGTAGGCATCAGAGTACAAGCAGATGTGGATGTGTTTGGGATGGGTACTTTGGACATAGCTGAACAAGGAGTAGCTGGTCCTTTGACACCTTGGCATGATTGTACTCATTGCTGAAATATGGAAGAGTAAACATGGTGCCCCTTACCTGTGTCTGAATCTCAGACCCAGAGCACTGTTCAGTCTTTGCAAAGCATTATTTCCAGATACCTCATGGAATGTACTACAACTCTGACAGAAGTATGCCAAGAGATATAGACATAACTGTATCAGCCACCTTTTGTCAGAACAGCAGTCTGTATCACATCAAAATTCCTCCTGGGATGTTTAAGGTGTATGTCAGATCCTTCTCAGTGCCCACTCATGAGTAAACTATGGTGGTTCCGAGTAGAGGTGAAAGATGGGGACACTGAATTGAAGGATGAGGTGTGTAATATTGTGACTGGTACTGTTAGATGATAGGTTTTTGTTCCATGCTGAGGGATTGCAACTTCTTTTCCTGTTCAGCCCGTAGCCATCCCAGGCAGAACCAGATGTGTCTCGTGTCACTTGCAGTCTCACTCTCTGTGCTACTGCACAGGAGAATATTGTCTTAGACACAAATGACCTGGCTGAGACTCCTCTGTTGCTCTGCCCACCCTGCAGAAACTCCGCTACTAAATTTCTACTGTTATGGTTTTTGCAGTATGCCCAAAGGCCAATTTGCCTGGATTAACACAGGTCCAGTTTAATAGATGTATCCAGCTGTCTAATAGGCTTGAGCAAATGAACCTTAAACTACTTGATTTAATTTAGAGTTAGTTTCCAGGTCTTGATTCTTGAATTAAAATTAAGGAGTTGGCTGAATGTTAAAACTCCATGATGGAAGTGAAATCATCCATGATAATGGAATGTCCAGCATACACATATACAAAAAGAAAAAAATGTAATTTTAAAGGCCAGACTGCATCCTCTTATCTGCCGTTGCACAGAACCACAACCTGTAACCTCCAGGAGGATTGCTGATATCACTGCAGTTTGATAGAGGCCCATTCAGCTTCTCCAGGGTCTGTGTATATCTCAGTAAATGTTAGCTGGGCCTCCAGGGCTGGCACGAGCTGGTGCCCTTGGACTGTGTGTGCCATGTGATAAGACTTTTTGTTTTTTGCTGCTTTTTCAGCTCATGGATGAGGGGGTCTAAGGAAGGTGGTGTTCTAGAGAGACAGAAATGTGTTTGCAGGTCTTGCCTGTGCAGGTGGAAATTTTGATTTGGCTATGAAAATGGCATTTGTGACCACTGTTGTGAAGTGCAGTCAGGCTGGCAGCATGATGAGATAAATTGTGAGAGCTGGAAGGTGAAATTAGGAAGTTTTCCTTTAAAAACCAACTGGAAGTGCAGTGAAGGGACAACAGCAATGGTACAATGGCTTTATCTGTTCTCTTAGACCTCTGTGTTTTTTGCAGTGGAGATTAGTATCACTGTTTCCATTTTTGTAGTTTCTCTAAATAAAGAGTTATTTCTGTAGACCAGCTGTCAGATCAGTGGCACGGTGAAGGCTGGACTTTTGATTTTCAGTTGAGGTGAGTTGACCCTGTTTAGACACCAGCTGCCCACTAAAGCCAGTTTATCACTCCCCTCCTCCCATGGGCAGGATACATAAAATATAACAAAATCAGGTCACAATAATGACAGAGAAATGCTACTAATTACTGTTAAAAAACAAAACAGCCTTGACTTTATGATATTAGTGTAATTTATTATCAATCAAATCAAATAATGAGAAATAAAACCAAATCTTAAATCACCTTCCCACATCTCTCCTTTCTTCACAGGCTCAATTTCACTCCTGAATTCTCTGCCTCATCCTTTGCCAGCAGTGCAGGGAGACAGGGAATGGGGGTTGTAATCAGTTCATTATGTGTTGTCTCTTGCAATGCTTCCTCCTCAGGGGGAAGACGCCTTCCACTCTTCCCCTGCTTTTGGGAGGGAGTGCCTCCCATGGGAGACAGTTTTCCATTGATTTCTTCAATGTGGGCCCTTCCCATGGGCTGCTCTAGGGTGGATCCCTTCCACAGCCACATTCAGTCGGTACTGTCAGCGGGAATTATGCCATGCTTTCAGCCTAGTTAGCACAGCTTGCCAGCTTGTGGCTGCAGCTTGCTTACAAACTCACAGCATGGACAGGGCAATGCTGGATGTCCTCACTCTGACCTGAGCAGTGTTGCTCTGTGAGAGATAAATGGATTTGTGCTCATAAAAGCAAAGTCTGGCCCTGAATCTGAACAATATGGATTGTTTGAAGAAGCATCTGCATCTTTGGTTTATTTTCAATTTGAGGTTGGGTTTTGTACAGCAAATATAGCAGCTGAGCTGGTTGTGTGTGTACAATGCTGCATTCTAGTGCACTAATTCTGCAACTGCTGACTGTGGTCTGCTGATGAGTCCATACAATAATGGGTTGCAGTTCAATGGAAGAATATTTCAGAAAATATTTACTGAAATGAGAGAAAGCTCTGCCTGTGGGACACTGCTCACAGGATTTGGGCCTTAGCAGGACATGCAAACTGGCAGCACCACACCTGTATCAAGGAGCAAGGCTGTTGCCTGGTGGATTAATCAGGTGCATGTTGTGATCTTGAGTTAATCTCACCCTGATTTTGTCATTTGTGTTTGCCTCCTACAGCCCCTCATCACCTTGGAGAGCAGCATCTCGTACATGTTCACTGTGGAGGGGATGAACACTGTCACTGTGCAGGTTGCTGGGGGCAACACCCTCATCCAGGACACCAAGGAGATCGCAGTGCATGGTACCCTCAGCCTTTTGCAGTTGCATCTCAGGGGGTGAAGGGCAGACAGTCATTGCTGATCCAGAATAACTCTAGGAACTTGGTAATGCCTGGAGGAACCTCTGAAGACAAACCTCTGATGACAGAGTAGCTCAGATATGTCATGATGACAAAATACAGAAGTTAATAGAATGATGCAGCTAATGAAAATTACAACCTCAGCATTAATAAGGTGGCTGGTGTCTTCTGTGCTTGTTCATCTGTCTGTACACCCAGACAGGGAACTGCCAGAAATAAAAACACTTGAACCAGACTGCATTCCTTCATCTTCCCAGCTGTGGAAAGAAATAGTCACAGTGCATGACTAAGGTGATCTGAATGCAACTGGTGTCTCTATCAGCGACTGTACAAATGACAGGGGTCAGGAAGTGTCTGGAAAAGAGGACAGAAAGGACTCTGTTGTTGGTATCACTGCCCATCTTTCCTGTCACAGCTGGAGGTCTGAGTATGCCCACTGGACTTGCCCATGTGTAATGTTTGGAATGTTCTTGCCATATCTGCATGTCATGGGCTTCAAAAAGCACCCTTTGACAGACAACAGAAACCCTGTTTGGGGCTTGATAAATCCTGGGTGAAAGGGCTCTCTCAGCAGCTTTGACCAGGACTTCTAGAACAGTTTCCCCCCTGGCCCAGTCTTTCTTTTCATTATCCAGTTTTTGGCATTCAGCATTTGAGAGCAAGCTTTTCTTTGGACTTCAAGTTTTGTTGAGAAACCTGGGTTTCAAATAACTTGGGCTAATTTGAAGCTCAGCAATGTGTATTTGCACTGTGTGTGTCTTATTGCAGTAATTAAATACAAATAAATGTCCCACTGTATACTCAGATTTAATAGCAGCTAAATAGATATTTATTGATTGTCTGGCCATGAAATTCAATAGCCTTTAATAATTTGATAATGTGATTTAGTAATAACTTGACTTGCTATTATCAAATATTAGGAACCTTCTACTTCATAATTTTGAGCACTGCAAAATGCAGTGTTTACTTGGAAATTTCCATCCTTCCATTAGTTTCTAGAATAAACCTGAATCAAATATATTTAAGAATGATATCCACAGGTGATCTTGATCTTTAGCCCCGTAGCTCCTCACTCTGTTTTTAAACACCTTGGAAAAAATTTTGACATTATGTTCAGAAGATCCAAAGTTTTGGGTTCTATCACAAAGAGAAATGAACCCATTTGATCCAGTCCAAATAGTCCTATCCAGTGCTGTGCTGCAGACTGACCTGGTCTAAGGAAGAAGTCCTTCCAGCCCCTCAGTCTGGTGGTGAGTTCAAGTCTGAATAAATGAGTGATGCCTTTAGTAAACATGTCCTCTGATAAACTTGTATCCTCATCTGTGTCCTGAGTCAAGTGATTATGGGTCTAGGCCATAATATAGGCATGGATTTCTGGTGTTATCAGTTGAGGAGATATATTCAGGTATATCCTTAATTTGAGATTAACAGAAAAGAATTTGCTCAAAAAATAAATTGGACATGGAACTAAGGGCTCAAAAGTCAAAGACTTTATATATCTGACTCTGGGTTAAACCTTCAGAACCTGGTAGACTTTCTCTGTGCTCTTTGATACTTGTTTTATTTAAAAATATATTGCACCGTCTAAAAAAAAAGAACAGTTCTTGCAAAAGGTGCCTCATAAATGGTGTGCTGGAACATCTCTGCTTTTCTGTGGATTTCCTCATTTATACTCTGGCAGGTTTATCTTGATCTAAAACTAGTGCCTTCTTACAAATGATTAATGGTACTTATTTGAAGTGTCTGGAGATCAGTTGCTTCAAGGTGAGGCACAGAACATCTCCAAAATCAGAAAGGAGAATCTTTTACACTGAAAACTTTCATAAGAGTGTGTTTCCCATCCTGGATCTTTGCCTCCACTGGCCCAAATCCCTTGTGCACAGATGCCATAAGGGCTCCAGACTTGGTCTTTGGTGAGACCAGCAGGGAGAGTTGGAATTGGAGACAAATTTAAAATCATTCTGTATTTTAAGTCTAGGAAGCTTTTCTTCCTCCCAGCAGTCATTCAGTCAGGACAGAACTTCAAAGTGTTCTGTCAATAGCCATTGCTTGATGAGCCAGTCATTACCACCACTGGGTTCTCCTTTGTTGGGGAATTAACCACTCCTGGTTTCCCTCTAGGAGGGTAAACAGAAAACATAACTTAGAGCAATTGTTCACTCTGCAATTGTACAGACAGACCTTCCAAATTTCAGCCAGGTGCTGCCTTGTTTGCTGGTCATCCTTCTTGTAAGCAGAATCTGAAGTTGAGTAAAATTACAAAGCCCAAAGGCATCACAAAGGATCCTCTCACCTCTCTCATTCTCACTTCTGTTTCTCTGGGGAAAGCCAGAAATTGGCAACAGATCAAAACATCCTTTATAAGTACCACTATAAGCATTCTTTCCTTGCAAGCTCTGTCCTGCTTAGTGTTAGCCAGCCTTTTTCTTCCTTCAGCCTTTTCTCACTCTCTTGCTTTAAGATAGTTATGGTCCTCCTGTTGTCTTCTGCACCCTTGTCTGTACACTAAACACTGCCCATTTAATCTTCTCATAAAGACTTTTTCTATTGCAGAATATTTCCAATCTCAGCTCCTGTCATTTTCTCCCAACTTGGATTACCATAACCCTGACATCCCTGAATGGAGACAAGATGTTGGCAAAGTCATCAAGAGAGCACTAGCACAGGTGAGCGTCTGTTTCCTTGTCTGTACTAACATTGACTAGGCTGTTAAAACATGCACTTTTTTGACATGCTAGCTCAAAAGAATGGGTAAGCACAGCACCGGTGATGGCACTGTCATTAAAAATCAATAAAAAGCTTCTTAATATTCTGGATCTTTTTACAGAGCCAATCTGTATTGCTGATTTTGTGGAAATATTACAAATACTTTTATTAATATTTCTGTGTGCTTTTCAGCTTTTAATATCCCTGAGGATTTTGCAAATTCTAGATTGTAATACTATCATCATTGTCCTTATTTTTCTAAGTTGATATGACAGTATGTACTGTTTTCTGTTCCAAACATTTGGTTAGTGTTAGTGAGTGTTGTTAAACAGCTGATCCACTTCATCCCAGAAGATAGACATTGTAGTATTCTGGATACATGAGGAAGATATTTTTATCTTTTCCTGATAGTCAGGAGTTTCACATGCAGCTAAGTGTAGCAACTGGTGAACATTTTGAAGCTCTGCTCCCTTTCCAACTGGGGCAAAAAATGAGGATTCAGAAGGAAAATAAACTTACCTTTAAAATACAGGATAAAGAGAAACTTGTGTAGTTGGAAGGTACAGAATCTTCTTCCTTTGGGATTAATTAGAATATGTAAACTAGTACTCATATTCTTTCAGGAAAGGGGACAGAATAATTTATGATATCAAGTAGTCAGGGACTTTAGTTTTGTGTGAAATTAGGAGCGAGATTTAGACAAGCTTTTGTGGGTTTGGCATTCTGCCAAAAATGTAGCTCATTGGGGTTGTTTTGCTTTAGCTACAGCTGTTCTTAGAAATGGAGGCTGATTATTTTTACTGGGAAAGTACATTCCTGCTCAGCTTTTCTCATCTGCAGCCCACTCAAAATTCACAGGTTGTAAGAGTTTCCTTGGTTGTTTTTCCATCCTGAAAAAATGCGAAGTTTATTTTTTTTAAACTGTTTTTTCCTTTTACTATAGTAAAAGAGTCAAGCTTGCAGGTTAAACTAATTAATTAGCTTGTAACTGCGAATGGTTACAGAACAGTAGAAATCTGGTAGAAGTGGTTGCTTGTGTATCCCACCAGGAATGGGCTGCCCCATTGGTACATTTCAGCTCTGCTGTGAGGCCATGGAGTTTGAGGTGGGATAGGAGCAGAGAGCTAATGGAGCTAATGAACCTCACATGGCAGAGCATTTCTGAGGGAGGCGAGGCTTCCTGTCCTACTGAGGATGCATGGCTTGGATTTGGGAAGAGAGGGAAGCAGCCCCAGTGGGCAGGTCTTGCTGAAGGCAGCTGTGAGAGCCTTGGTTCAGCAAACTGAGCAGCTCCTAGCACAGCCCTCCTGGTCAGCCCTGGGACTGACGTCTCCCTCTGGGGACATTGCTATTCATGTATGGCCAACGTGGATCCCTGTAACCTCAAAGTAGAAAGGGATTGCAGGCACTTTTCTTCATATTGGCCCTGTTAGTTGCACATTTACCAGTGGTTGCTCTGAGACAAATTCTCTGGATCTGACTTTGGGTCAGTTATTCTTTTGTAGCAAGGAGGACTATATGGAACATTCAGATCTGGAGACATGCTAGGTTTGGACTTTGGGTTGAGATCTTTGACCCCAGGGGTGTTGTCAAGCCTACATTCATTTCTGGAAAGGAAGTAGAGAGCTTTAGCAGAAGCTCGGGTTCTGACCCACCAAATAGGCAGAACAGCTCATTAGGACCACAACACCTACAGTGAAACTGGAAAATAACAATTTGATGGGAACACCGTTTCTGAAAGTCAGTGGAAACATAAGTAACAAAATAACAGCTAGAGACCTCTTTTTACTTTTCTTCTAGGTGACTGGTATCCCTGATGAACAGATCCTGGTAGCTGTGTTCCCTGGGCTGCCTACTTCTGCTGAACTCTTCATACTGCCCCACAAAAACACAACAGAGAGGAGGAAAAGCAGTGAGGCGTCTCTGGAGCAAGTAAGGAGAGGAGGATTCATGGAACATTTATTCCTGTCATATTGTTTGCAGATGGGCTTCTGAAGCTGCACAGCATTGGAAGTACTTACAATAAGTGTGGTGGAAATGGATGCATCTGGGACTGTGGCAGTGTAGTTTATGGCATTAAAGAAAATTATTTTCAGAGGAAAACCAGGATTTTCTAATACCTCACTGAGATATGTCACAGTCTACCACTAGCAGAGATTCTTCCTAAATCAGTGGAGTGTCCTTTATACAGTAGTTACAGCCAAAGGAACCTTGAATATGTACTCCCTCTACTCCCTGGAGGAATGCTAATAAAAGGAGGCCAAAGCAGCAAGATAATATACTGAGGTTTACTAAAAATAAATCAGACTCTTCTCATAGATCACCACAACAAGACCTCTTTTTTTTTTTTTTTTTTTTTTTTTTTTTTTTTTTTTTTTATTCTGCAGCAGTGAACGGCCTGTGCAAACTATATTTGGAAGTTACAAAATCCATCCATTTAGATAAATAGGTAATTACAGTGATGTATAGCAACAGTGATATGCAGGCAAGGAAAGAACAACAGCACTAGGCTGCTGGAGCTTTCATGTTAGAATTACCAAGTGATTAAATCAGGTCTATAAAGGCAAAGGAGTGAAGTACTGCTGGAAAGGCTGCTTGGCTCTAGCTAATGTTCTTGCATGCAATATTTTTACAGTGTGCAGACTATGTGTGAGCCCATTGCCAAGTAACTCTTGTAAGTTTGGATCAAACATTAAATTATTCAGGGGACTAGCGAATTCAGTGGAAGTTCTTGTCACCCACTGATAAAGTCAGTCCCTGCAGAGTAGTTCCTTTGTCCTAGGAAGTTATCAAAGCTGGTCTCTTAAATGTCTGGTGGTCAGTGTTCAGGAAAGATGCATTGAGGTGGGAAGGCTTGAAAGGCTTTTTGGAGGGATGGTCTTGGAGTAATTTTTGTCCTGTACAGTAGGATCTACAAGTATTAAAACTCCTTCTGAACAAACTGTTGTGTCAATATTTCATGTATCAGTGTTATGCTGACATCTCAGTTAGATTTCTGACTAATTGACTATGAGGCCTAAAGCACTAGTGCTCTCATTTTAGTTGACAGTCTCCTCAGTTGTTCTTTGGCACTTGTTCTTGCCTTCTGCTTGAGGAGCTCTGCCTGGAGAGTAGGTCATTAGAACTACTCATTAGCTGTGCCCTGTCCATCAGAACTACTCTATGGAGATCAGGCATTAACAAACTGAGGCTCTGGGGCAACCAAATAACACATCAGAGCTGGGTTGCTGATCTCCAACTCAGCAATTCTGGTACACCCAGTCCAAGGCCCCTTTTCTAAGTGAAGGACAAATATGGCAAATTTTCCACTGACCTAAACTGGATTGTCTCATCCCCAACAGCCTATTTAAATAGAAACTACATGACAGAATCATTGGGAAGAAAGAAATGTAGGTCTGGACTGCCTAATTTAGTTTTGTTATCCACCAATGAAAGGCCAATATGTCAGTGATTTCCAAATGCATTTGATCGCACTCAAAGGATATTGTGTAAGGTGAAAAGGTCTTTAGTTATTTTTCTTCTTCTCATAGCCCCCAAAAAAGAAAAACAAAATTGCAGACCTTGTAGGTTTGCTTCCCAGGAGAGATATAATACCATACAATGAGAGTCTCAGAAGTTCTGTAAAAGAGACTTACATGGGATGACACCCAGTTCCACTAAAGCACGCGTGCATTTCTCTCCACTTCCTCGGGCCCTGCTGAAGCCAGTAAGAGATGTCAGCCACTATTCATGGGCTTTGTGTATTCCTGAATATTCTTCAGACTTTGCAATCTTCTATACTTTAATTGTTGGATCTCTTCTTATTTCATCAGGTAGTAGAAATCCTTTTCAATGCTCTCAACCAGAACCTGGTCCAGTTTGAGCTGAAGCCTGGCGTTGAAGTGGTTGTCTATGTTACTCAGTTAACATTAGGTGAGTGTGGAGTCAAAGGCACTGCTGTGGTTCTCCTGAGGCTTCAGACAACTCCATGGGAATCAGTCTACATCAGAGCACTCACACTTTGGCATGTGGCACTGGGCTATGTGCCAATTGAGACATTTTGGTAGAAGCAGGAAGTGTTAAAACCAACCCATCAGGGGTATCTTCATGCTCCAGTTTGTACAAGTATAAAAAGTACCTTGTAAGAGTTCCCTGTGGCTTAATTAACAAGTACATTGGTGTTTTTCAAGTGTTTCAGAAAACCAGGTGAATGGTCTTCTATTAAGTCCTTATTGAGCACCTGTGGAATTCAGTGGGGTATTACTAAGTTTCATGGATGTTGGATCAAATCCTTACAGCAAAGGGCTTGTTACTGTTATGGCTAGCTAGGAAGCTTTAAAGGGGCAAAGTATTCAGGAAAAGATTGAGGTCTCTTACAGGGAATATGTGCCTGAATATTGACTTCCAAAAATGAGAACTTAAATTTCAACGCTACCTATCTCCATTTTTGCACAAAGTAGCAGAGTCCATTTAAGCTTTGCTAATCCCTTTACTTAAACCAGCCTAGTGTGAAGGTCTCAGCTATTGATGAAACAGTGATGGTTACAAAGAAGGTGATGGATTTATTTTTGCCCTTACTTTTCATGACTATCCTTGCAATTGTCTGAAATGTGGGATCTTGTGCGAGTGCCCTTGCTGATAGCCTCTCTGAAAGATTGGGATTCATACCCCAATAACACACTTCAGCTTCTTCTCAGAGAGGAAGCTAGGCTAAGTCAAGGCTCATGACCTTTCCTACAGGCAATGCCTTTTTACCTTCACTCTCTAACTGCTCCTTTGGAATGTGAGTCAGATGCTAATAGGAGTAGCCTGAAATGGATTAATTTGCAAAACTGGGAACGTGATACAATGTCTGAGGTCTCCAGGTGGCTGGAATTCTCAAGAATCTGACTTGGTTCTAGCAAGGCACTGCATTTAAATTACATTTTGCAGCTATTCTTGCCCCCTCTCAGTGCAGGTGCTGCATTTGTTTCTTGACCATTTCCGTAGTGTTTTGATTTGAAATGACAGTCTTTTCCACAAAAGAGCCAGAAGTATTAGCAGCAGAATACTGTCAGGATCAGACTGTTGGGCTTGGAAATTTGACAGTGTAATCAGAACTGGCTGTATTTGCATGACTTTGTCCCTGTCTTCAGGGTGATGGAAAAAGAATAGAGAATAGTAAAACACCAAAGCCAAATATTTATGCAAAATGAGAAACACTCAGCTGCTACTTATAATCATTTGTGCATCATTAGAGACTTCTCATCAGACACTTGATCTCAGCACAGTGCTCAGGCCATTAAGATGGTGTGCTCTGATGAGCTCTTGGAATAGCTGCATAAACAAGGTATAGGAATATACTGTATTTAGCCAGCCAAAATGTCAAGGATCAAAATTTCCAAAATATTATAATGTATTGTGTGATTGAATCCACTGTTATTGCTTTGGGCTCCTCCACATTATGAAAACTGACTCAATTTAAAATTCTCTAAGGTCCTGTATGAGGATGGACCTTGATGCTTGTCACAAGAGTAGGTCCCTGTCACACGTGAGATAGATGAATATCCTTGGAAGATGGGAGTTGTGCTGTTCATTGATGCTCTAAGGTATCTTCTCTGAAGGGGAATAGATATGTATTAAGCCATGCTTCATAAAATTCATTTCCACTCTAGTACCTGGAAAAACCTGAAAAGTAATAGCCCAGAGAGTTAATACAGGAGTGATTGGGCATTCAGCTGAGCGTGGCTTGCTGTGCCTCTTCACTCAGGGATGTTAGACTGCACTGTCTTGAAAAAGGGCCTTGACTTGAAGGACAAGACAACCAATTTGTTTCCCACTGATTGGTCTTGCCAAAACCAGCATGCACCATGCAGTAGGGATAAAGCAGATGTGACAAAGACAGAGTTGATCTCAACTCTTGGTACTTAATGTGTTGCCTTGTAATATCCCTGAAGTGTGATGCTTTGCCTTTCCTCCTGCAGCACCACTTGTGGATTCCAGCTCGGGTCACAGCAGTTCAGCAATGCTGATGTTGTTGTCAGTGGTGTTTGTGGGCTTGGCTGTTTTTTTAATCTACAAATTCAAGAGGTAAGTTGGAAAACTTTGAGGTGGGAGGAGGAGACTCTGGGTGGTTAACAGGAAACCTAGGCAGAGCTGTGCCTGAATTGCAAATGAAGAGTGAGCTGTGCTGGGCATCTGGCTTCGATGAATGTAGCTCCCTATGTCTGCTGCTTACAGAGGAAACCATCTACTGCTGTTTCACCACAAAGCTGGTGCTCCAAAACATCACCAAGAGCTCAGAAATCATCTTCTGCTTCAGATTATTTAAACCACAGACCAGAAATGGGAACCTTTGTGCTCACTGAATACTGAGAAACACAAAGCAAGCTTAGTCAAAAACCACATGATGGATGATTTCACACAGTCTATGCCCACCTGCCAAGCTGCCTTTGTGCAGCAGCATCTCATTTCTATCTTGTAAAGTGAATAGGTTAATCTTGCAGAGGAACAGGTGTGTTTGTGTTAAAGTTGGGAGACTCAAAGCCAGAAAAATTTGTGTAAAGCACCAAAATGCCTTTGGGAATATGTGCTGAGATTTACCATGACAGATGTTAATATAAACCTTTTGCTTCCAGACAGCAGGCAGGACCAGGTCTGGCCTGTGGCACTTGGCTGCTGCAAGCTGTGAAACAAAATATGTGATAAGAATGGCCTGTTTGCTGAAGGCCTGCTTTATGAAGATATATTTTAGGCAGATGGAGCTCCTTAGGAGAAACTTTGCATTCAGTACAGTACTTACAGTATGAAATAGTCTGTGTGCCTAGATCCTGACCAGTGGCCAAATATTGTGTTAGAAACATAAGCCAAGTCTGCCTTAAAAATTAAATAAATAAAACTTTCTGGACATAGTAGTTCCTCTAAATGAAAAACTAGCACTTTTCCTGTCCAGATTCCAGCTAAATGTTGCTTTCTCCAGCTTTTCTGCTCTGCAGGATAAGGCTAGTATTCTCTAAGGATGCTAGAGGCATGCAAACAATATTCAAAATTAAATTATATGATAAGACAAGCACCTATCCTAATCTACAGGTTTGAAGTTTCCCTCCTTGCTAACATCTTGCTTTAACCATTGTCTTAATTAGTGAGTGGCACTCCTTGTAGTGCTTGATCCTGTGCACACTGCTGTTATCAATCTCCCACTGACTTCAGTGGCCCAGGACAATTTCCAGGGAAAGCATTTGTGTAACTCTGCTCAGAGGCAGATTTCAAAGCCTTCAGCAGGACCTCCTTTTTCAGCCTGAAATCCCCTCTGCTTCTGTGAAGTGACTACAGCTTCCCAGGGGAATGGGATTTGTTTAAGGCATCAATTTAATAGTGTGCTGGGGAGGAAGCTGATGATTACTCTCACACCTAGACGTAGGATGAGGAAGGCAAAGTCTTTCTGGGAGATGTGACAAGCTGTAGGTACAGCCCTGCATAAGACATGCTTTCCCTTATGTCTTGGTGAGATGGTTTCCTAGGTTTGGCCTGATGTCCTTGGCCCTGTGGTCAGCAGTTACCACTGCTGTGGTTACCACTAGCATCTGAAGAAGGGTCTTTATATTCCAGCTGCCAGAGAACAGTGAGGAGATTAATGCACTTTGCTCTGGCACTCTCTGCCTCATTTTCTGCTACTACAGCACATAAAACTGACTCTTGTACTACTTAAGCAGCCTGAGCTTTGAGTACAGCAGCCATCAGCCTTCTATTATGCTCTAGGGCTATGGAGATCCTGCCTTGTTAAAATCTGTCTGAAAGTTGATTGTATGACAAATTGGGAGTGAGGAGGAAGGTGGTCAAAGCATCAGTTTTGCTTAGTCCAAAAGCTTATTAACTGGCTTATCTCTCTGTCCCAAAGGGGAAAAACCCAGATCAAATTGACAAAGTTTAGGATAAGTCATACACAGAGTGTTCTCAACTTGATTTTTCAGAACAGAAAGCAACTTTTCAGCTCTGTCTAAAACCCCTCGCTCAGTGGAGCAGAAGCGAGAGCATGCAATGATTCTTAATGGAAAAAGGGGAGCAAACCCAAAGGCTTTCCTGTGGCTCTCAGTGATGCACAGGTACATTAGCCACTGATTAATGGTGGTCCCAACCTGAATATAGAACTTCTGCTTACTGGGAAAGGTTATGGGAGAGCACAGGCTGACATGATTTTTTAATTCTACGAATTCATAGATTTGGTGCTTTGCTGGTTTGCACACAGTCTCCTTATTACAAGTCCATCAATTTATAGACTCAGCAGGCATGTTAAACACTGCTGCCAGAGAGATGCTTATTGAGGAGGTCCCAGTGGAAAAGGAAGGAAGAGGGAAAAAGTATGGAAATAATCTGTAAAAAAGTTGTTTATTTTCTGGAAGATTGAGCATACATCAGTCAATACTGTGTATGTATGAGTGCTGAGCAGTGGTGGGGCTGTGGGGCAGTCCATGTGCGTGCCCTGGGACAGCAGTGCAGGACAGAGTGCTTGTGTGTGCTCAGAGTGATGTGGTTGTGGCCCCCTGTGTCTGTGCCGGCAGGCACAGCAGGATTAGGTACTTGGGTATGCATTCACATATGTACAGCCATCCCAGTTTCTTTTTTCCCTGACTCTCTGAAGTACCTTGGCTCTCTGCCTCACAATTCTAAAGAGCTTTTCACCTTTCCATGTGAAGTTCAGAGACAATCACTGCTCTGCTATTGCATTGTTTGGACGTAGGACTGTCTTCTACTATCTCCAGGCATGTTCTCATGTCATACATCTCCAAACAAGTTCTGGGCACTTAGATCCTATGGGAATGCATTAGTTCTCACTCATTTCCTGTGTAGTTTCTATATCTTCTGGGGCATTTACAGCATATTTAAACATTAGAAGGTAGGAGAAAGGGAGAAGATCATGAGATTTGTCATCTGCTGCTAAACATCCCTGGCTTGATGCTGGTTAAGAACAGAATGCTAAATCAAGCCAATAGCACAAGTTGGTTGAGGCCAGAACTTCAACAGAGTAAAATCAGCATAGATCTATTGAATTCGTGAGAGCTGAGGCAATTTCCACTGCTTTCTGTCTCTGACATATCCAACAGCAGATAGATCAGCATCAAACTGATCATATAGAATATGGAATTTTATATTACTTCTTTTGAACACATCTTCTTTCTCTCTCACTCCTGTGTGCTTTAAGGAACTCAAAATATTCTCCAAATTTTCCTTATTGGAGCAGTGTGAACTGCATGGCACGAGAACTTTCTAAGAGCATTAGGAAAAACCAGTCAACTTCCAACAGGCAATGCAGATAATCCTGGCAACCCCTATGATGCTTAACACATTCCTTTTCAGGTCTCTCATTTAAACTTGCATTCCTCCAGGGATTACTACCTGTCTGTCTAGGCCTGTATAATCTGTCTACCTGACTGACTCTCAAAGATATCATTCTAGCAGGCCAAGGTAACTTTGCCTGGGGGAAGGAGGAATAATCCCTTCATTTTCTTGGCTTCCTGAGCAGCAAGGAAAAATAAGTCCCTACAAACTTGCATGATCCATAGCATGACAAACTGATTTTTGCAATGGAATGGTAACAAATGGAATTTGGATGGGTGTTATGAGGTCCAAATCCTTCCTGACTTTGAGGCAGGAAAAATTCTTTATAACTCTTTCAGATGTGGCAATTTCTTCTGAGTCAGTGTGGACCTGTCAGCAGCAACAAGCCCAGCAATTTTTTTGTTCCGTTGATACTAATGCCAAATTGATTTTTGCTTTTGGTTTCCAATGCAACCCTGATCATACAATAAATACTGAGAGAGTTGACAATTACAGCTGATTGTACTTAGTTAATTGCTGCTGTCTGAGCTGAGTGCAGTGTCCACCGTGTGGACAATTTCTCATTTAAAAGGGCAGAACATTGAAGTTTGCAGCTGACGAAGACTTTGTGCACATGATGTGAAGACAGTGGCCTGAGATTTGGAATACCTTTGGCTGCTATTGGAATTGGTAGATGCTAAGGACACTTTCAGAGATGAACATCTGTGTGGTACTTTCACCTTTCTAAGAACTCATACTTTGCATCACTGGTCTGGTATTGGTCTCAGCTTAGTTTGTCTCATTAATAAATGACATGCTCAGGATCCCTGTGTTACAAACCATAACTTCTCATTTTCCTTTTCTGTGCAGGAAAATTCCTTGGATTAACATCTATGCCCAAGTTCAGCACGACAAGGAGCAGGAAATGATTGGCTCTGTCAGCCAAAGTGAAAATGCCCCCAAAATCACCCTGAGTGAGTTCACAGACCCTGAGGAGCTGATGGACAAAGAGCTGGACACACGAGTGATGGGTGAGAGACAACCCTCAGCTGAGTTTTGTTTCACAGTCTGGGTGAAGACTTTGGTCTTTTGGGTATTAGGAGAGGCAGTGACTGTGACCCTGGGTAAAAGTAGAGCCCTGAGGCACTGGGATAGGGAGTAAATCTCTCTCAGGAGCAGGATAATGGAGTTTCTCTTCTAGCTTTTCAGCTTTTCCCAGGGTAGGAACCTGGCTCCAGCAGTAGCTATAAAGAAGTTAGTAATAGCTGTGGCTCACACCTATTCCTGCTCATGACCCTGCCTCTCTTGTGGAGGAGTGCCAAATTCCCTGCGCCCTCAGAAGAATCAGCTGAGCCAGGCTCACAGTGTTGGTGTGCTGTGATTACAAGCAAATATGTCCTTAATAGCTTAATGAGTTTACTGCTGGTCAGCTGAGCTGTAGTAATTGGGTTTTCTGCATGCTCCCTGCTTATTGCAAATACATAAAAGAATGTGTTATGTTTAAGCATCTTTTCTGTCTTTACACTTATGCTACCACATCCTAAAGAGTGAGAAGCAATATAGACCAAACTGTTGAAGCCACTGCACTGATTCTCTTCTCCATTTTCTCCTCCACAGGAAGCATCTCAACAATTGCCAACAGTGAAAGCACAAAGGAAATCCCCAACTGCACTAGTGTTTAATACTGAGAATCCACTTGGTCTACAGCATTTCTGAATTTTTATTTGTAATTATTATTGTTATAATTATTATTATTATTATTATGAAAAAAGAGTTATATGTCACTATTATCATTTGAGAGGGAATGGGGTGGGCTTTTTGTGTTTACCAGGGCTGCATTCATAAATAGCAGAGGTTCTTCATATTTAGGGAATACACATCAGATTAGAAATAAAAAGCAAGAATGAATCAAGTGTGCAATAAGATTTGATGCCAGCTTCCTGTTACATACAGAATGGCAATTAAGTATTCAAATCCAACAGATAGGTGTCGTACCTTAGGCAACATGTTGTAAGTAAATTGTCCCTTTTCAGCCCTTTTCAGAATAAGTCATGAATCAGCTGCTACATCCTGCCAGAGGGTTCAGACTGGGTTGTTGGACCAGGCTCTGCAACATGCCAACATCCCTCGCTTTCCAGTGACATGCATGTCTCAGCTTTTTGCAGGGTCTTGCCTCTTTTAATTGCTTTTCATTTCAGTCACCCTCTGGCACTGTTGACTGCTGAGAAAGGAAAAGACAAAATCAGAGCAAACACTCATGTCAGTGTTCCTTGGACCACAGAGTGGCTGGAGGGGACAGCACCACAAGCAGTGGAGGAGCGAGCCTGAGTTTATGAATGCAGCCCAAACCCTGTGCATGTGAATAGCGAGGATGCCGAAGGCCTATTGTAGATAATTACAATGTACATAGCTTTTTATTTCTTGGGAAATAATTTAATGTTTAGTAAAAGAGGATATGTTTAAAAGAAAACCTGAACCACACACACACATGCACGCCCACGTGCACACACACACACACACACACCACGTACACGCCAGCCAAACAGGGACCCTGGTGAGCACTTGAGTCACACTTTGGTTCCAAGTGTGTTCCAGTTGTCTGTCATATTTCAATCTGACACTGCTCTCTATAAAGAGAGTAGTTTATTTCTCTATGTATAACTGCAAGCATTTTTTTACATATATATATATATATGGTGTCATTTCCTGTGATGGAACAGAAAAAGATATTAGCAGCCAGACTATGAACCTGTCATAAATATTTTAATGACGTTTATCATCTGTTCATCCTTGTCACTGTTGCCCACTTCTCAGAATGATCTTAGTGGCATCTGTTAGTGAAAATGAGGAAAAGAATCCTGAAATATTATCACCATCTTTGTGTAGGTAAATATCAGCGGCCTTGCCATATCCAACACAACCTCAGCTCAACCGTGGGGCAGGTTGCAGTAGCTTTATTCCCTGGGGGAAGTCATGCTTTTTGCCATTCAGCTGATGAAGTGAAGTGCTATTTAGGACGTGTAAGAGTAGTAAATTTTGGCTGAACATGATGTATGCGATTAGGGACTGCTCTTTGGAGAGGGCAGTGGAGGGTCAGACCTGCATTAATGAGCTGTGAAAGGTTCTTTCTTGTGAGTGCTGCAGAATGGCAGCTTCCAGTTCAGAGTGGAGATTTCTGCATGGTGGGTTGGTGTTTTCTGATTAGAACAGTGAGGTTAATGAAGAAAAGATATTGAAAAAGCTCTTTAGAAATTTTTTCCTACACTGAACTGAGGTTATCCCTATGAAGAGGTGGAGTTTTGGGGCAAGAGGTTGACTCAGTTGTGGGTTACTTATTATCCGTTTTTCTTGAGTTGATGATGTCAAAAATGAATGTTATTCTGCAGAGTATTGACTTGTAGGACCCAGCAGGAGAGAAAGGAAGATTGGGGGCATGTCTGGGAAGATGTTCTAGTTTTTGTGTGCTAATAGGAGGCAGAAATGACAGCAGATGACAATGTTTGTTATAATTTCTTAGGATCTGGGTACAGGACTTCAATCACCTTTAATATACCTGGGCTGAAGTGAGGAGATGGGTGGAATTTAGGTGTTACTTGCTATCTCTCTGCATTGCAACAGGCCAGTGGGCTACAAACCAGCCTCAGCCACATGTGTTCACTCTGTTAGTGAGCTGGAGTGTCTTTCAAAGGTTAAAATCTTGGTGGCTCTGCAAGTGGAAAGAAAAGTGGTTAAACACAATTTTTCAAAACTCAGGAGGTGATTCAAGATTAAAATTGTAAACCTAAAAAATAAGGAAAAACTGTTTCTTGAGAAGTACTAAAACTAAATATTTTCAGTTCTTTTCAGTCAGATTTGTATTTTTTGTTTTTTGTGGTTTTTTTTCTGTTGATTTCAAAATATTTCTCTTCTGTTTTCCCCCTCGCTTTCCTGCTCTGGTTTCTAATACAAGGTGAAGAGCGATGGCTGTGTTATTTTGTTTAACCTTGGTTTCCATCCATCACAAATGCATAAACTGTTGCATTACTGTCTCTGTTCTACTGAAACACCACAGTAGTTTACAGTAATGGTGATAAGACTGCTAGCACAAGGCCATAGCTTCCCATTTAGGTATAGGTGGGAGGGCAGTACATAAACAATGGTCCCGTGGGCTTTGAGGTAAAGTGTGGGCTGATCTCAGTCTGCTGATCATCAGGATTTGAGGTACTGCTGTGGTGAGCTGCTGCAGAGGGCTGAATGTGAAATACTCAGTATTTTCTGTATTAACTTTTTCCTGTATAAACCATGAGGCAGTGACAATTTTCATTATTGTTTGGAATTTTATAGGTTTTTCATGGGCTTCATCTCATGTTGTTTTAACAAGAAAGGCAGAGGATTACAGTTTTCACAATTCTTCTTCGTAATTTCTTTTCACTTTTTTTTTACTTTTTATTCCTTTACACTTTTAAAAATTGCTGTTAAATGTCTCAAATGGGAGCAAGTAAGAAGGAAAAACTGGGAGTAAGCTGTTGAAAGAAATGGAAAAAAAATCACTTTTCAAAAAGAAATTTAATCTCAGTGAAGGCTGAGAAATTTCTGAATGACAGTTTTGGAGAAACACTGTCTAGAAAGTCATTTTCCATCCAAAATGATCCTAAAGTATCCTATAAAGCAAAAAAGAAAAATCCATGAAGCCAAAACTGCGTATCAGTAAAATTTGACTGATTCTTATGCTTGCTAAAACTTCTTCCTCCATAAGACTTGGTGGGTGTCACTGCCTCTCAGTGTAGTTTGCCACACACTGTCAGGACCAGGGTGTGGGCTCCAGGCACATCCCCAAGGTGGGAATGGGACCACAATTGCCAGGTCATTCCTGCTTCTTTAGGGCACAGTCATGGCTGATGGCAGCTGGAGAAAGCTTGGGTTCATGACTGAAATCTGCTCCTTTAGAATACAAAAAGGGTGATTACTGCACTCCTGTCTGTCCGGGACCACTGTAAGGTTTGGACTGGGCAGCCAGTCCTGTTTAAAGTTGAAAGTACTGAGCTGCAGTGTTGGCACAGACCGGAGTATTGGCCACTTTTGTCTTGCTGGGAAATAACAACTTGGGGTTGTCATTAGGATTTTTTCCCCTGCAAGTTTTACTCCTGAGGGAAATGTAGTAGAAGCTGTAGATTGTTATTTACCTGAGTAATGAGGGAAATAGGCAATGTTATCAATGGAACATAAATAGCTCCCACACTGTAATTATGTAAAAAGAGCAAATGAAAGAGAGAGAGGCAGAGAGCAAGAGACCGGGTCAGTGTCCTCTATCACTGCGAGCATTTCCCCCGATTAGCTGTAATTTAGGAATAATGCATGATGTCTGGAGACTAGATGCAGATTTTGGTTCTGTGTGGCTGACAGTCTGATATAAACCATGAACAGATCCTTTCTTTAGTTTAACCAGTACTCAAGAACCCTACTACTAAACCTGGAAGGATCAGAGGTGAGACCAGAGTGACAGAGGGCTACAGAGTGTTTCAGACACAGTTGCCATCAATGAGAGCATGTGTAGGAAGTGTGCATTTTCTTCTGGACTAAACTTTGGTTTCACAGATGTCCTGATGTCCTGTTCTCCTCCCTTTCCCTTCAATCAGCTCCCACACCTATTCCAGGTCTAATGAACCAAACCAGAATCCTCACATTCTTTCTGATGATGTTGGACAGTGCATTAAACCCAAACCACCACCGTGGTTTCAAAGGATTAAATGAGACAGACAATTGCAATACCTGTATTGAACACAGTAATACAACTGCATGAGTCATATATATACATATATATATACTGTTCTTGGTTTTATTGTTCCATTTGAATATTTCTACTGTAAAAAAAAGGCAGTGGTTTTGAAATTGTTGAAAATAAATGTATTTTTGTACATCAGAGTTACCCCTGGCTCCTTTTTCAATCCTTGTTCTTTTTAGATTTCCTTTTGGCAAAGTCTACTTTCTCTTCTGAATTTCCCTTGCCATATCTATCCCTCCAACTCTGTTGTTCAGGGTCATGCATGCACATGGAGTGTCAACAGAGAAATGTTCTAGGGCAAGATTTTTAAGATAAAAGAGAAAACAACTACCTTCTTAGTGCTTCCTTCCTTCTTAGTGCTCCTCTCCAAAAATAATTATCTTCTTACCTTTCCATTCTACAGGCTGATTCTCTTTGGAGCCTCAGAGGTGGATAGGAGGGGAGAACACTCTGCTTGTACAAGCACAACCCCATAAATCCCATGCTCTCACCTAGCTGATTTTAGCTTGTAAGAGACTATAAAGTATCAATGTGGGAAAAAAAAAAAAGAAAAAGTTCCTCCACTCCTTGGCAACAGAGGCTGTTGAAAAACAGAAAAGAGAGCATGGAAATATGTCTCTGGATATGTAACAGCCACCTCCACCCATGCACGTGAATGCATACCCCACTTTCCCTCCTGTCCTTTAGGTCTGAGGTCCATAACTGCAGTTGTTTCTGTTTTTCCTTTATGTCAGAAAGCTGAGAAAGGCAGTGAAGGACTGGGCTGGCCATCCCTGAGTGTGGTGTGTGAGGTGCTTTCAGCATCGCAGAAGACCTCTCAGCTTTTGAAATATTTGTGTCTGCCCCCCTTTACAGCAATGATAGTGTAACACTTGTGTTTGTGGGTTCCTGAACTACAAGTTGCGGGCAGACAAGCACAAAGGATGAAATTGCAATGGCTTAACAAGCTACCACTGAGACCCTGTGCTTGACTGTTCAGAAACCCAGCTAAGTGCAGCTGCGGAGTCAAGTGCAGGCACTTAAACTTCATAGCCTGGAAACATGAGCAGTAGCTCAATCTTTGCCTGAATTCAGCTGTTTTTTTCTATGATGGATGGACCTCTTATTCCTTTTATTAAGGGCAGTGTCAGCATTGTTTATGACATTATGAAATTGTCATGGTTTTGCCAAATACCCCTCTATCAGGGAATAGATGCTGCTCAGGAAAATGCATCATAACTGCTCCTGGAGTCAGCTCCTCACTGTCTTGTTTCACTCATGGCATCACACACTTCAACAGGCTGTGCTTCGCTGACTGCTTTCTTTGCCTGGGTCTTCCCTTTCCCTTGGCCCTTTCCCCAGTAAAGTACTCTTGATTATTAAGGACTATCAAAGCCCCATTGCATTACTGACATATTATTGTAATACATCACTTGAGTGCTGGTCTGCTGTTGTATATCATGGTGCTACATCAGGGAAATGGCAGGTGACAGGAGCCCCAGACCCAGAGACAGATCACTTTTCTAAGCTTTATGGCCTGCAATTTTTTTTTTTTTTTTTTTTTTTTTGCCAAAGACAGCAAATAAAGGCAAGGAAAGCAGTATTGGACTGCTGCCATGAAGCTTTCAAAACATTTAAATATATTTATCTCTACATTTTTCCCGTGACCCTGAAACATTAATTAAACAAATTTGCTGATATTTCTATATGAGACCATAGACATGAGTTTATTTTGGGTCATGAAGGAAAGAAAAATTACTCACTAGGAACTGTTTCATACATGTCTGTGAGAGAGCAGAAAAGAAAGATTTTTTTCCTTGCAAAACAAAAAATAATTTGTTCTTGAATTTAAAAAAATTATTATAAGTAGGTCAATTGACTGTATTTTAAATGTAGTTGTACAGGTAGAGGTAGGACTGAAGGCAATTGTGCTGTTGGTGCTGGGATTTTACCCTTGATAAATATAAAAACATTTATTTTACAATTGCTTTATGGTGGTTCTGCCTGTTCAGGCCCCCTGATATCCATGATTTAGTCTTGATTTACACCAGTTTGAGCTCTCACATTAAGAGGAGTTACATGCAAACTTCAAGGACGGAATAAATCCTTTTTAATGCCTTATTGTGAATGTCAAGAAGTTTTCAGACCAAAATTTAGGGGAGATTGTAATACTACTACTAACAAAAAATCACATACAGGGATGTAGTTGGAAGGAAGGAGTAGTGTGTTTATTAAATTAAACAGAAATGCTATGATGATGTATGTTTTTAAAATGTTGTGTTGGCTACATGAACCTGAAAGGCAAAAAGGAGAGAAAAACTGGAAGCCAGATGTGAAGCAGAGTGAGGAAGAAGAGAGGTGGCCCAGGCTGGCTGGGTTCCTGTGGCTGACCAGAAGGCACAGTGAGAAGCACAAGGTTGGTTTATAATTTAATGATTTTAGCACAGGAAGTTTCTAAAGTCTCAGTCTGGATCAACTGAATCAATAGGAGATGTAGCACATTCAGGCTGTATAAGGTGGAGTCATCTCTGCTTCCACATCCTGACGCTCAGCATTGAAATTCAAATTTTAAGCAAGTGTTTCCCTACTGAAGTCCCAGTGTTGAGCATTGAGGATCCTGACAAAGCAGTGTTGGGTGAGTGAGGGCTCAGGAAGAATTTGTTGGCCAATTTCAAAGCTCAACCCAGGGACGCACGTGATTTTATTCAATGGGTTGCTGTGAAAAAGAAGCTGCTCCTGATGTGGGTTGTAAGGACAATGGACCTGAAGAGGTCAGTGGGGTAAGGGAAGGAAGATGGATGACAGAACACTTCAATATTTCTCAGTTCATGGGACACAATTCTCCTTCATGGATATTAATTTGTCTGTATGCTGGGTGAAGCAATGAGTTAAAATCCTCGTCTGGGAGGGGAGATGAGCCTTACAGGGAGTGTGTGAATGGGCCATCAAGAACTGACTAAGGCAATTGCCTGGGCTAGGACAAGCTGCCTATCCTTGTCTTTTTGAAACGAGCATTCCCTGAAGAGACCCTCAGAGAAACCAGGGAGAGTAGAGAAATTTTAATGAGTACAAGGGGTGGTGAAAGTAAATGTGAGATAATCTGACAACCAAGATAAGTCAAAGTCACCCTGGGGAGCATCTGCTACTGCCACATCTGAAAACATTTGGGTGCACTTACGCTTGTACACTCCCCTCATTTCAGAGTGGTTCTGGGTCTCATGAGAGTCCACAAGGATGGAGAAAGACTGAGACCAAAAACATGTCACACAGAAATGTTTCTCTTACCTCAGGAGCCCTCCACAGCATGCATGTGCTGAAGGGTGTGAGGTTTATTACAGGCAAGTTTGAAAGTCTAAATCCATTTGTGGCTCTGGACCTTACTGCCTAATAATATCAGCTACACTTGGAATACTCTAAGATACTGTTAGCAAAACCTGTGAGACTATGGTTGTAATTTTTTTTAACCTTGAAATGTTTCTGTCAGTTCCAGTCTACAGGCTGTTAGAGATCTGAACAGAACTATAAGATGCTGAGGGACTTTCCCTTTTTTTGACCTTTTTTTTTTTTTTTTTTTTTTTTTTTTTTTGTGTCTGTGTAAAACTTCCCTTCCTTTTGCTTTTTTTTTTTTTTTTTTTTTTGTGTGTAAAACTCCCCTTCCTTTTGTAGGTTATTCAGAAAAGTCTCAGCATAAGCTTCAACCCCACTTTCACCCACTGCACTTTGGGACTATGAATAATTTACAATGTGGATAATATTTACTGTGTGAACAATTCGTCCATTTCTAAAAGAAAGGGCAAGCACATGCAGTTCTGTGGCTTTGGTGCAGGGGAGACTGAAGAAGATGCTGTGGCCTCAGTGGGCACTTTTCCCCTGGATCTGTCATTAACTCCTGCAGACCCTGGGGCACACCCTCACTCTGCACAAGCCCTCACAAGCATGCCTCAGCCCCTATAATTTACCAGCAGAGGAGGGGGATTTAAGACCAGCTGCAAATTACTTATCAATTCAAAATACTTTCATCAGCCTTGAAACATAAAGTGATCCTGAGTAGTAGGAGGGAATTGATCTAACTTATTTATTTATCTGCTCCATTAATGAATTTTTGACAAAGCTATTCGGAGAACAAGGTGTGAAGATGATGCAAAGTCTAAGCAAATTAGGGCAGACTATGCCAGGCTGAGAACCAAATTCCTGCATATCAGTCTGGTGGAAGTTTCTGGGCTTAGGAACTCCTAAGTCAGTCCAGGGCTGCTCTGTGGGGAGGGAGAGCAAGAGGGAACTGAGGAAAAGGTTCAGTTCCTTGCCTAAGTGGCTCTTTGGACTTAAACCACTAACCCAAGGTCATGCATTATTTTCTGGTTTGGGCTAAGGTGGGTGTCTGCATGCAGTTAAGCTCCATCATGTCTGAATCTTAATTTCCATTTCTAGCTGCTGCACACCAGCAATCTGCAGACTGGGCTGGACCCTCCCCACAGAGCATCTGGTTTACATTAGGAACTCTGGCTGTAGGAGAGCCTAAAAAGGACACCTGGACTGGAAGGTGTGAAAGAATGTATGTGGGTGTAAAAGGCTTTAAAGGGATCACTCTGGGCCCAGAAGGGTGCTAGCGTTTTGGTTTGTTGATTTTCTTAGATAGTAAAACCCTGCCTCTAGTTTTAAATAATAATTAATAGCTCATCAGGAATGTTGGCTTCAGAAGTTATTACTATGTTTCAACAGATGTTCAACCAGTCAGATTATTTAATTAGCTTCATGCTCTTTAACCTCATATATCTGTGAAAGCTGTAAAAAGGAAAAGGAAAATGAATTCATGAAAATAAATCAATACCCTGGACCTTAATATTGCCTGAAAAATTTTGATCCAAGCACCCCTGAAAAGTTTGGGGAGCAAACAGAATGCTTGTGTTTGGGCTACAAATCACATGTGAGCACAGTTTTAGAGGAAAATGCCCTGGATTCTCAGCACAGCAATCTTGGAGAGTGGGAAAGCTTTACACACAAAATGCCTTTGTGTGTAGGGAGCTGGTTTGGCATTGGAGAAAACTTGCATGTGGCCCCTACCTCTAGCACTGACTTAAGATGTGACTTTCAGAAACTTTTTTCCTGTCTTTTGGTTTGTTGATTTTCTTAGATAGTAAAACCCTGCCTCTAGTTTTAAATAATAATTAATAGCTCATCAGGAATGTTGGCTTCAGAAGTTATTACTATGTTTCAACAGATGTTCAACCAGTCAGATTATTTAATTAGCTTCATGCTCTTTAACCTCATATATCTGTGAAAGCTGTAAAAAGGAAAAGGAAAATGAATTCATGAAAATAATTCAATACCCTGGACCTTAATATTGCCTGAAAAATTTTGATCCAAGCACCCCTGAAAAGTTTGGGGAGCAAACAGAATGCTTGTGTTTGGGCTACAAATCACATGTGAGCACAGTTTTAGAGGAAAATGCCCTGGATTCTCGCACAGCAATCTTGGAAAGTGGGAAAGCTTTACACACAAAATGCCTTTGTGTGTAGGGAGCTGGTTTGGCATTGGAGAAAACTTGCATGTGGCCCCTACCTCTAGCACTGACTTAAGATGTGACTTTCAGAAACTCTGTTTTTTCCTGTTCTTCTTAAACAGTGGAAATGTTGTCTCAAGCACAGCCCAACCCTAAGGATATTTATGTAAATTTCTCCAGAGAAAAGGGTCATCATTTCAGACACTATTTGGAAGAAAATCTTCTCCACTTCCCGTTCCCCAGGATGTCTTGGGAGACTGGCTCCCTGATTTCCTCACCTCTGTTACTTCCTCAGCTTGGGTAATAGCAGTGTCACTCCTTCTGTTGCACTAAAAGCCTTTTTATGTTGATTTGAAGTGGGTGGATTGATAGCCTGGGAACCTGCCAATATATCTGCAGAGCCCCAAGGCCACCCTGCCCGGTGAAGGCGGAATACTAAGTGACAATTTGGTTGCTTCACTCACCGTGGTTCATCTGTAGTACTTGGGGCTGCTGCAAACAGCAAGGTTAGTGTTCAATATGTGTGAATCTGACTTTGGAAATTATCCTCCTCTGTTCAGTTTCAGGCCACTCAGTGAGCAAATCTTTCTATTGCATGGCAAGAACCAGCCACTGCCAAGACTCTGGACCAGCAAATAGACTGGTGCCTCTGCATTCACTGCACTCATGCATTGTGTGATTACAGGGGACACAAGTCAGTGAATCATAGCATACAGTGACCCACTTCATCCTCAACATGCTTGGAAGTAAAGGGTTTTATTCCCATGTGTGGTATTTTAAAATGTGTTTCCCTCATCTTCGTTTCAAAAAAATACTTTGTTAACAGTGTTTTGCCCTCCAGAGACCAACTTCAAACAAGACATCATAGAGGAAAAGCTCCATTCAATAAGGGCTTTTTTGTACCTTTGTTGGCTCCAGCAAACCATTTTTTTCCTTATTTTTTCCTTCTAGCAATTTAATATAGTATGTTTCACAATATGCCTGACTTCCATAAATCAGAGGGGATGGAAACCTGCACATGGCAGGAATGGATTTGCTCCAGAAACTTCTGAAGGTCAGTTTTGACTTTTTGCTCTGAGCTCTGTGGAGTGGGACTGAGGTCAAGCATGGACAATATAGTCATTTCCTTGAAGCCTGCAATTAAATGTTTTTTTGGTTGCATGAACCTGGTAACACTTTCTGCACAGCATGCACCAGTCATTGCTCTGGACTGTGCTTTCCTGCCTGCAGCTCTGCAGTGGGTCTGCTCCTCCTGTTGCTATTACTGTGGTAGGAACTAACCTCACCAATTGCATTTCTCTATTTTTTATAGTCAAATACTTTCCTACAGCTCTGTTATGGTTTGGTTTTCTGGTTAGCTGCTTTATTTCACCTCCTGCACCACCACCTACTTCTCTGCCTTATATCCCTGCTCAGAAATTTCCACTATGCAGCCAGTTTAGTGGGGAGGTGAAATTCACCCTTGTTAATTCAAAGGTGGGGCAGAGGAGAAATCTGGCTGTGAAAGATGGCCATCTTCTGCATCTTTACTTCACCACCACAAAATTTAAGTTCAAAAGGTTCAGGCAATGTGACCTCCCTCCTTCTGAGGGTAAAAACCATCATCTGCTGTGTCTGCCTGCAGGTCAGGGACACCCTTCTGCTGAAAGCATCTTACTCAGGCCAGGCTTTGATGTCACCTGAGAAGAAATGGCAGGACTCTGAGCTAGTGCTCAGTTTATCTTGTTTCCCTGTTCCCATCCTGTAGGAAAACAAACAAATGATGTTTTTATTTGTTGCCTTTGCTGCCTCTCTATAGAAAAGATGCTACCTTTATATATGTTGGTCTCATCACTTTTTAGCCATGACAGAACTAAGAATAAAATTGCAAGGGAAGAAAATGCTTGAAACAGTTACATTTTTTTGTTTGATGAAAAATACCTCCCAGGTAAAGGAAGATATTTTGTGCAGGGTATGAACAGGTAGGGCTGAGGTTTTCATGGTAACCCATCTTTAGTACTGTTATTACTGCCAGTACCCAAACAATCTTCAGTTTTCTAGCAGTTAAAAAGAAACCATAAAAATATCTTTCAGTACAATCAGGAGGGCTTCTTTTAGAAGCTCGTCTTTTAGAACTCCAATGCCTTTAAAAACATAGAGTTTTTTCTTCCCCTTTCATTTCTTTAATTATTTTTTTAAATGAAGAATACAACAGGGATTAAAATGAAAAAGGATCTGGAATCATTTTGACTGAGAGGAAAGAAATATTTGTACATTATTCATTGTACTCTCGGTTATTCATCAAAAGTTTCATTCTTCAACTAAAGTCTTTTCCTTATCTTAAAGCCACTGACATGAATATATATCACCAAGTTAAAAAGATTGAATTACACTTCTCCTGCTGCTGCTGAGATTCATGGAAGCTCAAAGCCCAGCCTAGTCCCTAGGTGTACCGAGCCACTGCATTTTATGATTTTCGGAGAACAACGCTAACAGGGTTTGTCTCTTCATTGTGATACGGAGATGATTGAAAATATGCTGCTGTATTGCTTGATAAAAGACCGTTGCCAAAAAGGAGAGCAGCTTTGTCATTTGAGAACATTACCCATGGGGTTTAAGAGACCTACTTGACAGCAAAAGCTCTAGCAGATTTTTTTTTAAAGCAATATGTTCTCCATTGCCACTGTCAACAGCTAGAACAAGAGATAAGAAGGAGCTGAGATGTGATCCATAAAATCTTCCTTGAGTATTGTGTTGCCCCATAAGTACGAGGGGAACAAGTGACATTTTCTTGCTCTGGTTCTCAGTGCTTGTTCAGAGAGAGAATCACTCTTGGTTTGTGCTGCTCTTGGTTCATTCCCAGCTCACAGTTCCTGATGTCTGCTCTGTGAGTGCCCAGCTTCCAAATGAGCAGGGCAGAGCCTGGTGCTGCAGGCTCAGTGTGGGGACACTGCCCACCCTGGCTCGCTGCTTTTTGGAGTTGCAGAGGAGACTTCTGCTGCCACAGTAACACATGAAGTGCAAAGAAAGGTGTTTTAAAGTGAATTTGATGTGTTTAATGCGCACAGGCAGAACATGTCCTCTGCAGGATGTACTGTGATGACTTGAGGAAAGGGTGTAGGGAGGCTCTACTCCCCAGCCATTTGTGTGATGGCAAACAGAGCCATTTTTAGGTCCTGCACAGGGGTGCAGGGTCAGCAATGAGATTAGAGCACTCCTGACTTGGCAGCATGCAGGATATGGCACAGCCTTGCTCTGAGCAGTCTCAGCTGTCACCCCTTTCCTTACCACTGCAAGGGAGGAAGGGCTGTCCCTGGTGATCCTGCACCAGGGCACAAACTTGGTGGCATCAACTTCAAACTCACTGAGATGGGACAGTGAGAAGGGCTTGCATGTGTCCTGGCTTTCCTAGTGCAGCCTGATAAGGTGGGTCTTGGCTCATTTTGCATTTGACATGCAGGGGCTTAATTTTTTTTGATCTTTTTGAAATACATTAAAAGAGCCAGTTCACACCAAGGGGCCTCAAATCCATGACAGACAGAAGTGCTGAGGTCCTCTCTCATACCTGTGTCACAGGTGCTGATGTGGGTGCAGGGGCAGCTGTTAATGTCCCAGGATGAAGGAGCCATATCCAGTCTACAAATGCTGCTGTGACCTTTAACAGGAGGGAACTCAGTGGAAAAGAAAATCCCCTTGCTCCTTGTGGCCTTGTGTCAGTTTCATGACAGACTCTTAGATAGAGATAACATTTGCACCAAGTTTGTTGTGCACTTCTGGATGCAAGGCTACCAAATAGTGTGTAGGATCACAGCAGCAGCAGCACAATGCAAAAATATCACCTAAGGATGTCAAGGGGCAGCTGTTAATGTCCCAGGATGAAGGAGCCATATCCAGTCTACAAATGCTGCTGTGACCTTTAACAGGAGGGAACTCAGTGGAAAAGAAAATCCCCTTGCTCCTTGTGGCCTTGTGTCAGTTTCATGACAGACTCTTAGATAGAGATAACATTTGCACCAAGTTTGTTGTGCACTTCTGGATGCAAGACTACCAAATAGTGTGTAGGATCACAGCAGCAGCAGCAGCACAAAGCAAAAATATCACCTAAGGATGTCAGATGCTGTTGCACAGCTGTTTGCTTTGCCAGCACTTCAGACCTAGGGCATTTCACTGCAGAACTGGCTCTGTACACAGCCACACAGAGCCCTCCAGGCCTCCTCAGCCCCCTGCTCCTGTCATGACCCACGAGTGCATTTTTCTGCTTGTCCTGGTAGTTGGGCACCTACCAATCCTTGTTTTGCTCCATAACAAGGAGTGTTTGATGATCTGCACTGAGCCATACGTCATTCTGCAGGAACACACCTTTGACTGGAAAATGGACCACTGCAATTTGAGGTGGTCTGAGCTCTAACTTGCCAAGAGCATGTGGAGATAACTTGAACTGAGAGGAGCTTGAGAGAGGGAAGCCATATCTAAAATCTCCATGGAAGTTCAGGAAAACCAGTTAAAATAATTACAAAATGGCCGGGGGTAAAAAAAAAAAAAAAAAAAAAAGTGACTTGGTTATTGACATTTCAGATTAAATGGAACCAGTTTAGTATGGTTGTGGAGAGAAAGGTATTTTTAGAAAACATAAAGGGCCTTTACACATCTCTTTATTGTCCTTGGAAATTCAGCCAAGGTTGTTTATCTGGTTGCCTCACTCCAACCATAATACTTGCAAACTTTTTCCTTCTTGCTGCTGTAAAGTTCAGAAAAGAAGACTGGGATTTAAACTCAGCCCACGTAGCCCTCAGCTTACCTATTTGAAGAAACAGATTGTGAGAGGCCCAATGAGAAATCACATTTCTGTGATTTGAATACCCTTCCTTCTCCCTAAATTATGAAGTGAGGCTGGGCAAAAAGTAGCTGAGGCGGTGTGGTTTGCTCTCGTGCTGGTTGAGCAGCAGGGCTGAACTAGGCAGATGACCAATTAGTGAAGGCAAAAAGCACAGGAGCAAACTCTTTTGAGCCAGGCTGCTGCTCCAAATGAAATGAAGGGGTTTTCGGCCTGTGCCTAAAATTAAATGAGGCTTAAGTTAATCCAGATGTCCTAGCTATGCCCTCAGCATCAGTACTGATGTACACTATGCTTGTGCTAGGGGCCATTTTTAACAACAGGACAGAGACTGTGAGGAATTTGGAGAGGTGTCTGCTTTGTTTTGAACTCTTAAACCTCTTAGTTTCCAAGACCTGTGCAAAAGCCTGAGGAGGTTTTTAAAGCATAAATAAGAAAATACTGAAAAATCCCACTTGTGCCATTTCTGCTACCAGAAAATGTGCCAGTAGGAGCAGGTTCCTGAGGTAATAAAGACGGAGGTCACAGCCCATCAGCTCTGAAGCTGCTGGACTGGGAGGATGGTGTAAATCAGTGCAGTGCTCTGATGCCAGTCACTCACACCAGCTTCCAGGGAGCTGCACTGGGCTGTACCAGCCCTGGCTCTGATCCCTTGCAGTGCTGGATTGGGGCGTACCAGGCCAGACCAGAGAACAATCTCTTCAGCAGCTGCCCTTATTTCACAAGTTAACTTTTTTGTCTGTTTCCCCCTTCTGAACTCTGGAGCTCTCTCTTTCCACATGAGCTGATCTTCCTTGAAAATGATTGTTTAATGGGAACATCTGGTATGTGAATGGAAGACTTAGTACTCCTTTTCCCTTCAGTAAATGCTCATGGCATACCTTAAAAGTTGATCTTTAGTTTTCATTCCCTGAGCAGAGAAAAAAATATGGATCATTACTTGACAGAACAGCCTGTGCTCTTTAGTTACCCAACTTGTACAGGTGTAAACTCTGAGCCTTGACTTACAAGCTTTCCTTATAATTAAAAGCCTTCTGCTGCAAACTCTTGGTTTCTGATGAAAATGTAGCAATCCTTATTGTTGTTCAATTAGTGCTAATTAGATATTACCTATGTGCAATACTCCTTTTCATTCAATAACCACAATCTGGGTTATTTCTTTTTTGGGAGGAAAAATATCTTACAAAAAGAACCCCACAAAAATTTCTGAGTTCTTTTACATGGGTGCTGTTTAGAACTGTGGAAAATTTTAAAATGAAAGATAAGTAGGTATAAAAAAATGCATTATTTGCATCCATATTTTTACTTTTTTTCTCTTCCCTCATCCTCTTTGCAATGCAGGTGCTACACAAAGATAAATGCTGCATGGGCTTTTATAATAACTGGCTTGGTAATCACCCGGTGCTGTTGGTGAATTCATAGGCTCCATAAAGTTTTGTTCACACACTCTGATGACTTTTTGGCTTAGCCAGCTGTACTTGGACTCCTTGCCAGCTGAAAATGATTTACGATCATCCAATGGGAATTGTATAGGCCATATAGAAAAAGTGGATGTGCAAAGTTTTAGGGAAGATGCTGCATATTAACACAGTTGCTCTAATATTGAATTATGATGACTCCCAACAGATTTGTTGTGATTTATGCCATCCCTGCCCCTGACATGAACAGTTTTGGAATGAAAAAGTTTGAGGCTGGCCTTCCCTTTGAACTCAGGAATACTTTAAATGGGGATCTGGTATCCATGATTTCTTTAGGACAGGCTCATAAACTCTACAGATGAGAGCAGTTTTGCAAATCCTGTGGCAAGGAAGGTGGACGTAGCAGTGGGCAGTATCCATCCCTGCTTTGAGTGGTAAGATTCTGCTGTGAATCAACCTGGTACAGCAGTGGCACTGATTGTACAAATGAAATGATGGGCACTGATTTACCTAAATACATTGGAGCCTCCAGAAAAGACATAAGAGAATTGTATTGTTGGGATTGAAGAACTAATTATTTTGACTAAGGGAGAGCAGGGCAGACTTCCACTCTTTACAACTTCCTCACTCTGTACAACGCCCTGAAAGGTGGTTATAGTCAGGTGGGGGTCGGTCTCTTTCTCCTGGCAGCACTGACAGAATCAGAGGTCACAGTCTCAACCTGCACCAAGAGATATACAGCTTGGATATTAGGAAAATTTTTTTATGGAAAGAGTGATAAAGTTCTGGAATGGTCTGCCCATGGAGGTGGTGGAGTCACCATTCCTAGGTGTGTTTTAAAAAAGCCTGGATGTGTCACTCAGTGCCAGGGTTTAGTTGAGGTGTTAGGGCTGGGTTGGACTCGATCATCTTGAACACCTCTTCCAACCTGGTCATTCTGCAATTCTGTGTGACTTATGAAAGGAAGCAGCAGCTTCATGACTCTGAGAATCATGAAATAGAGCCATTTACCATTCTTTTGGAATGATTCAATGTCAAACAGACAGAAAATTATGCCAAAGTTTAGAAAATGCCATCCTGACCTCTCTGTGTCAGGTAGAATTACCCTTCCCTGCTAGCTTGGGTCAAAACTAACAAGTAAAATGATTTACAATGGCATGACTCATCAGCCTGTGCCTAATCCACCTGCCCAGCCAACTGTCAGGGAAGCACTGGCTGCATCCAGCACTGCACTTGTTCCAGTTCATCCCCAGTCAAGCCAAGCAAGGTGTACACACCATTTGAAACTGCCTGCACATGCTGTTTGAATGACAAGCAGAAAAGGAAACTCCAAATCAGAAGCCAGAGCCTCCTTTCCAATGACTGACATGCTAGGGCACATGCAGTGCTTGTGAGGATCCCCTACCCTTCACTGCCCTGCAAGCTGCAGTAAGCAGCATCTTGTCTGTCTACTCTGTCTATTCTTGCTTTTTCCCACTCTGCATTGTCAAAAAAAGTCACATTTTGAATAAAGATGAGAATTTGTTGTTTTTAAAATCTACTTAATCTACTTGCAATTCCCTGTAGGGGAGCTCTGAGCCTCCTACTAAAGACCTCTTGGTCTTTTGGCCTCCAGTTGTCTGAGATATTTAGAAAATCTGTGCCACATCAGCTGGGGCTTTCAAATGACCTCGTGCACCACCAGGTACAGTCTACATAAGACTGATTAAAATATATTCACCTGGTAAATGACAGCTGAGCTGTCTTGAAAATCAACCCATCTCCTCTTTAATTTGGAGACAATGTGTCCCACTCTCCTCATTTCTGCCTGACCATGTCCTCTTTTGCTGCAACAAGACACTGTTCTCTGCCTAGGCAGCTTGGTCCCACGCCTCTTCCCCTCTACTGCTTCTCTTTCAAAAATGCAAACACTGTTCATCAGTAGCCTGCTGTTTCCCAGACATTTTACTACCAGCCTTGTGACACTGACAATTTGGATCATTTTGCTCTAAGTGTATTTCATTGTGCAATTATAGTATCAGGACTATGTCAGGTGAGCTATACAAATGATACTTTGAATGCCTCTTTGGGGGTTTTGCCTGTGTGTGGTGTTGTTTTGGTTCACTTTTATCGAGCTTCAGTCTCAGAAATAATAGACTGCACATTTATTCTCTGGGTTTTAACAACCACCATGGTAACTATCAGAAACCACAGTTACACACCTTCATTTATTATTTCAATGCTGCCTTCTGAGTTTTATCATGGAAATAGGCTAAGTGAGTTAAATGCAGGTAAAAGTTAGCCAAAGAAGATTAAAGCCAAGACCACCACTCTCTCTGCTGTGGTCAGAAACTTATCTTTCAGAATCTATTTTTGATTTACTAACACCTGTATTGGAAGTAACAGGACTTAATGACAGAGTGGCTGAGTTGACGAAGGTTTCACTCAGAAAGAGAAGAGATTAGGAGGGATCTTCTGACCTTAAACACTAGAATTAGAGCTCCCCCAAGCTATCCAAACCAGGATTATTGTTTGTTCTAAATTGTGTTTAATCAAGAACTTGAAAAAAAGAGAAATAGTCTGTTTTTAGAAGTTTCTCTGATGAAAAGGGAAAAATGGCCTGTTGGATGGATAATTTCCTTCTTGGTCTCTTCTTTCACTTTTCCCATCACTCTGGGCAAACCTTTTATAGATATTTATCTTTATAGAAATTAACCCTTATCTGCACAAAAAAAAAAAAAAAAAAAAAAAAAATCAACCCCCCCAATAAAACCCCAAAACCCTAACAATGATTTATTTCCCCAAGAGACTTATGTACTTTGTCTGTGGAGCAACTCTCTACATACAGGCTTCTATTTTCTTGTTTCCCTTTAGGGGGTATTAACTATGTAAACTACTTCAAAACAAAGAGGCAGGATTGTTTCATTAGGGAAAACCATTCCTGCTCCCAAAGGCCTCCTGGGAAGCAGGAGAAGTTCATTAAAGCCAGGGTGATGTGAAGGCTTTGTGCGCATGCAGAAATGGAACCACCATGAAACATTAATGACCTCAATGCATTAGCAAATCTTAAACTAGAGTAGAATTAGTCTGCCTCTGGGGACCCAAGTGCACCTCCTTGGATTTTGTTTTTTAATGCTAGGGAAAATCTCGCCTTCAAATTTTAATTTCAAGAGGAAAACACTTTGATGGTGTGAACTGAAGAAGGCAATCAGGCTGGCCCTAGGCCCCTGACACGAAGAAAGTGAGCGTCCCAATTGCCAGCTGCTGCTCTTGCTCCAGTCAGTGGTATTGCCAAGACAGAGCTACTTAGTCCATATTGCCAAATAAAGGCTCACCTGATTTCTTTTCCTTTTGATTCTCCATGAGCACAGTCCACTGCTGAATCACTTTTCTTGCTTTGATAAGTAACCCCATGCTGGCCATTTATAAAGCACTGAAAAGACATTTGGCAGTGTTACGTCAACAGCAGGCAACTGTTCCAGGCTGTATTAATCCCAGTGGAAATTACTGTATAGGTCTCTCCTGTGAGTTATGATCTCTATTAAAGTTGGGTGACATTTCTCCAAGGAATACTTTGTTCAGCAATGGCAGAAAAAAGCACAATTCCAGATGCATTGAAACCCTGCGAAACAATTTATGCTGAAATCTACAAACATTATCAGTCTGAAGAAAAATATATACCCCTCTCCCAGGAAATTTAGTTTAGAAATGATGGATCAAGTTTGTTTAAAAGTTGCTATTGAAAAAGGAGAACAAACCTTTGATGAGAGGTGGTGTCTTCCACAGTTTTTGAGTTCTTTTGTCTGCCGTTCCTCTTCTAGCCCAGGGTGGAGGGAGCAGGTCTCACTTGGATGACAAAGATTTCAAGACTGGAGGGTGGGGACAATCTGGGGAGTGTGCCTGTGGTACAGATTGTTTGGGAAGAAGGCATATGGTACAGACCACTGCTTCTCATCTTGGGCAGTGTGTGTGTCCTTGAGAGGCAGGAAAGCTCATCCTGAGTCCAAGTCGGGCACCAGCCAGCCCAGGGCCCTCCTTTTGGCAGCGGCTGCATGCAAAGGCTATGGACAAGAAGGAGCAAGGCAAGTCTGTGAGATACTTCTATCCTTGTGCTCTGCCTGCTTCCAAATATGACTAGGCTAGGGACTTTCTGAGTCTGATGGGGTTTGTGTAACCCGGAGAGGATCTTTTCCAAGCACCTCAGCAGTTTCCACTGGACCACAGCATCCTCCAGTAAAGGATACCTCTCCCTGTGGTTTGCTCAGACTGAGAGCCACCAGTCTTGAAGAGAAGTAGGCTAATCTTTCTCCTCATTGTTCTTGTTTGCTTTTTTTAGATTCACAGCTGTCTTTTGACCCAAATGACAATGACATTTCTATGGTACAATTGTCCACTGTCTATGGTGCATGAAGCATGTTGGGATTGCCTGAGCCAAAGAACTAATGATTCAGTGCTATGTCTTATGTCATTTTGCTGATGCCAACTGAGCTGCTTCTCTTTATTTCAGCCCTAAAGTTAGCCCAAGAACACCAGATCCCACCACCAGCAAGATCCACAAAGCACCCACAGTATGAAGTCCCCACTGTGCCATGATGCCTGAATGGCACTGGTTGGTGAGGTCAGGGTGGAGATGAAAAAGTGGCTGTGCCCTCTCACCCCTGCCAGGTGCCAGTAACAGACAGGGACATTAAATACCCCTTACCACCACTGAGCAGCCCTTGCAAGCAGCTGTGTGTATTGGGAGGGAATCTAAGGGAGTATCTTCACATTGGCAATCATTCTGAGCTATAATTTGATTTCAATTCTTTGTCCAGACCAATTATTAAGAATTCCCCCTCTTAAAAAAAAAAACTGGCACAGGTGAAATTCAAAATAATCCCACAGAAAGTGCATTTTTAAGTTTTCAGTTAATTCTTTTCATAAAAAGAATGAAATGTCTTTACATTTGTAGACACACGATGTAGTGCATTTCCTGTTTGTCTGAAGGATAAGTTCTTGTATGAAGCAAAGCTTTTATTCAGGTTTTAAACTTTAATGTTGGTTAAAAAGTAATAACACATCTATGAGGCATGGTTATGGAGGTAAATATTTAAAGGAATTGCATAAATCTGCCTACTGTCAGGGGCAAGGGTTTGGGAAGGATGCTTCCAAATTTGGAAAGGGAACATATTTATCTTTTGTGTAGTGGATCAAATATCAGTCCATCCTCCTCTGCCTTTCCCCAGTCAGTTGAGGACCTGAGTGTCTCTGCCAACAGCACTGTGTCATTTTCTTTGTGATTTGTGCATGCCTGGTGCATTGATTTTTCCATGGCAGAAAGAAGAGCAAGCTCTCTTTTTAGTGGAGAACTCAGAAAGACAATGCGTAAAAGAGAATAATTGTTTTAAAAAAAGCAGCTTTTCACTGTTCTTGATTCTTGCTGAGACAAACAGTTCTGGAACCATCCTCAGATTGAGCCTGCCAGCATGTGTGCTATCAGCCTCTGGGTAATAGCCAGATTGGGAGTTGGCTGTGGCATTGTTTTTGGAAGGCTGATACCCCATGCAGCTTGTGACACTATGAGTTATTTGCTGCCTTAGAGCAGCAGGGGCACATTGATCCTTGGGTGTCCTGGTGGTGCAAACACGTTATCCTTTAGCTCTCAAGCCCTGACTCTATCAGCTGGTGTAGACAGAACTACACATCCTGGAAGTCCATTTCACAACATTCCCCCAGGAGGAGAGACGTCTCTTTAACTGGATGTGATAATTTTCTCAGGTTTCAAAACTGGAGGCTTGAGACCATCCATTTTTTTTTTAATTCTAACCAAGGAAATAAAGATCTAATTTTTATTTTTGTTAATAATGACAGTCAAGTCTTTTAATGCTAAACTGGAAAGTACCAGAGAGGGAGCTGGGAGGTTTCTCACTAGCTAGGAGTCTGTATCAGTTCCCTGGGCCAGTGTGTATACAATAGCCCAAAGTTACTATTAAACAGAGCAAGCTGTTGGTATTTTTAAAAAGGATTTGGTCTTGCTGCTTCTGCAAATCCCAGAACAAGAATGATAAATGCTGAGGTGTCAAACTTAGGTCTCCATGTACCCCTCTTCACTTTCAGAGCTGTAGTATCTTAAGTGGTGGACATCACAAAGTCACCCCATGTAAGAGTTTCTCAGCTTGGCACATTTTGTTAGATGCTCTTTGCAGCCACGACCAAAAAATTCAAATCAGAGATATTTCCAGTGCTTCCTGGGACAGATTTTTCTATTAAAATAATCACATAAATGCTGGTTAAAATGGACATGTGAATGTGTTTTGTCCAGCTGCCCACTCAAAGAAGGACTTTCACTGCTGCTAGAGGAGACCAGGTGTGACTTCAGATAGCTGAATCTAGAGAGTTGCCAGAGAGATCCCACACCTTTAGTGTCCTGTTCCTGTTCTGCAGCAGCCTTCTTGTAAAAAAAAAAATGTCTTCTGTCACATCTGGACTGTCAAAGCTGAAACCTTGGTCATTGTTCCTTGTTTTAGTAACAGAAGCAACTCCCGGAATCCTTGATATCTTTCCTTAAAGTGTTTTTGTCAAATATGGGGTGTTATCTCTGAAGCAGGTGCATTTTGTTGGATTATAGAGCACAGTAGTCATTCCCAGCTGGATCTGTGAGCATATTATTGACAATCCACCCTCTCCTGTAGACCATCAGTACAGTGAACAATACAGCAGTTGGCACCTTTCCAAAACTGATTTTTGATAGAGGGAAAGGAAAACCAGAAATGCAAATCAGACAGCTCTCCAGGTTTCTCTGTTGTAAGTCTTGTGGTTTTAGCTCTCTTGCTTTCCTTTCTCCTGCCCACAGTTAATTACATGGCCAGGCTGGGAAGAGAGGAATATTAAAAAACCCTGTGTGACAGAGTTGTTGTGCAGTCAGATGCCACTTTTGGCCAGAGTCAAGGGAAGGAAATTAATTAAATTGTCCTGCCTTGCCCATGGAAGAAGATGCTGCTACTGAGCAGAGAAACAGTCTCATCAGTTCTGGTGGAAGAAGGAGAGCTGAGGAGGGCAAGAGAGAAAGGTGAATGAATGTCAGTCGCCATTCTTACTGGTGGAGTAAAAAGTAGCATTTCCCTGCTCTAGATTGTAACGGGATTGGTTTATGGATCTCATTCTTTTCACATTTGGCTCTTTTTGTATGAAATCTGGAGACCACAGGCAGACAAAAACTAAACTTGGCAACCTCTCATCCAAAGCTGCTTCTGGATGGCCATGATGCCAGTTCTGACAAATGCAGTCACTCCTCACCCTCCCATCCCAATATCCTTCCCTCATTTATTTTACCTAGTTCTTTTTCTTGTTCCCCTTATGCAGCTTTTCTCCCTGTTCAGAGTATGGTGTGTATGTTCATGCACATCATGTCCACCATCAGCTGGTGGACATGATCACAACACTGCCAGAACAGAGGAGAGAGACATTTCTGAGGAGTCCAGCGTTCATATTCACATATTTAAAGACTTTAAAGAATAACGTGGATAGGTGACTGAAAACATGTTCTGATGGCAAAGGTAACAATGAAATGAAAACATTCTGCCAATAAGGGAAGCTTGTTAAAGAACAGTGTGTAACTGCAACACATGGAGAATTGACACCCAGGACGGGGCAATGGTGTCGTCAGACAAGTCCCAGTGGAATGCTGTAACACTTAAGAGGGATCTTTCTGGTCCAGAAGTGGGGTCTTTCTCTTTCTGCTCGCTGTGTTTTGATGATGTGGAAACAGACAAGAAATAGCACAGACTTTTCACACTTTTCATTGTAAGAGACAACAGGCACAGAATGGAACAGAGAAGTTCCACCTGAGTATGGGGAAGAAATTCTTTACTTTGAGGGTGTCAGAACACTGGAACAGGCTGCTCAGAGACATTGTGGAATATTTTTCTCTGGCATCATTCAGCACTGTCCTGGACACAATCCTGTGCAATCTGCTCTGGGTAAGTCTGCTTTAGCAGGGAAGTTGGACTAGATGATCTCCAGAGGTCCCTCCCAACCACAACCATTCTGTGATTCTGTGATACCAGAAAATTTCCAGTGGCATACATATTTCCACATTCCTGTGCTTGGCAGCAGATCTAAGTCTATGTTTTCAGAACTTTCCAGTTTAACACCAACTGTATTTTCCTTTCCTTTGCTGTCAGAAAAAAGGCCACAATAATCTGGAATAGATTGTTCTGTTCACAGCAATATGAAAAAGCTCTTGTTCATAATTTCTATTCATTTGTTTTGCTTTCTCTGAAACCCTAACATCAGTATGTGCAATCATTAGTTCTTATTTAAAAAAAAATAACAACCCAAAATGTAATTTAATTACTAATAGTACTGTGATTAAATTTGGCCTTTCACTTTCCTTCAGAGTCAACCTCCTCAATTCCATCTCCCCAATGCCTCTCTCTGTAGTATCGATTCAGTACTGTTAACCTTTCTTTATTACTTGTTTATGTTTCCCCATCAGTTTAAAAACATCAATAAGAGGCTTTTTAAAAAGGACAGAAGCAACAAATAGAGAGACATTGAGGAAAGGTCAGGGATGCAGAAGAAGGCAGTGCCTGCTTTGTGGAAGGAGCAAACAGACAGTACAGAAAGGTTAGTGGTCCTGCTGCTGAACTGAAGGAAGGATTTGTTTATTCTGCAGAAATATCTACTACTTGTGCAGCTTTAGCAGCACAAACATCTCTTCAGCCCAGTCTGAGCTTTGGGGTACTGGAGTGGAGGGGCTGGGCATAGCACCAGGAACGTGGCTGAGGTGGTCTGCAGGATCCTTCCCTTCAGGAATCAGGAAGCTTTAGCTGTCTTGTGTTGATTCTACTTTCTGTTTGAGCATAAATCCAATCTGAGGGCACCCTGCTCTGCTCAGGGCTGTGCTGGGTGTAGAGGTGTTGGTTGGCTGTGGCAAGGAAGCAGAGTGTCTGCATCAGTGTGACTGGGGGCGTTCAGCCAGCAGCACTCATATCCTCAGGCCAAGCACCACAAAGGACCCCAGGATGGCTTTCTCTGTTTTGGTGTCTGCTGAACTAGGAAAGCACCCAGCCTAGAGGAACGGGGTCAGAAACCTCTGCCTCCTCCTCCTCCTCTTCTTGGCCCATAAAGCTGTGATCTGGGCAACTTGGAGCTCACTCCCAGATCAAATCCTCTCCTGAGTGATCCTTTCCATTTGCTTTGAAAGGAACAAAGGATCGAGCCATTATAACAGTAAATTTTTCAAACACTTCAGGGATAATGTAAATCCTGCTCAAAGGTCTCCAACAGCAGGAGAAGCCCATTAAGACCTTCCCATTCTTGGCACCCCAGAGACATCAGGGCAGCTGGAGAGTAGAAGGTTATTGTGGTGGAGGAGAGGAAGGCACACCTTGTCCACCCTCAGCTCTCTGAAGTCTTAAAGATTCCTGGCACTTAAAAGCAAAGTGTTTTTCACTATTTGCTCTGATGTTACCACTGCCACTATCAGACCATGCCACTCCTCAGTCTTCAAGGATGGTTTCAGATTTTTCTGGTCTCCAGAAACTCTGTCTTATACTGGAGAAGGTTTTTCCAACAAAATGGTAAGAAAATACTATTTTTTCCCTTCTCATGGTTTAAAAGCTGTAATACATTTAGCTTCAAGAAAACAATCTCTTGCCCTGAAGACTTCCCTCCTTTTGCAGTCCAGTACAGGCACAGTGCAGGAAAAGTTATCCAACATGGAGAAGACCTCTATTCCACACAGTCAGAGTGTTCTCTTAAAAGTAGATACAAAAGTCATCTTAGTTATTAAATACACATTTCTCTTGACCTTTTAGGAACAGATGTAATTACACATGACATGTCTTCAACTCAGAAAGCAGTAGAAGTAACATATCTTTCCAGTTTTGAGAGGTGATGTGATGGTTAGAGAGCATTGAAACACAAAGGTGATCAGCTAGCAGCCTTCAACACAATTTGTAGTAATTACAGGGGAAAAAACCAAAATCAAACATCAGACTAGAAGTAAAACAGCATTTTAAATCCTTATGGTAGGTACAATGTTGTCAGGATATTACATCCTTACTCTTCTGCAAATAGATGATGTATGCACATGAGTATCATGCATTTTCTCATATAATGACATTAATTACTTACTTGAAAATTCACCTGACAGAACAATTTTCACTGAAACTTCATGAACAGACATTTCTTCTCACCTTATCCTTCAGTCTTAAAGTGATTTCTTTACGGAGCACAGTGTGGCTATTTGTACACAAAGAACAACTCTTTGTGTTGGGTTGTGTAAAGGGGTTTGATTTTTCTGAGATACCTTCCCGTCTATAGAAAATGTGTCCTGGCTTGGGCTGTTTGGCTGCCCCGTGAGATCACTGCTCTTGACATTCATCCCCATTTATCCTCCATTTCCACCCCAAGGAGGAAAGTCTTGGGAGTTTAAGTGCTGGTCATTCCTTAAGTTCAACTTTCACCAAGTATTACGGAAAGGCAAGGGATAGAATGGATTTCTCCTTCAGGTGACTGCCCAGTCACCTGGAGACCTTTACAGGCAATCAGTAAAAGTATGTTAAAGCTTTCATTTTTCTTTTCTTTTGAAGTTCTTTATTAAAATCAAACATCAGACTAGAAGTAAAACAGCATTTTAAATCCTTATGGTAGGTACAATGTTGTCAGGATATTACATCCTTACTCTTCTGCAAATAGATGATGTATGCACATGAGTATCATGCATTTTCTCATATAATGACATTAATTACTTACTTGAAAATTCACCTGACAGAACAATTTTCACTGAAACTTCATGAACAGACATTTCTTCTCACCTTATCCTTCAGTCTTACAGTGATTTCTTTACGGAGCACACATTGGAGTGTTGCTATTTGTACACAAAGAACAACTCTTTGTGTTGGGTTGTGTAAAGGGGTTTGATTTTTCTGAGATACCTTCCCGTCTATAGAAAATGTGTCCTGGCTTGGGCTGTTTGGCTGCCCCGTGAGATCACTGCTCTTGACATTCATCCCCATTTATCCTCCATTTCCACCCCAAGGAGGAAAGTCTTGGGAGTTTAAGTGCTGGTCATTCCTTAAGTTCAACTTTCACCAAGTATTACGGAAAGGCAAGGGATAGAATGGATTTCTCCTTCAGGTGACAGCCCAGTCACCTGAAGACCTTTACAGGCAATCAGTAAAAGTATGTTAAAGCTTTCATTTTTCTTTTCTTTTGAAGTTCTTTATTCCATTACATGATGGATATTTTAGCCTTAGGAATATTGCTTTTCTGCTAGTTTACAATAATACTATTCTGTAAACAGTGAGTGGCTTATCTGTCACATAGACAGAGGTGACACCGTTTGCTCTTCATCACTACAAGGTACACTTGCAAATGACAGTTCTGGGTGACAGAAAGTGGGAAAGCCAACAGAAAGAGAGCAAACTGTGTGAGTCCATCTCAGTGAAACCAACTGCATTCTAGTCTCTTTAGTCAGGCACCTTTCCTCATTTGGGGAATGTGCAGTTGCAGGGTTAACTCAGTATAATCTCTGCTATGGCATTTGTACATAAAACCACTGAGGGACTGTCACTGTGCTGTGAAGAATGCAGTCACGCTTTCAGGGTTGCCAAATGGAAATGAAAAGAAGGAGGGTGTCCCTGGGCCATGTGATAAGGCGATGACATTGCAATAAGTCCTGTCATTCAATATAGGGTCTGAATCACAGTCTCTGACTTTTGTTGTTATGATGTGATTCCAAGAGTCAGAATGAAGTGAGAGACAAAAGTTTTGTTCTAGAAAAAGCTGGAGCCAAACTGTACTTCCAATATTATCTCAAGAACATGAGTAAAATCCTTTCTGCAGCAAGTTTTTCTCAGCTAAATCAGGATGTCTATCACCTGTTTTACTCTTGTTACTCCTCATCACTTTCCTAAAAACATTGAGATAAAAGTTTTCTGTCGCAACACACTTCCCTAGCCAAGAGCATGGTATGTGCAAGAGAAAAGAGCTTCTGCCTGAATGGCCTTCCTCCATACTCCTTATTCTCTTATTTGGAAATGAGTTTGTCACCCAATCAGAGAACAAAAAAGAAGTCTAAATCAACAATGAATGATGACTGGTACATACACATCTCTTACACCCAGACAGTTACGTGACAGTTCCAGTCCTTGGTGGCAGTGATTTAAGAACCAACTGATTATAATAGATAGACAATAAATCTTCATTTACAAAACAAAATGAAACAAAAAAATAATAACAAAACCTGTCCTTCTTGGTGATTCTGAAGGGCTGCAAGAGTTTAATCTCTAGGATAAGAAACGGTAGGATAAATGTTTTGCTCAAAGAGATGGTGGAATAAATGGTTAAAGGCAGTGTGAGAAAACTCATTTCAGCAGCAGAGAGAAATGATGGCTGAGCCTTTCAAGTCAGCGGTTAGCAGTGATTTATAGGGATCTAGGTATCTTCCTTTTGAGGTAACTGTTTACACCAGGGAAGTCAAGACATCAATAGTCAAGATGGGTTAACTGAGGGGATTAAGAATTAATTTCTTTAGGTATTATTAGGAAAGAGGTTTTTGCCTTTTCTTTTCTTTTCTTTTTTTTTTTTACAAACAGTGGCTCTGCTTTTCCTAGATCCCTGGCGCAGGTCATCTTAGATGTATAGGTTCAAGCTGAACACATTTCACTTGTGCAAGTGATAACCCAGCAGAGAGATCCAGGATATTGGAGGCAAGACATCTTTAGGAATAGAAGCGATATCAAGAACAATGCTTTTGAGTAATCAAACAACTCACATCATGATAAATCCTCAGAGAAGAAGCTGCAGAATATAGTTTGTAGTCTGTTTTAGCAGAAAAGACTGTATTACAAATGAAAGCAAATTCTTGATCTTACCTATTAGCAATGAATCAAAATTCCAACTTCCAAAATCAATGCACATCATCTTTAGAATAATAAAACCAGAAAAATTAAAATTTGGATGAAAAGGTAGAAATACTAGGAGTATGATGGAGTATTAGAGGACCACATTAGGAAGGAACATGTAGATTCGCTGTTGTAGATGCCTTCTCATCAAGGATGCCTTTGTAGAAGACATGTTGGTCTAAGCATACATTTTGTGTTGGTTAATTAGCTATCAATTAGTAATATCAATGAAATGTCATAGTTTTTATATTCAAGCCAGCCTGAATAGGTCCTTCTGAATCTGGAGAATCAGTCAGGGAGGAAATAATTGAGCACAAGGAATGACATGAAGGTGGAGTTCAGGCTCTCGACTCTGCTCTGAAAAATTCAATGCCTAACCAGGTCTTGATTCCTTAATGAAGCACTTTTACCCCCCGGACATATTCTGATGGGGCTCAGTAGTCTGTAAATACAGATAAAATTGGTTTTAACCTGGGACTCTACATAGTATTTTCAGGAAAGAATCCAAGTGATCCACAATAAAGTAATTTTCTCTAATTATGGTTATTTACTGTTGATAATTAGTCTAACCAAAAGAAAGTAACCAAGGAATTTTTATTAAATCAATTAAGAGGAAAGAAAAAAGACAAGATGGATAATGAGGTGCTCTAAATATTGAGAGTTTCATATATGTGAACTGTGCTGCAGGATGGATTGAGCACTTACGGGAGTGCAGAGAATAACCTGTCTTGGTAACAATCTACCTCCTTCTTCCCTTGAAAGACCACTGATCTCAGTCAGTAGAGATCAGATTGAAGGTTTAAATATTTGAAACATCAGGTGTCAATTAGGAACTTGGAAGAAAATTTTCTTCTCTATCATTACATCATGTGATGGAGGACTCTTGAAGAGCATGAAGGCAATTTTTTATGAGAGAAGTCATGAGCAGTCTTAAATTCTTCTGCTGCAAGGTATTTATGCATGTGACTTCTGCAAGGACACTGTGAGGGTGTCATTGGAACAGTTTGTCCTGAGAGGCTGCAGAGCTCCATCCCTGGTGATGGGCAGGTCCTGGGTAAGCTGCTCCAGCTGACCCAGCTTTGGGAAGGGGTTCGGGCTAGCCTACCCTGAGAAGCCTGGGGAATTTATGCTATGATATTTGATACTTAGGTAATTTGCTTGCTCACAAATACATGGTCTGAATGACTAAACAAACAGTAATTCTAAGAGAAGGAAAAATTAATAAAAACCTGACAAGAAAATAAACAAATTAACAATAACTTACTCTTAAATTTCATCTGTGTTGACAATGATTCACTGTGGTTTCCTTTGTGTGGACTACTGCTCAGCCATTTCTAAAATAACCTTTTATCATAGCTTATGATTTTAAGTTTTCCTGAATTACAAGGCCTGATTTAAGCTGGTCTAAACTGTCGCCTGGTTTAGTTTTTGCTAGCTGCTCCTTGCTTCACTAGACTCCATTAGTCTTAGCTATGCTTTGCTCCATTTCTTGAACTCACTATGTTGTCCAGCTGTTTCTCTGTTTTGCTGCCAGATTTTGCTACTTTAGCGCCTGTGAGAGTGGAGAAGAATACACAACATCAGCTCAGCTCACAAGAAATTAGGAAGTAGCTTTTTCTGTTCAAACAGCTGCAAAATCTCCTGCTTCTCCGTGTCCCATCTGTAGCCTTTGAACTACATTGCTAGGAGGGACTGTCTAAAATTAATGGGATGCCCAGACATAGCTAATTAGCTTAAATTTCTGTACACTACTGTGAACACAAACTTCACCTCCTTTACTATGTAATTTCTAATTTTTCAATTATAACACAAGAATGCAGAGCAGCCATATTTCAGGCATTTTTTTTCCACTTATTCTTATTTTTTCTTATTCTTCTCTTTTACCACATGCCCACTGCATAGTCCTGTCTTTGTTGGTTTTTTTGGGTTTTTTTTCTCTTACTGTGTTTGTTTTTGAACCCTTCTGAAGTTCATAGGGAAGAATGAGATACAGGAATCTTGCCTTCATACAAGTCTTGGCTCCAACCTGTTCTGTGCATCTAAACCTTTGTCTAGAAGTGACCAGAAACAGATGATGGGCAGAGCCACTTTTACGACTTCCCACAAACAGATTGTACCAGAAAATTGTGACCTCAGTTAAAAAATGAAGGTTGAAATAAACTCATTTTCTTTTCGGTATATTCTTGAGAAAGAAGCAATGCCTCACATTCAGCTGTACTATGATTCCTGAAATACTCTGGAGTGCTTTTCCTTTAGGAAGGAATATGTAATTGTATGTAATGGTATTAGCTGTTAATCCTTGCTATAATATTTATGTTTTAGAACAACTGGTGTCACTGTACAGTCCCTATGTGTACACATAGTAAAAGAAAATCCCTATCTCAAACACCATACTGTTCAAATTGACAACGCAGACAAAGGCACAAAGAGACTCTCATGATCCTCATCTTAGAGATAAAAATTCAAACCTTGGGGACCTTAGATGAGTATTTTGTTGTCATACAGTGGTTTTCTGCTGAACAGGAAGATGAATGGAATCTTGGAATGTTTAACAATAACTAATAACTAAATCAGTCTGGAAAAATTATTTGAAGAAACACAATCCAACAGTGAGTGATCTCCTGGATTCAACTCATTCAGTATTGTACGACAAGATGCCAGAAAGGAGAATCATATGGGTAGGACACACAGAAAAATATCTGCTATTAGGATGGTATGATAATGTTGCAGTTTGATTTAGCTCTCAAATTAGAATGTTAGAAAGGAAGAAAATATAGATGGGAAAACCTGTGATAAACTGCTACAAAAATGTTTTTGAGGTGTACATCTGAGTGTTTTGATGAAAAGTTCTTGATAATTCTTTTGTTGGGATATGTTGCATATCTAACACAGTCACCAATCAACCCTTCTGCAGGGAGTGCTTGGCTGTGAAGACAGCTTCCTCTGGAATCTCAGCAATGAAACCCATTCCCATACTCCTGTCTACCACCAGCTCTCTCTCACTCCCAGACAAGAACAGTTTCTCCACCAGCAGCTTCCACAGCCTGTGAATCAAATGCCTGTGCTGGCTCATTAAAAAACCACTGGATCCAAGTCTCCAGCTGCACTGCTGCAGAAAACACAGCTATAAAGCATCTGGAAGCAGCTCAGGTCTTACTCTCCAAGGCACAGAACCCAGTGTGTTTAAAGACATGAGCAGGGTCTTTATAAGATTTTGTCAGGAAAATCCACAAATGTCAGAGATTTATGTCCAAAAAGTCCGGCAATTTTATTTGAATAAAAGGAGAGAGGCCACAGGGTTTTCTCACTCAAGGTTTCAAGAGGACTCAGCCTCTTTTTACCCTAAACTCCCAGCTGCATTTTGCCTTCTTCCTTTCCCCATTGGCTGGGGTATTAGGAAGGTACAGCCTTCCCGAAGCACCTACCCATATTCCCCCTTGAACCATTTTACCCCAAAGTTCAGAAGCTGAAGCTTGTGCAGACACCTGTCAGGAGCCAAGCTCTCTGGACTCTGCAACAAACCTGCTGCCCAAAGCTAGCAGAGACATTCAGAGCCATTTCAAAGATGTTAACACCCATGCCTTCAGGCAGCCAATGATTTGTAAAGACTTTAGCATCAGCTTTCCTCTCAATATGATATCACAGTTTTTGTGGCCATTGTCTGATGAAGTAGACCTTGGTGCAAAGATTTTCATCTCCTGAGGACGAAGCACTGAGGAGGGAGGGAGTGTTGCCATCTCCAGCAGATTGCCTCCTGGCTGCGTGCTTTACAGAGGGCACCATTTCCACTGAAGTGCTGATACACACAGCTGAGGACTGCCCTGAGCCTGCTCTTAAGCCCCAGGTTTTAGCTCAAAAGGCCTGATATGAGAGGGCCATGCTGCACCCTGCCAAATTGCTGTTTTCCTGCTAGGATGATGAGAGTGTGTTTGACGTGCCCCGAGGCAGCCTGGATGGTGTTAGAACACTGTCCTGGGTAGGGGAAAGCAAACTTTTTTGCTGTTTCCCAGTGACATTCCCTAGGTTCTTCTGCGTACACAAAGAAAAGGCTACATTGGATCTGAAGGCTCTGCAGCTGAAAAGGTGCAAGTATGGAATCTTTCTGTTGGAGCAAAAGCAGAAACAGGGAAAGCAGTGTGAAAGCCAGGGACTCCCCTAGAATCAAACAGCACCATGGAAGAAAATCCATGAGAACTGCGAACTACAAAAAGGACATTTTTGCCTTAAGAAGCAGTGGCTTAGTGCAGCCTGGGAGAGTGTACTAAGGAAGTACTGCTACTTACTTGCCCTGCTCTTATATTCTTCCTAGAGGATCTTTTAAATTCTAATGTTGGAGATGCTCAGCTGATGGGATGAAACCTTATGGGCAGATTTGATGCAGTCCCTTACTAAGATTCCTGCAGTTTCACTCCTAATTCTCTTTCACAACAAAAGAAATAAAGAAATGAATTATCCAGGAAGGCAGAAGAAGCTCATGAAAAGCTAAGGCCTCATTGCAAAAATAATAATATTAATTGTAGTAGTAATAAGTTATCAATCTTGCTCCAAAATTAGTACAGTCTTTTTAAGAGCTTTGACTTTGAATTTTCCTTAGTACTGGTCTAAGTTACTCAAAAGAGCTGTTGTCTTCCATGCCCCATCTAGTACACTTTAAAATGGAGGAGGGTGTTTTAACAACTGAGAAGCTGCAAAATGTAACATCTATTCATATCCATCTCACCACCAAATCACTGTGTGACATAAATAAGAGAGGCAGACATCTTTAAAGCTTCTTGGAAGGAGATGTTTAGGGACAGAAATGGTCATGCTTTGCTTGCCAAGTAGGACAGTGTTTAGAGTGAGTCTGTGACCTAAGTATCAGACACCAATTGAAAAATGCAGAACTGCTTGCAGGATCACCTTATTGTTACGCAGAAAACTGGTGGTCTTTGCTTTTAGCCAGCAGATTCACCTGCTCAATGCTATATGGGAGCAAAGGGTTCACAGCATAATGAGCCAGAGAGCAAAACAGTGCTTAGAAGGGCTTTTAATGTGGACTTATTTAAACCTGTGTTGTTGGAGAGGGTGGGCACAGCTGGTGTGCATGGCTCTCACTGAGCAGCTTCAGGAGGTGGCCAGGTCTGGCTTCTCTGCTGCTTACAGTGCACAGCTCCCCAGAATTAAAACCCCATGCAAACAGATTTAAGTGTTCGTGACTTCTAGCTACGTCTGAATTTTAAGAGTGGCTTGGAGGAATGAATTTAAATCCACATCCCAAAGGCAAACAATGCCATAAGCTGCTGAATTACTCCTGGCCCTTTTCTGTATAGCACTGTCTCCACAAGCAAATCCCTTATGTCCTTTCATTTATACAGCCAGGTGGTCTATTTAACCTGCATCATCCCCAAACCTGCTCTTCACAGCATTTAATAATCCACCATATGGGTCAGTTTCAGGTGTGTGAGTTGTTCCCACTAAGCTGTGTGAATCCTTGAACTCTGGGCTCATCTTTCCTCTGTTAGAGATCATGCTTACATGCACAGAACAAGTTCCTGTGGGATCAAATCCACATTGCTTTGATGTGACTGGCATTCACTGCTGCTTATCTTGGCTGCAATGGCTTTGGGATCACCACCTTCATAAAGGAGTGTTTTTAAGTTTGTACACTTTAAAATAATTTTTGAAGCAAACTTTAGAAAATTTTAGAAAAGTGGATAGATGGACAGACAGATGGACAGATATAGAGGCAAAAGCAAGAGGTTTGACACTGTGACTCCAGTATGATAACTCAGGGGATTTCATGAGGTGAATGAATCCCTTACAATTCTGGCATCTGAAAAGACTTCAGGTCTTTTTGAGTATCTGAAGCCACCCACTTCATCTTTCTGTGCTTCAGCTTCTTCAGCTACAATAAAATACCTTTGCCTTTTTTTTATTTTCCTGGCTGTGAGAGCTGTATCTCTGAAATTATTTTCTAAGGGCAATACTCTTCACTTGAGTTATGGTGATCCTTCCAAACTCGTGTTACTTGAGATGCTCTGTGCTGCTGCCAAAAGCAGGAGTGGTGTAACAGGAGATGCTACACTGATGTAGGAGATGCTTTCATGGATGTAGTAGGAGAACACACCATCTCATTAAAACTCACAGACAGAGCCTTAAGCATTGCACTCAGGCCACTTCTGACCCGTGTAACACATTTCTGCCTTGTGGACTAAACAAAACTCTTGCTTAACAGAGACCAGCTCCTGAGAGACAAAGCTCCTGAGAGATGAAAAGTCATCTCTGATACATGAGGGTTCAAGCAGCAACTGTCTCCAAATTCTTTTCAGTGAATAAGGACTGCTCTGCTCAGCAGTGGGACATTTGCATGTTTCTAGTCCATTGCTGAGGAAAGTTGTCAGGAATCCATTTTAAGTGAATCTGATGTAATTTTTTGTCTGTGATGGATTAGCAATCTGGCCAACAGTTGAGTGGTGGCTTTTTAAGATGCTACCTGAATTGCTTTCTACTGAAATACAATTCCCAGGCATTTCTCTGTGTCCTCCAGTGTTTCTCTGTGCTTTTTATCTTTGCCCTGTAAAGTAAGACAGAGCTGTACTATCCCCATTAAGGAGATCAGATAGTACATCTCCACGATCCCCATCATCATCGAGAGCTGATCTAGGGTAGAAAAGGGCATTTCCATCTTCCTTCAGTCCCTCAGCTCCTGCAGACTGCACAGCTCAGTCTGAATTTCAAAGGATTATGGTCTGGAGTCTGCTTTTGATTATAGTGATATAAAGCTGGAGTCCTCTGGCTTTGAGGGACAGGTCTATCGCATTTGCAAACAGACACAGGTTTTCAGAGAGTATTTTTGCTCCCAGTCTGATGTGTTGGTGTGCAAACTTTGCCCACCTTTCTCCCTGGCCTCCAGCTCCTTCCAATCACTCATTCTGAGATTTTGTTTATAAATGAGTAATGAACAGGAAGAGAGTAAATGATCTGCTGAGAACTGAGATGAACCTTATTAATATTCTGTCTTTTCCCTCAAGTCACAGGGTAGGTGACCACAGCCCCATCAGGGAAGTCCTGTCTGCTCAGTTCTTTGGAGAAACAATTATAAAATGCAAATATTGACAGAACACATCAGTATCTCACAATCTTCAATATTATTTCCTGGACACGGGTTACATGTAAGAAACAACATCTAATAAGCCTTTTTCTCATTAGACTAGGGTTGCTGTTCAAATAAGATTGGGTCGGGCAGGGAGAAGGCTGAAGTGGATGTGTTTTTTCATGAGCCAAAACCTGCTGAACAGGAGTCACATCAGACACATCCCAAAAAAATCTTATTTGCATCCTTAACTGACTGCCAGGGTCACAGCTCTTTTCATGTCAGCTGCATCCTGGGAAAACCTGTCCTTGTTTCACTGGGAAGAGAAAGGCTTAAGCAGCTCAAGTTTATGGGTGTTGAAACAGGGGGACAATGAGGTGTCCTGGTGTCCAGTCCCTTCTTGTCATTGTGACCACAAAAAATTCCCACCCAGAGCTCTCCTCTGCCTCTGTCTGTTTCTCAGGAAACTGATGCCAGCCACTCTACCTTTATTTACTTTGTCAAGGCTGTGTTTGAGTTAGAGGAAAAATGGGACCCTGGATTAGGACCAAGACACTCAAATGAGGTGATGTATGATAAATTATTACACAGACATCCTGGGAAAAGCCTTCTGATATCACAGTCAAAAAAAAAAGAAAAAAAAAAGGGATAGCACAAGGGATTCCCAGACTCTGGGAACACCATTTGGTAAAGGATGATACAAAACCGGGGAGATTTTAATGAACAAGTCAAGCCTGGATTTGTTTGTTTAGCAGCTCTGCCTTTTGATGGATATGGCAAATCAGGTACATTATAGAGAACCAAGAAAAACTCCAACTTAAAAATGGAACAGACTAGAATTTATTGAGAGGTATCAATACATTAGTCCAAACAAAACAAGAAAAAAAAAAAAAAAAGGTAGGTGTTAGGATGTCTTCTTTTTATGTTTGGGTACTGCTAAGTCGATCCTGACTGGGAAAAATGAAGCTCAAGTCTCAGCAATTCATCCTGATGATGGGACAGTATTTTTGCCTTGTAAAACTGTATCATGCTAATGCTCTTGCTGTCATACTCATAAGGTTTATGATTTCTGCCTGAATTTTCTTGTAGTTCTCTATTTTAAAAAGTCTATTAAAATAACCAGGTTACTTGCAGAAAAGGTTAGTCTTGCAGAATCACATGGAAATGAGACTCAAGAGATCTGGATTTGACTACTGACTGTCTCCCTGGACTCCTGCATGAGCTTAAGCAGTGGCTCAGGTTGTGGGTATGGAAGTGGGTTAACTTACATTGCAAAACAAGTTATCTTCATTATAAACAAAACATGCAAAGCCTGCAAACACAAGATACAGGCTTTAACTGTTCTAGTTGTGTCCCAGGAATGATAAACTTACCCCTGGATTAACTGGGGATAAGCATTTCATCATCTAGGACATCCACATTTTCCTGGCTTTTCCTCCTTCATACACAGTTTTGATCGGGCGATTTGTTGGGGTTTATACCCTGTATTTTATTTTTTAGTTCAGGCAACTCTTATTCACAGTCCTTCATTATGTTATATCTTGAGCTGGGAGGAACCTTTCCAGATGAGCAGCTGGAGATGGAATGAATTTAGAAGTTCAAGGGGGGTTGGGTGAATAATTTCCATCAAAAAAATGAAAATAAGAGAGTCCTGCTGTGCTAAGGTAAAGCTTTTGCAGAGGTTCCATTTCTTTTTCTGGAAACAGAAATGATACAATGTTTGTGAGTTAATCTTTACAATAATTCCAGAAATCAAACCTCATTTTTATAAACTAATAGTTATTCTTTAGTGAAGTGATTCCGATTGGAGACACAGAAACCCTTTCATCAATCTAAACTGATTGATTTTTTTGCTTTGTTTGGTCAGTGGTGTAAATGCACAAAAGAAAAATCAATTGTTTCTGCCAGGCCTATGTTTTATGAGGTGAGAGGCTCAACACCTCTCTGTGTCTGCCCCCTCCAGAGCCTGTGGTCACAACAGAATTTCTTTTAGCAGTTGTCCTGATTTCAGCTAGGCTCCTCCCCATTTTCTTGTCACTTCTTTCCCACCCTTGGCCATGCAGTTGTGATCCCACATGGTTCTCTTCACCACAGTCCTTTAAGAGGCTACCTAGATCACAGAACTGAGCTGTTTTAAAATAACCATTCCTTCCCTTCCCCTTCCTAATAAGGTTTATTTTTAATCTAGACCATTTCCTTGAGTGAGTGATCAGAGAACAATGTGATTCAGCAGGCTGGTTACACCAAGGCAGCTGAACTGGTGTTTTACCAGTTTACCAGTTTTTGTGTTTTACACAAAAGGGATTAAAGCACTAGGAGGAGGTTGTGCTGCAAGAGGCACTTGCAGTTGCCACTGATTTAAGCACTGTTTTATGGCCTCCAGTCAGAGCTGAGATTGCAGAGTCCTTTGGACTCCACAGGTTTTAATCTACTGCTAATGCTGTGGGTTTGACGATGCTAAGGCTAAGGATAAGCCTTAGTATGGACTATTAGATAGAGAATTTATCAGGTATTGATTTAACTCCTGCTAGGTTATCCAGTTTTCCCTCACCCTTCTGCTGCTTCAGTTTCATTGCTATTCATGTCTGAAGAACTGTTAGTAAAAATTAGGGTTGGTAATTTGGGTTTGTAATTGGATCTGATAACTAAATAAGTGGGGGCGGGGGAGGAAGGGGGAAGAAGAAGGAATAATGTGCTAATTGTGAATAATTACAAGCCCAAATTAACAACTCTATTGCCTCTTCTCCAAAGCAAACATGCCCCACATCAATTGAGTTTCAGAAACTAAAAGGTATCTGTTGCAGGCTCCCAAGCAAAACCTGGAAAAGGGATTATTCTAGGAATAACCACTGAGACCTTTCAGAACTAAACTGCTGGACTGGAAAACATCCTTGACCCAGGTTCATGGCACAGAAGTGGTAGCTCTGGTAAAAGCAGTTTTCAGAGATCAGAAAGAGCTCAGGCACAGGGCACAGGGACACATTTCTGCAACACCTTTCATTCCCTGCTGCAACAAGCAAGGAAAGTAGGACAAGTCTGGGGAGTTCCTGTGAGAGAGAGAGTTACAAGCAAATGGAAAATCAAACAAAACTTCTCCCTCCCTCACTGCAGCCTTCAGTTGCCATCTCAAGGCCCCACCTGTCATGCCTAGGAAGTGTTTGTGGAAATAGACCTTACCTTGGCCATTTTTTACTTGCCTATCATTTGACATGTGGCCTCCTGAGAAATTGCCTTGCACACAATATTAACATGTTGATTGACTGAGGAGAAGGTTGGCCTGTGTATGGGGTGGGCCAACCCCCCCAGAAGATCTAGGCTTATTTTCAAGCAGATTTTCTATGTCACCATGATTTTATCACCAACAAGCAGCTGTGTTGCTACAGCCCTGATCAGCATGGCTGGGAAGCTGCTTGTACCCACTGGACAAATGAACAAATATTTTTGTCCTTCTGTGGAATCACAGTTATGGGAATATCATTGTGTATTGCAGCTCATTTGTGGTTGATAAAATGGAGATTATTCTTATGACTCTGTGTGTCCCTTAGGGACAGAGCTATGACCAAAAATGTAGAGTGGAATCCTTGTCCAAAAACTTTTGTACCACTCAGAATTTGGCCATTACCTTCTCCTGACAGACAATTGTTATACTGCTTAACCATGAATTTATAGATGAGATCTGAGTCTTGCATGGTGGTTGGCAGCATCAAAACATTCATTCCCAAAAGGCAAGAAACATTTAGGTAATCTGGGAATTTTTGAACTGCCACAAATAGCAAGGTGGGTTTAATAGGATACACTTTAAAGATTCAGCAGTAACAGTTCTTTTGAAGGTTGACACCACCCTGGCTTGAGAAAATGCCTCTGCCTGTAACTGATATCCTCACTTTTCTTTCCCCAAAAATCAACAACAGAGCCCTCTTGACCCACTCTGATGTCCTAGTTAAAGCTTATGTGTTACATTTCTAATATAAGCTGTCATACAGTGGCCAGTCTGCCTATTTTCTCAGGAGATTGCAAAAAAGAGTTTACTCAGAGCTCATTTTTGCATTACAAGCTACTGGCAAAGAGGCAAGGAAGCAATCAATAACTAGACCATTCAGGACCCTGAGGAAGGATCTAAATTGTGGAGCTGTTACCCTCTGGACTTGTGTGTACAGTCCAGAAATACTGTGGCTGTGTGGGCATGAAGATAAAAATCATGATGATAGATGTCCCAAAGGCAGCTTTTCCATATATCTCTGGGAAAAAATTTGGGAGGACTAAAAAGCCACTCTGAAATTCTGTATAATTATCTGAATATACCAGCTTTCACAAAGAATTCATTTACACTTTTGTTTTGCTCATTTTTTGCCACTCCCTTCAGGTTCTCCTGTTTGGAGTCCATATCTCCTAATATGGACTAGTAGTTGTCTCAGCTTCTAATTTTGCAAGCCCAAAATTTTTTTGGCTTTTGTTTTGTGTTTTTGTGATTTTGGGCTTTCTGTTTGATCTATCAAAATTCCTCAGCCCCTCCATGTACAGAGAAACACTTTTTTACTCTCCCTCCATTGCTACATGCAGTGTCCATCTTGTTGATGCATCCAACTAAAAAATGGGAATACAAGAGCTGTGATACCCATGACACTCAGCAAAACACTCATCTTCGACTCCTGCTTCTTAGAACAGCTTTAGTTTTTAGGAATCTTCAGTCATCTAGTCTCATCTCTCTTGGGAGCATGTTACTTTGGTGTGTTGGTTCAGAATATTGTACATGTAACACATTTACAAGCAGTTTGCTCTGTGTATCCTTGATCACTGTGCAAAGTCCTAGGCAGAATATTAAAAGATGAGACAAAGCTGGGTTTCAGGTTCTACAAATGCTTTTCTCTTTCTTCTCTTTTCTCTTTTTTCTCTTTTCTCAGATGTGCTGTCCTCCAAGGATACACAGGTCTGAAGCGCTCTGCATCCTTACAGTGACTGCAATATTTGCCAGTGTACTGACAAAATACACCTGATGAGCAGCGGCTCTCCTGTGTCTCCCTCCCCCTCTGTGGCTGTTTCTCTGTTTATACATGTCTCCAAAAATGAGAATGTGGGCTTGAAATGTTTTCTCAGTCCTCCCACTCCCGTTTTTTTTCCTTTTTGTGAAGCCTTTCTCCTCCTCCTTATCCTATTCTTCGTGTCTGTTGCAAAGCATGCTGAAGCAGTCTGCTCCTTGTCACATTTTAGGAGGAAAATGACATTGATATTGGATTAAATGCAAAAAGAGACTTTCCCCTTGTGAAAACAGCCTAATTGATGTCAAATCAAATAACTTTAAAGAGCTGTGATGGCTACAAATCGGATCAGAGAGGGCAACACCAGTTCATTCTACTTCACAGAGGGGCTGTGCTTTGCAGTTTAAGCAACAACACTTTGGCATTCAGAGCTTCTTTATAATCCAAACAAATCAAATCTCAAATCTTTTTGATCTTGATGCCTCACAATAGCTTATGATTAAAACTGCCGCACTGGAACCTGGGAGTGGATTATTATTATAAATAGCTGCAGTCTTGCCATTCCCTATTCTTTTCTGTGGGTCTGGAGGCTTGAGGCAAGAAAAGCTGGGGAAAATATAATAGATAATAACATGAGAGTTCAAGTGGGAGCAGGGGAAAAAAGTTTCTTCTACTAGATTAATTTTAAAGATACTGAGATTCTCTGGCTCTTAACCTCTGTGATTCAGATTTCAACCTGAAAGGTAACAAAACATAAAGATTATTTTAAAAGCTAAAACCTATTTTCCCAGTGGTGATTCTCGAATTAGAACTGAATTATCTGTCACTCTGCATTACAGTTTTAGACTGTCCATTCACTGTAGCACAGAGATGCAAGCTCACTCTTCCCAGGTTCCTCATGGCACATGAGTTATCCCAAACTCTGCTCTGGGCCACAGAATACAGTAAATCTTTTAAAGAACAGCAAGAAGTCCAAAAATGAAGCTAAAAATGGCTGTGAGCAGAGATGACTAGCAGAAGGAATTAGAAGCACTAGAGGAATTTTTAACCAGGAGGATCACCAGTTTACTGATGAGGGGAAGTTTTCCTTAATTCCATTTGAATCCAAAAGCTTTAGACAGCCTCAAGCCTTTTCTAATAAGGATATTAGAGAGGGTGGGACAAAAGGCACTTTTAACCCAGAAGTCTCAAGGCACACTATAACCCTTGGTAGTGGCAGCCAGCCTGTCTGAGTGGGCAGGTAGTGCACAGGACACTGCCAGCACAGCTGGGAGGCTTGAAATCAATCTCAAATAACATCGCTTCTATATTTCTGCCAAGAACTGTGAGCTCTATTAATTGTATGATGAAAATATGGGAATATCTCTGCCTGTTTGTATCAAGAGCTGTCAGTTTTTCTTCCAACTGTAGCCATCAGCAGGTGTCCTGGGAACAGTAAGAATGAGACAAGTGATTTTTCAGTTTCCCCTGAATGTTGTACCTTCTATAGTATTTCATATCAGGAGACTTCCTGAACCTGGTTTCCTTTGCCTACCAAGGAGAAGAACCTTTCTGGAAAACAGGAAAATCTTCAAAATGAAAATTCTGTGCATGTTTTTAAGGCAGTGGACTAGATCTTTCAGTGGATTAAATAAGCACAGAGAAAATTAGGCTATTTAGTTGATAACAATGCAGGCAAAATTATTTCCCTTATTTCCAAAATTTGGAACATTTTACTTTAAAAAAAAAACAACTTTTTTTTGTGGTTTCAGATTTACATATGTAATAAAAATATATAAGGAACTTAGATGAAAATCAGTAATGAAAACCTTGGAAAATTTTTCAAATTTTTAATAAAACCCTTGCTTAGCAATATTCTATTGCTCTGTTAGGAAGGGCAACCCAAGCCAGATCAAACCTTATGGATAGGGTTGCCCAGATCTGCTCTGTGGCTCTCATTTTATGCCAATTTAGAGAGAAAGCATTGTGTACTTTCAGGTAGAGCACACCAGGTTTTAAAGCTGACTTCAATTTTTCTTTTTCAGATTTTTCTTTTAAAGAATAAAAATGGAAGACAAGATAAGCCATGTGTTCAGGTGGGTTTAGTATAAATTAACATCATTCCTTGCAGCAGGGACTTTGCATATTCTAAGGCAGCCAGGCTGTGTGTAATGTTTTACTCTCTGCAGAATGATAATTAGTATTGAAGACTGATTCTCAGTCTGATTGCTGGCACACATTTACAATTTATCTCATGGCAAGCTCTGGGTAGGAGACATTTTCAGAACTGATTGGGAGTTAGGCAAAAAAGATTTATGCTAAAAGGTAACCCTTATAATTTAGTTAACAGACAGTCTTAAAGTTTAGTTAACAGACAGTCTTAAACCTAAAATTAGACTTTCAGGTTGTTTTTAGTATTGATGAACTGTAAAATTCCACTCCTATATAGGTGTGTGGAGGAGGGAAGGGTGGACACTCAGACTAGAGAGACCAGACAAGCTGAACCAGGAGGTGAAAGCTAACAATGAGAAAAGAGCATGGAAGAATAAAAGTTTCAATACTGCTTTTCAGTGTTTAGTTTTGGTACTGAGAGATACACCAGCTCGATTTCTTTGTTTTGCACCCACAGCACCAATCAGGAATTGATATGGCAGATCACCTTTAATGCTGGAAACCATTTGTCTTGTAAATGCAAATCGTGGCCAGTAAATAAAACTGGAAAAGTCTGCCTTTTCTGCTCTTCACTTTACAATACAAAGCTGATCTGACATATAAGCAAGAAATCTTATGCTGCAATAGGGGCCAAAGGAGAGGGACAGAAAGGGATTCAAATAATCACTAGTAACATGAACCCAGTAGAATGGCTTATAAGAAGATTTATTTTTTTCTCCAGCAGTCTACAGAGTTGTCAATACGCCCAATGAACTTGGCTTTGAGGAACAAATCACAAAGAATTTAAAGGAAAACAGACTAAATCAACTTCAGTTTTTTAGCACTGGAATTGTCCTGGAAGTACCTTCATTTACAACCAAGAGTTCCTACTATCTTTAATTTTCAGGCTTTTTCAGTCATCTTGGCCCATTCAGTCTTTGTCCTCCCTGTTGAGGCTACCCATGAGGAGAATCAATGTCTGTGTGTGATGGTAATTTTTGGGATGTGGAAATACCTTCAGCAAAAAGACCCTAAAGACATCATATTCTTTCAATAAGAAAAATATTCAGCCCAAAGCAAGACAATAGTTACCATATTGCTGTGTCTTGGATGCAAAATAGCAGGCTTTGAAACTCTGCAGCATTGAGCTAACAAGCCTGCCTGGTGGTATGGTGTGAAGGGGCAGTGATTTAAAGATCATTTTAAACATTTACTCTCTTTTATTGCAGTGAAGACTTTCCCTTCCCCAAAATTTAAAATTTAAAATGTGCCTCTTCTGAGCATAAGGGCAGTGCTTTTTGCTTTCTGAGATGGAACAAAGTATTTCTGTGATGAAAAAAATATGATTTTGATTTTAAGCAGTAGGAACATTTTCCCATTGCATAATTTTTCATGCTGTGGAAACTAACCATCCACCAAATATTTCAAATGTGAACTCTCAAAGAGCTCTGCTGAAAGATATTTTCCTCCTCATTTTATATTAAAGCATAGCTCTGAAAGTTGTGATTGCAAATAATACTCTCCCAGCATCCCTTCTCCCAGATATCATGGTATCATTCCCCAAATTCCCTATGCATAAAGGAAGTTTTCCATCACTTTGTAGGACCTGAAAGCAAGAAAGATGAAGTTAATGGGCTGGAAAGGAAGTGGGTAAGTAAGGAACCATATAATTTCATTTTTAATCCTCAAAATGGTGGGAGGGGGAAGACAGAACAAATTTAATCTAAGTACATGGTTCATAGATATGTGTATGAAAAAGTACAATAGCACAGACTCCATCTAGTGAACAACTGTACAGCCTCCCTTGAGCTTTGGTGTATAACACTGATTTACACCTTCTAAGAATCTGCCCTGGGAGATTAATGAGGCTAATTCCTCTTAAAAAAAAATATTGCCTTAATCCAGTTAATATTTGACATCCCATTAACCTAAATTAAAGGCTTTCTTGTAGGTTTTTAATTTAGCACACTGACCCCCAAAATGGAAAGGCCACTCACAACTGCAACCCCCACAGTGCAGCCACCACAGTCTCCGATTTGCAAGCATCCTCATCATCCCAAAAGTGTTTGTCATCTTGGCAAGCAGGAATCCTTTCTTCTGTGGGTGACTTCCAGCAGATTTTCACTGGTGTGGTTTTCCATTAAAGTTCATTAATTTCTGTGTCTTTGGTGAACTAATTAGGGGAAGGAAAGGAATATACATATGGCCGTTATTTCATTTTCTGAGGTCTCATGGGTTCTATAGAAATTTTCCAAAGGGTGAAAAACCCTTTGCAAATTATGCACCACAAGAAAAGCCCAGGAGAGTTTCCCCACATCAGCTGGCAGCTCAGATCTGCCCTGTGCTTTGAAGGTGAGGTCAGAGTTCAGCAGGAGGCTGCCACTGCAGGGTCAGGTTTAGTTTGCCTTGAAGACTCTACAGAAATCTCCGCAGGCAGCTCTGAGCTCTCCTGTAAAACAGAACATCAGGGTGCTTCTCATCATGGCAAAAGGGCTTTTTGAAGAGAGACAGGAGCAAATGCTTTCATACTGGCCATGCTGTGTTTCTGTCAGGTGGAGCATGCAAGGAAGCTTCGGGGGTGAACATAAGCTGCAGAAACTGTCCTGAAGACATCTGGAGATACAAGGAATTTTTTAATGTAGCCTGTTGCTATGCCTTCACTGATGAGGGTGCCCTGCATCAGGCTGGAGAGAAAGGCCTAATTTGTTTCAGAGACAGCCCAGTGATAAATTAAGTAGCTTAATTAGCTGGAAGGTGTGTGCAGAGATAAGTTTTTAGGTACCCAAATTGCCACTCTGTTTTTTCCCTGCTCTCTGTAGAGCAGATGCCTCTGACACACGTTTGTGTGCTGGGCTCAGTGGGCAGCTGGGCCAGCTGAGCAATGGAAGGCAGCTCTGTGCCCTCACCTGCAGCTGGCATGAAGATAATGGTAATTATGGGGTTGTGTTTGTCATGAAATGTGTCTCCCACTGAGGCAAATGTCCCACCATGCTGTCCATCAGAACAGATCTGCCCTGCTCCCCCTGGCCCTGGGGCTGACCCACACACTGGAGTGACCTACATCACTCAGAGGGTGAGAGTTTCTGTCTGCTCTTGGAAACAAACAGAAATATCAAGCACCTGCTTTCTGACTGAAGACAAAGTCTCATTTTAGGTACCTAAACCAAAAATTGAGTCTATCTCCTTGCTGAGCCAGGAAGAGAAAAAATGCTTGGTTTCTATTTCAAGTGGCTTGCATACAGTTATCTAGATGTATCTCAGTTATCTAGATGTATCTCTCATGTTATCTAGATGTATCTCAGTATTTCCAGGGCTGGAAACTTGTTGTTAGTCCTAGACCTTAGCCTGAAAAAAGTACTGACATGTCTTCTCTTATTCAGGCCAGCCAAATAATTCAGAGTGGGGATAAATCCACAGAACAAAAATATCTCTATTATTTTTTAGCTCATATAGTCTCTGCTCTCCTTTCAAAATAAAAAAGAATTCAATCCACCCAAATCCCAGTGGATCCACCAGCCTCCCAGAATTCTGCTTTAAGAGGGAATAAAATGAATTTAATCTCCATAGATTGCATTGCACACTGCATTGCCAGCTGCTTTCTAGCAGGGGCTGCTGTTGCTGAAAGGTCATAGTGCAAATCCCTTGATTAAAAAACAGCAACAAACACATTTTAAATGGGTAAAACCATAAGATACTGCTGTAAAACAGATTATGTGAAGTAGATACTGTTAAAACAATTTAAATGCCTCTTTCAGGCATCAGTTTAGTTATCTCAAAGCATATTAGAGAGAGCAATAAAATTTAATGGCCAGCAGTAAAGTGTTTGTGCGTGGCCCTGAACATGGCATTGCCCAGCTGGGGAATGTGTTAGCTCTGCCACACAGGCCAGGCATACCCAGGAAATGGGATTTGGACCCCACTGGAGCTGGCATTAGACCTGCCTGGGGACTGCTCAGCAGAGACTCCAGAGAGCCCATGGATGGGGGCAGGAGAAGCCAGTGCTGCTGTGGGGCTGTCGGGGCAGCGGGTCCGGGCTGCACCTCCCAAGGAGCTGATTCACTTAGAAACTCTGAGTGTCGCGTGTTAGTGTGTTGAGCCCCTGTGAGGATAGAATGGAGTTTCAGCCTAAAAGCTGCTGGTTTTCCACCATGGCATGAAGATTGGAGTGCTGACTTAGTCAGGAGGCTCCAAGGTAACCAAGGTAATTGCAGGGTGCCTTGCCTCTTTCCTAGACTATGCAGTGGTGCATCCTAGGAAAAGCCAGCACTGTGCCATTGCAGAGATGGTGCTGATGGTCATTTAACATCAGCCACAAACTTCTGATGGACCAGCCCTGGGAGCCTAAACCTGTCAGTGCACATGGACACAAGTAGGGTCATATTCCTTTAATAAACTTGTCTCCAAAGTGAGCAGACAGGTATCTGGCTTTTCAGTATTTCTATTTTCTCTTCTTAAACATGCAAGACTCCCAGAGGTTTTGCTTCACACAACTTCAGGCAGCAGGCTGGCTGCTTACATCTGGCTGGTGCAGCCTGCTTAGTTGCTTGGGCTTTTCAAAGTCCAAAAGCTCATTTCCTATCTAGGGCCTTATTCCCAATCAGGGACTAAAACTCAGCAATGGCTTGTGATGCAATCAGTCAAGTGCTTCGTTCCCAAGTCTGATTCCTGGACTCTGCTATGCTGTTCCTTTGTTTTTGCCCATCTCTCAGCTCAACATCCCTGACTACAACAGGGAGAGACCATCTCCCGTGGGACAGCTCCTCCTGCTCACACACAGAAAACAGGACCTTCCCTTGCCTGCAGCTCTCCAAACCTGGCTGGAATTCACATTTTTGATAGAAAGTGGGCTTAAAAAGGAAATCAAGAGAGGGTCAGTTTGAAGTGTCCTCTGTTTATCCCTGCTGAAACATAAAAGCAGGAAAAAAGGAGAGGAGAGGAGAGGAGAGGAGAGGAGAGGAGCTGGAACACTGCCATAAGTAGCAGGCAGTGATGCATATTCAGGATAACTGGAGCAAACAGAGATATATGCATGGGCACAGATTTTTCTTTTCCTCAGAGCATGCATTATGCTATTTCTTAAATAAGTAAAAAAAATGGTTTCAATCAGTTCTATTTGTTTCCAACTGGGAGGTGAGGATAGGCAAGGAGGTGAGTGGGAAGGGGACCTGCATTTTAATTTGCAAACTGGCTAAATTTTTATGCTTTAACCTCCCTCAACTTGTCTCCCAGGACCATGCCAACCTCTCTTGCAGAATAAAGCATGGAAGGGGCTGTCTCACACACACAGCATGGTTTTGCCTTCATTTTTTCTGCTGTTTATCACTAGCCAGACTGCACAGCTCTGACTTTGACACTGGCCTGGACTGGTGCATTGACTCTTTATTGAAATGTTCTATTATTCTATGAACAGGAGCAGTGATACCAGCAGCATGTCACTGCTGTGTTTCAGGACCCTTCTGATATAATCCCTTAACTCCAGAGCTTAGAGGTGCTGGAGAGCATTGAATGTACCTTCTCAAGGTGAATAAACCAGTCCTTGGCATTGTTTCAGCTTACCTCATTTGTGAAACTGAAATGTTGCATCCTTGCTTATCAATACATTGCATCAAATTATTACCTTCAGCTATGGCTTAACCTGGTTATTCTCATCCTTTATGTGACACAGGCAGAGTTTTACTCATGTACCCAGCAATGGAAGTTGCTGATTATTCAGTGGCTGCTAGGTTTGAGTACTCATGAGACTGATCAACCAAGCCAAGAAGTAATAAATTCTCCTTACACCTTGCTCTCCTCATTTGGATAAGCAACTGATTAAGCAAGAGGCTGCTTTTAATTCCTGCTCATGGAGCACAGCTTAGCTGTTGCTCCTCATATGCTACAAGGGAACATCTCACCTTCTCCCATCAGTTATGCACTGCTTCCCTCTACATCATGCCATGCCTAGCAACTGAAGCAAGAGTCACTTAATTCTTTTTTTCCTCAGCAGAAACTTATGTGCCTCTTGGCTTAGGTGGATGAAAAGTCTCCTTAAATCACAAAGTCCTTAGGCTGAGGAAGCAATGGGAATATAAAGCTTTAAGCCCACTCATTTTAAAAATAACCTAAATGAGGTGAATATAATTTTAAATTTTTTTTTTGCTGAATTCAGTCAGTGAGCTATGGACCACTTTCAGTATTAAGAGTGCTGCTCTGTGAGTTTCAAAACTGGCTGGAATGATGTCAATGTGTTTTGGATGTATAGGAAATATAGGTTCCAAAATAATTAATTAAATCTGATATAGATGCCTCCCCATGTATTCTCACCAGCCAGGTCATCAGCCAGTAAAATGAGCTAAGATTCAAAAATGCCAAATATTTATAGATATGGCCAGAGGTCTCCCTCCACAGCAAGGTACATCTGTTCTCTTTCTCCTGCTAGACAACAGAAGACTACTCTTTCTTTTCAATTTTTTTTTTTTTTTCTTTTTTACCAAATGTGTCTGTGTGTGGGAAAACATATTAGAACTCAGGAAATTACTACAAAGGAAAGGAGATAAAGTTTTTGTGTCCAACAAAATTGCCTCAGCATCTGGCAAATGGGAGGAAAAGGGAAAGTAGGGAAATGGAATAAAAAAGAAAAGCAAAAAGCAAAAGAATTATAAATCCATCCTTGTTACATAATGTACACTGCAGGGATTTTAAAGAGTGGAATTACATGTTACTTATTGGTAATCACTTGCCTAGCAAGGTGTTTGGTATCTGCTGACTTAAGTAGCAAAAGGAAGCTGGTGCATTTCTCTTATCACTGTTTAAATGTCTCTGCAATCCCTGCTAACTGGATTATCACAGTGCTGGAGCTGTCATTGTGCAGGCCTGGCTGCCAGGCTCGTAGGAGGAGCAGAGGTGTGTGCCCCATGTGTGCCTCTACTCCTGCACAGCTTTGTCCCTCTCCCTCTTTCATGGTAAGAGAGCTCTGGGACATTCCCACTGTGTCTGGGTACAAGAGTGTTTCACAGCTAGTGGGCAGATAGAAAAATTGGGATACTTCTAACAACAACAGGTGAAAACATACACAAGCTTTTGCTGACTATTCCAGTGACTCACAGTCTATTAGAAAACTTGCACACATTCTGAAAAACAGTAAAACAGACAATAAGGCTATTTTAAAAATCAGTGTAGAGGTTCCTCTCTGCTTGAGGCAGTCTCTGAAGCATTAGAATTCAAATTTCTTTAAAATTAAATCTCCAAACCCTTGCATTTTAAAATCAATTAATGATTAATTTATAACCTAACAAGGCTCCAGAGAAAGGGGATATTAAAAATATAATTACTATACAGTTCTTAATAGATTAGGAAAATAACCATTACTCCCTTCAAGACTAACAGTGGGAGAAAAAAAAATTGTATTGATTTTGGTTATGAATACATTAACCCATATATTACTAAGGAAGCAGAAACTATTTTCTTCTGACTGTAATGAAGGGTGTAATCAAATGAGTTCCACCAAGTCAATGTTAATTAGTTAATACCAGTCAGCACCAGTTAACTGGTTGTTTATCTGAGGTGAGCTTTGGAGGGAAGGGGAAAGATATTTATTTAGGCTGGTATCTAGATTATTTTCTGAGTTGTGCACAGGTTTCTGGAGGATTTGTTCTTCTCAGAAGCAAAATGTATTGAGGGAAAGCAGAAAAGGGCATTTATTATGACTGGAGAAGAGATCAATCTCATTGTGACTTCACATCACACACTATTGCTCTCTGACTCATGAACCCATCTCCCTCTGGGTCGCTAGAAATACCTGGGGCTCCTTTCAGGCCACAGGAACTAATATGCTAAACACATGATGAGCTGCTTTAAAGTGAGGGTTTGCTGCTGTGGAAGAGGGGGGTCTTCCTCCTTCCTCCTCCTCCTGTTCCTTTCCCTTGCCCTGTGCCAGTTTCCTGTGTGTGATGCCTGCTGAACTGGTTCAACTCTCAAAGGAGACAAAAAAGACTTTACATTTTGCTGGGTGTGCTTTTCAGGTTGTCTGTTGAGCAGAAGCAATTCACAAAAAGGTCTGGTGAGCATCAAAGCCTGTGCAGACAAGCAGCAACACCACAGAGCAGAGCTACTTATTTTGGTGTCACCAACAAGACTAATTCCGCTTTTCTCACTTTCACCTTCAAGAACAGAGAGTAAGGCACCACTGGCAGTTGTGGGAGGGCTGAGAGAATAGGTTGGGGGTTTTTCTGAGCTGGGGTTTCTGAAGGTGAAAATCTTCAGTGAGAACTGTCACACCTTAAGCCTTTGCCTGGTGGTGACATGCTCTGTCAGTTCTCCAGACAGCTGTGATCACTCTTGCCTATTGCCACTCAGCATAAATATTGTATGGCTGCATTATGGATTAGGAAATTAGCATCATTATCAGATTTAGATAGAAAGAAAGCCTGGCTAGATGTGAGGAAAATGGATTAAAATTAAAAAGAAAAGTTCTGTTAGTGACTAATGCTAGAGGAATAAGTCTGGAGCTGAAACTTCCTTTTATCCAGGTTACCCAGCCTTGTGTGAAAACTACAGTTCATGCATTGGTAGAGGCAGATTTTAGCTTAGAGCTATATCAAAGAGAAATTTGATTCCTGCAGTCTGATTTCCCTGTTATCTTTAATGGATTAGCTGGTGTATTGACAAACAGGAAAGGTGGCAGGATTTCAGATGTAGATAGATGCCCACCAGGAATTTGAATGACTTCATCTAATCCTTCTGCAGGGAACTCTACCAATAGCAAAGTAATGACTTCTGAAACTAAATCAGTTCTTGAACAACAGGTTCTTGCTGAAGTTCATGACTCCAGTGCAGCTATCCTTATTTACACAGTAGTTCCCAATTCTGCTAACAATTAATCTGGTCTCTCTGTTGACACCAGCACACTTACACAATTTTGAAAGAGCACAGTCAAGTGTCTAGAGAGAAAAATCTCTTTATTTCCTGGAGCTGCTATTCCCCAACTGCTTGTTATTTCCAGCATCTTCTGTTTCTCCTGTCATGAAGGTACATTTCTCACTTTAAATTGACTTCATCCAATCGTCTTTCTGTTTTTCTGCATCTTCTAGTATATTTGTTTTTCTGAGAACACACTCACTGCACTCATTACTGTAATGATTTAATGGCTTTTAAATTCCTTCAGCCCCCATCAGTGGGCTTTCAGTTTTTGTGCTGCAATATTTAATACAACTGTACTGGAGGAGGGGGTGGAAGAAAGGACACTCTTCATTAAAGTCTTCTCCAGGAAAGTGACTTTTAGAATGGGATCTATGAACTGGGCTCTTTTACTTTTCCAGCTTACATGGACAACTGTTAAATCTTTTTCCATGCAAGAAAAAAATCTTTAAAAATACTGTTTTCATTCAATTTCATAATAGAAGTTCTATTTCTACAGGGAAAAACAAAAGAGCAAAGTGATCTGCCTTCAAGAAACTAATCAAAACTGAAAGTGGGACTGGAGGACATGTAGGATGGCAGATGATTCACCTCTTCTTGAAGATGGACAGATGTTAATGACAGTGCTCTCTCTTTGTACCTTTCTCTTGGCATCTCTCATGATCATTTGTATTGTGCTTCCTTTCACAAAGAGATCTGTATGTTTTGAGAAATCAGGAGACTTTTTGTGGAATAAATACTTTCTTGTCCCTATGTATGTCTTTGGCTGCTTGCACGTTCCTCTCAAAACCCAAGCTTTCCCTTTTGCTCTCCCTCCACAGCTGTGCTGGGCTGTAGGCTGGGTGACAGTGCAGAGGGAAATGTGGGGCATCCTTGGGGAGTCTGGGTTTTACAGGACTGCAGGTCAAAGCTCTCTGCTCACAACCCACTGCACAAAGCTGCTAAAAGAGATGTACTCCACCAGCTCTTCTAGAAACCTGCAATAATCATTCATCAAGATCCTGGTACTGCAGCATATTCGAGGAGAAACAGCCTAGAAATACTTTCCATCTTAGGTATTAGGTCTTTCAAGAGAGATTTGCTCCTGCTGAAATATTTCACAAAGTCCACAAGTGGTTTTAGAGGTGTTGAAGTAAATACTGCAGTGCTAAGGATGACATTCAGAGAGGCAGCTGGATGTGCTACGTAAAGCTGATATCAGGAGATATAACAGGAATTCAGCAATGTACAATGAAACCATGTATTACCTGAGATTTATATCTTTCTACAGTTTCAGTATTTCTGGTTTTACTAAGGAAAAAAAGACTCCAAAAATGTGCTGGGTAAGATATACTGGTGATGGGATCTCACCTGGCAATTCTACAGATGCTGCAGAATCTGCTAAATACAAAAAAATTATAAAGATTCCTTTAGCAGCTCTAAGAATGGGACAAGATATTATCCTGTTGAAGATAGCTTCAGGAAATTGCAGCTCCAATCAAACCTGCAGGCCTTGCAATTTGTGTTGAAAGCAGATTTGAGTTGGAATTCTCCTTACCCAGGGGAAAAGAAAGCTGCAGGGGCAGAAGAAAGTTAAAGCTCTCCTCTGTGCAGAAGGTGATGTCTTCAGATCTTCCAGCAATAAATCTTTAACTGCTGGCAAGCTCAAGTAATTGAAACACTGACTGTGAAGGAGGTGTGGCAAGCAGCACAGGTAGAGCTGTTCACACTGTAAACAGCTGGAGTTAGATGAGGAGAAACCACAGTCCTGGGGCTGACCCTGTGAGGCATCAGAGTTTACTTATTCCTGACACCTTACCTCTCCCAAGCACTGCTATTAGCAATGGAAAGCATTCACATGGTTTTGCTTGAATTGCTTAGCTGTATTCTCTAACCTATTCTCTTAAGGAGCTTCTGGAGAGACCCCAGCATCTTCTGTTTTTTGTGATGTGAATGCACTTTGTGGGGAACTTTGCTCCCTCTTGCCATCCACAACCTCTCTGTGGTGCTACAAGCCAGCTGGGTCAGTCTCAATTGCTTCATATCAGATTCAGTTGCTTAATTGGAGTCCATGCTGTAGAAACTTTGTGAACTTGCTGCAAAAATAGCCCAATTAAGTACATTTTACCTCTGAAAATGGACACAGTATATGAACTAGCCATCCCCTTTCTCAGCAAAACTCAACAATAGCTAAATGAAGCTAACATTTTCCAACTCAACAGTTCTCTAATACACAGCATTTAAGTAGGAACTAAAAAGAGGGTTTATTAGCTGACCCAGAAATTATGACCAGTGCCCAAGAAATAGCCCATTCCTAGCAAAAGGAAGAAATGTAAATTGTTCAGCTACAAAAAAGGGAAAGGTGCCTGAAAAACATTCCAAAGTCTCCTTATAGTAGAGGTAAGTTTTCACTAGAAGTGCTCACTGACAAAAGCCATAATGCACTCATAACTATAGATGCAATTATATATCTGAATATAGAATATAAATATCCTCTCCCATCAATCAGAAAGAATCCAGAGTCTCTGCACTGATTTCAGTGAATCCAGTCAGCAGCTTGGATGCTGCATGGCTGAATATTTCACATCGCACTGGGATTGAATTTAAACTTTGCTACCATAACAGATGGAGAACTCACATTTTGAGTGTTTTCTTGACTACCACAAATGAAAGCCTAATCACAAAGTGGGGTTCACACTTGAAAATTAGATGCATGAAGAAGAGGAGGAACTGTGTGACAAAAAGTTCTAACATGCTGGGTAGCAAAATGAGTGAAATAAAGCAGATGGTCTGCAGTCTTATTCATAGCATGAAAACTCAAAAGTTTGGACACTAGTGCATTACCCATGATATTAAATTAACATACCTCTAATGTGGAACTGAAGCCAGACAGCATAAAAAAAAAAAACATTTATAAAATTAATACTAAACTCTTTTACCTTGCAGAAATAGGATGGCTGTATCAAAAAATGACTATTGCAACAGTCTCTAATCATCTCCTCAGAAACAAAAAATAATTTTGGAGAGTCATAGATCACCTGTGCCAACAGCAGGCCTGGGAATGTTCCTTAGCCTTGTTGATTCTACTGGTACAGCCAAATACAGGTTTAGCAGAGATTATTAGGGTTAGGAGAGATTTCCTGGGTTAGGAGAGCTTTCACAGAGCCCACACCAGAACTGTGATTTGTGTTTTCTGGCTCATTACATTTCTGTTAACAAAAGCTTCATGATAAAGCACAGATGTGCTGTTGTTTGCTTGACTTGGGGGAAAGATTATTGCAGTGTGATAGAGAACCCAAGCAAAACTAATTTTTGAGAAGCGCAATCTTTCCAGAATAGAAGCTTCAAGTAAGACCTGAGATGTTTCAAGGAAGAAAACCAGCACAGCTCTACAGCAGACGAATCCTGCTTGCCTTCTCTCCAGATGACTCCCCCTATTCTTCAGTAAAATTTTAATGTGACAATGGCACTTTAGAATCCTACAAGAATTTCATGTAGACTGCAACAGTGTCAGGTAAATTAAAACAAGGCTGGCAGCAGTATGTGCCCTGAGTGAATTCCTTGATAAACTCCACTTTGTCTTTCTTTCAAATAATTCACTTTAATTAGTGCAATCCTATTCAGCAGATTATTCACTTATAAGCTTCCTCTGAGGAGCATATGGAAGTTAATGTCAGCCTCTAGATATAAAGATTCATATTCCTGCTGCTTGTCATCACACACTGAGGTTCTTTCTAATCCCAGTCTACTTTCAGATGTGTAAACCCCCTCCTGCAGGCAAAGCACAGCGATCCCAGGTTTACCTGTTAATTGTGGGGCTTCTGTGACTGCTGACAATCACCTGTGGTCAAGATGCTTATTTCAATCTTCCACTTTTCTCTTCAGCTGTGAGGCGGGATGACAGAAAATTTATTTTGGTTCTTTGCTGTGGCTATCTGAAACCAGAAAGGAATTATGAGGAATTGGAGATTAGCACCTCAGGACAATGAATAAGGAAATGGAGAGTTAAGCACACACAGGGTCAGTTTCAAATGCAGGTTCTGCATTTATTTTGATGCCTCTGTCTTCTGATTATAAAGGGTAGGTGTAAGATTTGCTTCTCTAAATAAACTGTCTTCACATTTCTAGGCAGATGTATTGCATATGCATTGTCAGGAGTGTATTACAGAGAAAAAATTATTAATACATTATTAATTTGGTGGAGTAGTCAGCATTTGGAAACTGTATTATATAAGGGGAAATGTTCACAAATTGAAGGAGGAAAATTATAATAATAATAATAATTAAAAATATTATATAGATTCAACCAATTACATTATTCCTTTCATTGAAAGCAAAATTAATCATCCATTAAGAAGAGCTGGCTTTGTGTCTCTATCTGTGACCTATCAGTACCTCCTCACTGTGAACTATTCTGTGAATGTATACATGCTTTTTGTTGAGTAACACAATGTTCCCTTGTAGGTTTTTGGGAAAGGAAAAAGCTGGAAAAGGATTATGCAAGCTGTGGTTTTAATAACTGCATCCATTCACAGCCAGTTCCTGTCTGGCTGAGAAGCCACAATGTTCTTCATGTAAGGAAGTCACATTTTTGTGACTATCTTGATATTCTGTGTTGGATTATGGTCCTACCAGACCAGTTCACAGAATAAACTTTTCCTCTAAATTCCTTATAATAATAATAATAATTCACACACACACACAAAAAAACCAAAACAAAACAAAAAAACAACAACAACAAAAAAAAAACCAACAAAAAAAACCCCACAAAAAACCCAAAAGAACCCCCAACAACAACAAAAACCCCAACCAAACAACAAACAAACAAACAAAAAAAAAAAACAAAAATAAAACCCAACTGTCAGAGAAAACAGGTGATAGAAAAGGTAAAAATTGCTAAGGATCATAGAAACCTTCTCCCAAATTATTGTTTTACTCATTGAGACAGAGCAGCACCTAAAAACATGAAAAACAACCCAAAAAAAAAAAAAACACATACACAAAAAACCCCAAAAAAACCCCAACAACAACAACAACAAAAAAAAAACCAACAAAAAAAACCCCACAAAAAACCCAAAAGAACCCCCAACAACAACAAAAACCCCAACCAAACAACAAACAAACAAACAAACAAACAAAAAAACAACTGTCAGAGAAAACAGGTGATAAAAAAGGTAAAAATTGCTAAGGATCATAGAAACCTTCTCCCAAATTATTGTTTTACTCATTGAGACAGAGCAGCACCTAAAAACATGTGTTAGGCCAACACACAAAACCCCCTCAATCTGTCCAAAAGGCAAAATTTGTTCTTCTTTCTCCTCCTGCACCTGCATTTCTCCTCTTTTGTCCCGATTTCATCTGATAGTTTAATGGCAAATTTTACCTCATAGTGATTCTCAACTCTCTATTTCATTTCTCCCTGGCCTAGTAATAAGATTGCAAAGCTCACATTTCAGTTTCACCCTGTGGAGAAGCAATGCTGATTTGCTTTCCTTCCAGATGTGAAGCAACCCGTTTATGTTTAATATTCGCTCTTCAGTCACACAGAGGCCTGCAGATTTAACTACATTTTTATGCATTATAAAGGCACATACATTTGAAAGAATAAAATTCCTTCTATCCAACATCCCTCTAAATGGAGCTGAGGTGAGCTTGTGTTTCCCTGAGGCAACCTGACATTTGAAGATCACTTTTAACCATTTCGGTTTTGAAATGTACTTTATCCCTTCTTATCTCCCGGTATTCCTGTGCCTCCAAGTGCTTCCCCAAAACAGGCAGAAAGTAACCCTCCAGACAATGTGCTAAGGAGGAAAGTGGCTGGAAAAGAGAGCAGGCAACTTTAAGGTGTATCTCCCAGATTCTCTGGAGGGCTCAGCATCCCTTCCCAAGGCTGTGGAAGGAGCACCCACAGCCCTGCAGTCCTCTGCCACCTTGACTTAGCTCCCAGTCCAGTGAAAATTTCAACCTTATCAGTTAAGGGAAATTCTCATGTCAAGTTGTGATAATTCATGGCTTGCCCTGGATATCAGCATCAAGGGTCCAGGCCCTCAGGCTCTGCAGTGCCAGAAGAGCAGGAGATCCTGGCTTTGTGTTTTGGGTAAGAAACATCCCATGGCACGAGTCCAAGCCTTTTGCAGCACCTGCAACCCCTCTGTGAATGGCACAACATTCCTTTTGTCTTCATGTGGCAGGCAGGGATCACTGAACAAGAGTCATACCACTGCAAAACTCATGCTGAAAGAGATGGCAAAATATTCTAGAGCAAGACACATTTCAATAGCCTTCTTAATCTGTGTATTTGTGGATGGCTTGTTTCTGAATGGTCTTTGCAAGCCTCATTTGCAAGTCACAATATATGGTGAATAATTGCGATTACTGAGAGAGACTGTGATGATTTGCTTTGGACAAAAACCCACACAGAACCTGTCTGTCTCCAGCACCAGCTGGAAAGGAATTTGTGAAGTGGAAGCTACTTATCACATGATGAGAAATGAAATATTTTATGGACTTATCCTTTTAGATCTCAAAATCTAAGGACATTTTTTCTTTAATCAGAAATCAGTGTAGACCCATTACAGAGCATCAGATGGAGTGGTACTGACTATTCTCTTTCAGTTTGTTTAAAGACAGGGTCTAACCATGATATTGTTGACTGATTTTTGAAAACAAGCAGAGAAACAGCTGACAATGCATACTGCAAAATCTAGAAGCAAAGGCTGGTTAGAAATTAGTGACAAGGATTTCAAAACATAAAGCCTGACCCATCTTGTAACAGTGAAAGGAATCACTGAACAAGGTGACTAAAGATATGGTAGATTTACCAGCATATGAAGCTTTGACATTAATTTGTTTTCAGCCACCGCAGTTTATGCAGTTTAGGACATGGCCACATCAACCTTTTTCCCCAGCAGAAAAGAGTGGGAGAGACTGCACAGCCAAGGATGAGACTATTCATTTCGGCAGTATGCTTACATCAGCTAAAAGCTTCCTGCACCCTGAGGAAGCACAGAATACTTTGTAGTATAAATAATATTATTACTCTTGAGGAGCTTATTCATTGTGTTTGGAATGCATCCCATACAGTTCTGGATGACTGCAACTGAGGTAGTCACCTTAGGCTTCCATGCTAATTACTGAAGGAAAAAATAAAGCACAATTCTTACGGCTTGGATGAATCTCAAAGTGGTTTTTTTTCTCTCCAGTGAGTCTCAGCAATGGCTTGGAGATATCCGCTTTGTGAATCTCATCCCTTGAACTGGTAGCAGAGACAGTGAGGTGATACTAAAGAAATTCCATGCCTATTGATGCATTAATCTTTCCTAGGATACCTGAGGTTCACGACTATGCAGCCCCTACAAGATATTCACAAAGGTAATTTCTTTTAAAACTTCTGCCAAATTCTTGTGTTGTGTGACATGAAGTGAGAGAGAGCAGCATCTTCTGCTGATCTCAGTTTGGCCATGACTTCAGGCTGCAGGCAGCAGCTCAGTCCTTTGCGGGAGATGCACAGAGTGATTCCTTCATAGGCAGGGCTGGATTGTGTCCACCTTTCTCCTGGGCAGCTGCTTTGGTCTGGAGTAAAGCTCCATGGTGTTTTTTCACTAGCTTGAAAGCAAGCCCTGCTCTGGGAAGGGATTCTGGGCTGGATCCCAGCAGCATAGTCCATCTGGACTTCTAAAGATGTCTGAAGGGGTTTCTCTGCAATAGATATTAGGGGCATATTAAGGACTTTTAAGGAATATCTAGCCAGAGTATAGAAAATTGTATTTCATAGAAAACAGACTCCAGACACCTTCAGTGACCTTTAAAGAAAGAAGCAGTGTCTTCCTTAAACACATGGAGAGATGTGAGAAAAAATAAAAGAGTAAATGACATTTATTTAATTTTTCATCTTTCTAAATGTAATTTCAGCATGATCTGAAAGGCAGCAGCATGAGCACAGATTGTTACTTCAATAGGATTATTGTCAGAAGCTGGCTGTGTTTGTACTACAGTGTGGATACATTTCCATGTTTGATAAGTCACAAAGACTGCTAAATGTATTTCATTTTAGATATCAGATTTGCAGCAATCTCTATTTTTCTCATATCTGAAATATTATATCTGTGAATATCTCACAGAGGGCTGAAATCTGGACTGTAAGTTCTAAAGTCAGTTTGTTTAAATTTTGTCACATGGTGGTGATTTACTGATATGTCAGATGGATGTAACAAGGTGCCTGTCTTTAAGAACCTTCCTTATTTCCCTGGATGGATCCAGAAACTGTGATCCTATCTCTACTTGTGACACTGAATTCCCCTGAATTCAGTCAAATCCAATGTTTGGATGCAGACAGAGGCTGTGAGCTAAGCTGGAGAAAAGCTCTAGCTGCATCCTGAGCCTTCCTTACATCTAGGGATAGCCCCAAATGCACATTCCATAGGGGACACAGGCCCTGCTTGGTGGCTGTCCCTCAACATGAAGTCCACAGTGCTTTACAGTGGTATTATAGGGGTAAGAACCAGGAAAAAAAGTCAGATGGACTTTTCCCTCTCTGCCATCTGCCACAAGGGAGTTGTGAGGAGTTCAGCTGGTGGGCATCCAATGTAAATACAAGTTGTGCACCTCTACACTGCTCCCAGACTCTTTCACAGGTGCCTGAGCTTTGATATTATTTCTGGTGCTGGATTTAATTTCCCTCAGCTGGCAGACACCCAATTAATTCTTTGAAACCGTAGTTAAGCAACAATGATTTACAGTTAAGATGTCTCAGCTAATCACAGCATAATTAATTGCCTGTAATACTTTTATGTCCTAGAGAAGGAAGCCTTTAATACCAAGGAGTTCTGGCTGCACTGCAATGATGGTTTGGAGGACATCCCTTTTTTTAAAAGCTATTGCCTTATTGTTTGGGAAACTGAGAATTCCAAATAGCTTGAATATAAATTTGACATTTTGATATATTGTTCATTACTGCAACATTTTCAGCTCTTAGGTAGGATAAATAAACACAAACCATTTGAATTTCATTTGCCGATACACTGTGAAATTTCCCACTAAGAATGCAGCAGACAATATCCAAGATCATAATTTAGAACTTTTGTATGTTTACCAGAATGTGGGATAAAAATAAACTCACCAGGCTGGGCATCAAGACTTCTGTCTTTTCCTATTTAATGAGTTGTCAGTGTAATCTGGAGGAGACCCATGACCCTCAGTGAACAGTGGTGGTTTGGAAAAAGCCAGGAAAGTTGCCTTCAGACAGTCACAAAACCCTTATGAGAGTCAAATCTGATCTTTGGATGGCCTGTGGGAGCAGGATGGGCTGCAGGAGCTTTCCCTGGCAGAGTCCTGTGAAGGAAAACCTTTGGCAGGAACTCGTATCTTCCAGAGCATCCTTTGGTAGATCAGTCATGCCTCTGCTGAAACATTCAGAATCATAATGCTAAAAGCTGATTATGTCTCTTTTAATCATTCATTTAATCCTGATGTCAAAAGCCCCTGTGTCCTGTAGGACCCCTTGCAGCAGCATGTGATGTCCTCCAAGACAGCAGGGTTTGGGGAGGATCTAGAGGAAGGCTCTTGCTGGCACAGCTGGTCTGATCCTGCTGAGAAAGGGACAGACATCAGGATCAAGTCCTGTGGAACTTCATCATATCCTCCATGTGGAGTCCCTGGCCAGGCTCAGGGCTGGATGTGCCAGCAGAAGACAATTCTATCCAGTGCTCTGTGGCCAGGCCAGAAAAATGATTCCTGGCAGGCACTACTTGAAAATTAAGCTCTGGCCCTTTTCAGCAAGCTTTGATTGGAGAGGCAAGCTTAATTGTCAGAAATACCTTTTCCTGCTGTTTGATGGTCAGCCTTTGCATTTGGCAGTTCTTTTAGCCTTCCTACTGCTTCTACTAGAAAACTGTCAGGTGAACTCCTGCTGCCTCATTAAAAAATAATAAAGTGATTAAGAATTTCAATTTAAATTTTTTTCTTGAGAGAGATGATTGTGAAATGTGCAAATAGTTTTTACATTTCTGTTAAGAGAGAAAATAACCACTTGACTACTTTTAATTTTTATTTCAAATAAAGTATTTTGAGTGATATTTTAAAACACACCAAAAATTAAAAATAAAAACAGAAGAGAAATACACTATTGTGTATGCAAAATTTTCTTATGTTCTCATACCAAGCCTCTTGAAGAAATTCAAATAGGTTTTCCATAAAAGGTACCTCAAAGGCCCATGAAGAGCTATGCAAACAGGTTTCACATTGAAGTGAGTAATGCAGGGCAGTGACCTACACTTGCAATCTTCTGTCTTTGCATAAAAACCTTTCTTTCAGGTTCCACAGTGAACAACCATTGACACCATTCGACATATCCAGAGTGTGCCCAGTACAGTAGCATTTTGAAATATCACTCAATATTATTCAAAATACCATTAAGGATAAGTGAATTTCAATTCATGGGTCTCTGGGAAGCTGGATTTGCCATCTGGACTATGGATGATTCCATTAGGAGGTACAATGGCTCAGGTGAGTCACACAGAGCCTTGCAGCTCTATCTGGGTCAAATTTGGCCATTACAGCAGAGAGACAGAGAGAGAGATCACATCCCAAGTCTTTGATTCTCTCTCACCTGATATGGAAGGAAAAGTATGGTTTGTGCTGCTCAAAGAAGTCAGAGAGAAAGGATGTGATAAGATTTTTTTCAGGGATTTTCTTTCTAAGAATATTTTCCTGGAGACCTCATTACTGCTTGCAAAAGAAACCCCAACACCAGAACAGCTCTGTGCTGTTATAGGACACGAAACAACACGACGTGGACACGCTGCTGCTTTCAAGGCAGAAAAGGGAAGTTTATTTTCTGACTCCAGCATTTATAGATTTTCAAGGGTGACAGTGGATTGGAGGGTGAAAGTGCCACCTCTCCAATGACACTGGACAAACTAACAGTCTATCAAATTTCTCCTCCTTCATAAAAGAATGCAAAGCAATAAGCTGTTTACAGAAAGTGTGTGAGAAAGTTTGCCACAAGAATGTAAACATCAGAAGGCTTAGAAGATCTTAGAAAAATCATGGTGACAGCCCTGCTGCACTGCTGACATTTCAGCCAGTCTGTCCTTACTTCTCTCAAACATTGGCTAAGGACACATTCCCTGCACAGCCCTGGGTGCTGCCCTTCAGGTGGCCAGGAAGGGACACCAGCCATGGCACGTGGTGTCACTTTGTGTCACAAATCACTGATTTGTGTGAGAAATCAGTTTGTCTCTCACAAATTGTATCTCGTTTCCTTTGCTGAACTGACCACACAGACCTGGGACTCTGATCTTGAGTTCACAGCCTTGACTCAGGATTAAATGGTTTTCTGGTGATGGAGAGGTGATGGCAAGAGCTCACAGATGACAACGTTAATCACAGTACATCCTTGTCTGCAAGTAACCTCTGAAATTCATATGTTTTAACCCACCCAACCTATGGAACAATTAAACTCAGGTGGACCTTTGATTAAAAATAACAGTTAGGAACATTTACAAATTCAAACGGAATATGTTACATTTTTAAAGCAGAGGTGGCAGAATTACAGATTGTTTCGTGAATCCAGCAGGAAAAATTTAATTAAGATCAATTTAATTAATTGCTGCAGACCCAAATTAGTATTCTGTTAGTGCCAGGACATTTAGTTTCTCCTCTCATTTTTTTTCAAAACTGTGGAGCTTTCCCTCAAATGTGCAATATATTCCTGGGTATTACTGTTAAATTTAAACATGAAAAAAAAAATAGGTAACAACTGCCAAGGAACATTTTTCTTTTCTCAGTTACTGTAGATAATTTTCGCTCCCCTCCTTCATTTTGGTATTTTTGCCTTGTGCACCATTTGTCATGGTTCTTGAGCTCCAAGCCCTGACAACAGCAGGTGGGATACAGCCCTCTCATTTCTTTAGGGCATCAAGAGCAAGTAGGCATGGAACCCACTCTCTGAACCTGGCAGACTTGTTTCTGCTGAGAACCAGTTCCTGACAAAATATCTTATCTGTTCATAAAAAAAGTATATTTTATAACTGGAATAAAAATGAATCATGCTGGTCCTTTCCCAGTTTCTGTGGAGGATCACGAACAGAACCTGCTCACTCAGGTCACAGTGCTTGTCTCTTTAGGGCTGGAGCACAGGAGAGTACCTTTAATTTTGTGGTAGGTCTCACAGTCGGAGTTAAAGAAAACAAAGGGTTTCTAAGGCTACAAAAAAATATCTCTTTATGTAAATAGCCTTCATCTATTATTCATACATCTATGCCCTGGGTAGGCATATGTCTATCACTGCAGTTCACAAAGTAAATTGATTAATGATTTTAATGATTAAAGAATTAATGATTCTGCTGTCCAAGCCAACACAGGAGAGGGCTAGGATGTTGAAAGGGATCAGGGAAATGTGTGGCATCCTCCTACTTCTGTTCATGGCAGGAGAGAGAATGATATGTAAGCATGACAGCATCCTAAATATCCTGTGCACATGTTCTGGAAGACAAAACCCCACTTCCTCCTGATCTGAGTAAGATCTTGGGTGAATTTATGCAGCTCTGGTACCCACAAGAGGATATTACTGCTTAATCAACTATGATTATTCTGAAAATTCTCCGCTGAGAGATATCTAGTTTTCATGAGTAGGTCCCTACTCCCTCCTCCTCCGTGTTCTAGGATTGCCACAAAAGCCACCTTCCTTTCTCAGCCAGGGAATCCCCCCCGACTTTCTGCATCCAGAAACCAGGGCAAGGAGTGGCAGCCTTTTCCACAGCACCACCATATCCCTGCCCTGTATTTACTGCCATTGTTTCAAGGCAAAGCAGGCAAACCAAAAGAAGCTTTTGTTCAAGAGACAGATGTGCCAAGAGAAGATGCAGACATGGTTGCTCCCCTTTCACACCTAAAGCAAAATAATATACCTAGTCTGTGTCTGCGGGATTACATCTGGCACTTATTCACAGTAGCAACACAGGACAGAAAAAGAAGATACAGCACGTGTCTCCAGCCACTTAAAACCACCTGTACATACACATGCTCTTATACTATATGGTATATAGTATATAATATTTGGTATAGAATTCTTATTATATTGTATAAATTACGTAGTATATAAATATATTTAACTGATTCGATTGAACTGCTCCTTGGAAACAGATTTCTCAGCACCTGACCAGCTTGGACATGGCGGAGGGCCAGGATTCCTTCACATCTGTAAAAATGAGAGCTGCTTTAGTTCTTTGGAAAATTCTTCATTTCTACCAAATGACCACATCACAAACTCTCCTGACAGGGTACCACACTCATCACACGAAAAAGATGCAGATTACTGGAAAATGCCAAAAGAGTTCCACCCACCCCCTTCACTAAATAAGTAAAGGTCAATGGAATTGCAAGGGGTTTTTCCAGAAACCAGACAACGTGACTGAAATCCTGTGGGCATGTCCCCTCCTGTACCCCACTGTGTTCCTGGCATCCAGAGGTAAAAGTGTTTTTCTAATCAGCATGCAAGACAGGTGAGCTGTGGCTGAAAGATGATTGCTTGCAGCCCCCCCACAAATCCCCAGTATCAACAGTGTTAAAATAATACAAACATCATTAGTGACAAAGACAGATTCATTGCCTCCAGCCAGACTATGCTTGTTAAAGGAGTTCTGTACAGCTCCATAGCTGGATATGAATTCTAATAAAGTTTATTTAAAAATGTGATGGTATTCCAAAAGCAAATGTGCAAAACAGGCAGTTTTGATTTTAACAAATCTACTCCTTGTTACTCCTCAGAGACCTGTGGGTTTGATGAGAAAGGCCCTTTTATCCCTTTTTTTGAACACCTCTTACAGAGAACACAGCAAGTAGGATTCTTTCCTTATTCCAACTCCCAAACATTATGGGTCTACTTAAAAGAAGCAATTATTTATGTACATGTGCATATACTGTGAAGTTGCCCAGATATGCAGCATGCAGAAACCCATGCAGAAAACTTATTCACAGTAATGAGGCATAGCCATGCTCTGATCCCAGAGGGAGAAGCTTCCTTGACTTCCTTCACCAGAAGGTCATGTTCACTCTGAGATGATGCTGTTGGAGCTCCCATCAGTGCTAGATTTTATTAAAAAGAAACAGAGTGAATCTGAACTGACAGATATCCTGGGAACTCTTCCAGGATATACAGTAGCTCTGGAAAAGTAGGGCCATTTAGTTTGTGTTTGCCCCCAGATGCAGAAGAAATGAGCACAAATGGTAATTATGAAAGGAAAAGTGAAAAAAAAAAAAAAAAAGACAAGGACACAACAATGCCAAGCTCAAAGAATTTTCTCTGAGAACAGATGCTCCATCCCTCCTTTTGAAAAAGACTCTCAGTTTTTGTCCTAGCCATGGATTTTATAGGAGGACAGGAACTACCACCTTCAGTTGAAAATAAGAGTCTCTGGGTTTTGGTGTGGAAGTTTTCATTAGACGAAAAAAAAAAAAAAAAAAAAAAGCGAAAAAAAAAAAAAAAAAAAAAAAAAAAAAGAGAGATATTCCCTTAGCAATTTAGCAATGAACAGCCAAGTGGATACTGCACCATGGCAGCTCAGGTGTTGCTTGGCAGGAGCTGCAGTTTGGAAGGATAAAGCCATGGCTGAACAAAAGCTCCTACACCTCAGGACCACCCACACTCTGCCCAAACTGCAGGGCAGTCCTGCCATTTCCAGTGATAGTGGTGAGCAAAGTACAGGACAGGATGAATCAACAGCTTAGCTGAGTAAACTTGTGCACTTGAGAAGCTTCTGAGGAAACAGGAGGTTAAAATTGACCTTAAGGGTTCTCCATATGGGGTACAGGTACTCCCAGCCTTCCAGCTTGGACCAAGCATAGTGAATAACATATGAAATCACATCACTGAATAAGAAACATAGTAATAAACTCCTACCGGTTTCTTTATACTGTTTTGGAGAGTGTACTTAAAAGATAGAAAGATGCATTGCTGCTATTTTGATTTTTTTGTCAGGAGGGGTGTGTTTCAGACTTCAGAGATGCTACAGAAGCAATTACAGTGGTAAATAAAACTATTATTAAAACCTTGACGTTTTTAACTGCTATTTGCGTGTAATCACTCTTAAATAAATGAAGGAAAAGTAAATGCTAGGAGAATAATTTGCTGTTAATCAAGACTAATAAAGTGAACAGCTTCATTTCCTTTCCAGACTTGTCTGATTTTAATCTTGCTGAAGTTTGGCAGCAGGAGAGAGCAAAAAACAAAGTTATGCTGTGATGGTGTGTGTGCAGTAAGAAATTCTGGAGTCTCACTACTGTGGGTCCTGTTCTTTTTCTCTCCCTTATCTTTTCCCAGGTCTAATGCAGCTGATCTGTTTAAGTGTGCATTTTACACACTAGGATTGGTAGTAGTGTAATGCTGAAGACTCTGAAATTCTGGACACTTCACCTTTATCCTAAAAAAACACCATTTCTTTCCAGAAACTGGGCTCTTCTCCAAGAGAAAAGTTCAAAATATTTTGAAGGAAGATGCAAAGAGTCTCACTGATTTTGATGTAGTTCATTTCACCCGTGCTCCCTACCTCTAACCACCTAGATTGCAGACTTTTCACTTAACAGTGGGATCATAATCTATTTATAGATCTGTAGAATAGGAAAATGGAATCAACCTCTTTTTCATAACCTAGTTTTAATTGATTTTGCTAACTGAAAGAGTGAGATTTTCCTCCTTAGGAGCTCGTATTGGGATGTGAGCAGAAATCCTATTCCAAGGTTATAATGTTAGTGCAGTATCTGACATAAAAAGCAGAAGTGGCCACATGGCTCAATCCTATTGAGTTCCTGTAATGATATCCCTGTGTACAGCAGTGATGAAGGCATATGACTCTGTGTAACCACAGGCAAAACATTTATGAACGGGTGCTTATTATTCAGTTCTACATTGTGCATCTGATAATTTCTGAATGGAAAATAAAATTCAATTCACTCCAATCACAATACATTGTTGCTGGTAAAATTGAATATAGCTTCAACAATGACAAGACAATTGCCAGTAAATTTATATTGGATGTAAGCAAAGGTGGGAGAAACTTCCGCAAATGTTGCACAGTATTTTGAACAAGTAAATTTTGATTTTGATAATGACTCTACTCGCAAAGCACCACATTCTTTTAATTTATCCTGTTATTAGCCCATTCAGAAGGGATGATACTGGCAATGAAATAGAAATTATGAACATCAGATGTTCCGTGAGAGCCCTACAGCAACACCTCTGAACTCCCTTCCTCCCTCTTTTCCTTTACCATCCCTACATCTCTGCATGCTCTTTGCAGCCGGGGCTGGGCTGGGCTCACTCCAGCTCTCTCACTTTTGGCCATGTAAGTGGGGATCTGCACTGCACCGTTTGAGACTGATTTGTGTGAGAATCCCAATCAGTCCTGTGCAGAATGGTTGATAGACCTCACAACTCCAGTTCCACCCGTGTTGCATACCAAAGGCCAGAGACAGCAAGGTCTGGTATCCAAAACCTTCATCTGCTCTTTTTGGCGCTTGCTCCACACCATCCTAAATACTTATCCTCATAGGTCTGTCCATGAACAGTCCCATAGCTCTGTAGTTCTGTTCTTCTCATCTCCTACCCTTTCACCCACATTTTGCTGCCTTAGGTGTCTCAGGGGCTTCCAAAATATCTGTCATATATGTCAGGGCTTGTACCACAGCCAGATACAGCAGTGCTGCTGGCAGGTTAAAGAAGGGGGAGGAAAGGCTGTGCTGTGACATGACAGCCCTGTCCTTATTCCATCCCACAGAGCAGTGCAAGGACAGTGAACAGGATGAAAGGTGAGGTGATTTTTCCCTCAGATTCCTGTGTAAATCCGTTTTATGTCACCTCTTCTTTCAGAATGTGGAATGGACAGAAAATGAAATAGAGGGTGGAAGATCAGTATGTGGGAACTCTACCTAAATCTACCTCTACCCAAAGCCTAAGCACAAAGCTCTTCATCTGCTTCTCCATTTTAATTTCCAGGTTTCCATGAATACATTCACCAAATAAATTTATGAGAGGGGAGGAATAAGTTTTTAATCCCTGTTAGTGAATACTTCCAGGGAAAGATTTCATATTCATCCTGTTCTAACCAGACATTTGATGTGGCTCCAGTTGGAACACACACACTTGTAACTGTTGCACCAGGGTCTGGCTTTCAGTAGTGTGATATTTGCAATGGTTGGCTTGGACTCCATCTGGAGGTGGTGAATTATTCATAGAAATCAAATGGGAGACACTTGTAAATACAAAAAAGACATCTCCTTCTTTGAAATAGACAGTTTTCAAGGACGAGAACTTAATTTTAGAGTAATAAGGAACTCAATTCTCATGTGTGATTTAGCCCTCACTTTTCCCCAGTATCTCTCCCCAAACTTGACAGTAACCTGGAAAGAACAGGAGAAAAATTTGAAAACATACACTGTGCTGTGATAGGCTTTCTCTACACTGTCCTTTGCTAAATCTCTGGCATACCTCAGGAAGGAATTTAATCTCTACAATAATTGAAATCACTTGTATTCTAAGAAACAAAAAAAATGTAATCACTTTTTTTTTTTTTTTTTTTACTATTATCTCTCCCTGTTTTCTAGATTCCTATTTGGAAACTCTAATGGGAAAAAAAATAATTACCTTAATTTAAAAAAAAAAAACAAACACACAAGCTCCAAATACTACTCTTTGGTTCAGACTGATTTTGAACTACACATATGAATTGCTTGCAGGGTTTGGTTCTTTCAAAAAATTCTTTGCCAATCTTGGATCAATGAACAGTTTCTGTTAAATCAAGGTTTGAGAAAAATAAGAAAAACATAAAGAGGGGAAACTAGAGTGCAAAATGAATGTCTAAGTGATAAAGCTGTCATATGACTATCTAGGATGGGTGTTAGGATTTTGCCAAAGACAGAAAATTGGGCCAGCAGCATTTAACTCTACAGTCTTACTGAAAAAGAGTCTTTGTGCCTTTCAGATGATGCTGGCATTTAAAATCTCTACACTGGAACAGTTTTTCAGAATGTTGTTCCTCTTGCATCTCAGTTTTATCTTCTCCTTTACCCTATTTCTCCTTTACCCTATTTAAAGTTAATTCAATTATTTTTCAGCAGCACCGTCCAAGACTGATAACTTATTAGAAATTACCACCTTTGAGAGATACAAAAACTTCTGTGCAAGCATGTAGTGAGTTTCCCAGCCCAGCAGTCATTCAAGGAGGCCATTAAAAAACAACTAAAGGTGACAACTCTTCAACAAATTCAGCCTTCCTTCTGATCTTTGTGGCCATAGTACCTCTTCTTCAAATCATACCATCTTTATCAAAGTTAAACTTTCAGGTATTAGTCCAGTTTTGAAGCGAAATCTAACTTTTGTGACAAGTCTTTGCCAGATGATTCAGAGAGACTTTCAGCTAAGCCAATGTAGTTACTTGGAGAAATATCATAACTAAAATGTCAAACTCCTCTCTTTTTTATGCATGTATTATATTCTTTTCGGTCTAGAAAGGCTGTGGACAGTACACAGAATAGCTAATAATATCTCATGTGTAAACAGGTTTTTATCTTGTCATCTCTCCTCTTTTCTTTATCAGCAATGACAAACCCCATGCTCAAATTAATATTTCTACTGAACACACCTTCATCTTTTGCAAGCAGGGACAGTAATATTGATAGTGAAACCCAAGCCAAACCTGGGGTGAATTTTTAAGTTTGGCACAACCATTATGACCTTCTGCAAATACATCAATTCTTATACAGGTAGAGTACAAGAACAAGGGATGGCTCTTAACACAGGCATAAGCACCTCCAGGAAAAAGCTCTGTATCTGTAAATGGAAACTTGAAGTGCTTGTGAAAGAAAACCAGTAGTAATTATATACTTCACAATTGTTCTTTCACCTCTTATTTTGTTCCTGTAAGTTCTTGTCTCACTGGGGCTGCAAAACAGTATTAATGTACAAATAATCAGTCACTGGAGTTATTAATTCATTGTACAGGGAGGGATCCCTTCATTTAACCCTGTTGCAAATAATGTTGGCCTTCAGATTCTCATGTTGACTGCAAAGGGAAAGCACTTTTGTCAGCTTTTTCTGGGGAAAGCAGTGAGAAATGTCCCAAGCTTTTCAACAACCATCCTGGGAACTGTCCAAGAACTGTGGCACTTGAGTCATTATAGCTACTCAGCTTGCCTGGATTTGGACTCACATTTTTCCTAACTGGGGCTTGTTTGACAGATGTTGAGGGCAGAGTGAAGGGTGCAGCTTTGTTCTCCTTCCTTCTGAAGCTGAATCACTGTGTAGCCAAGGGGACACAAAGTAGACAATCAAGAGCAATAATCCCTGGGTACTGGAGGCAGTCTGAGTTTGCAGGGTACATATCAGGCACTGCCAAGCTTGCAGCACCCTGGAAAGCAAATAGCATGTTTAAACATCAAGATTGTTGGGCTACAAAGTGAATAAATATGTATTCTATCTACTGTGTTGTATATAGGTAGACTGCAGTGGTTCTTCAGGCACTGTGTGCTTCAGCAGTGGTACTCCTTGTCATGGAAAACTGGTTATTGAGATCAGCTTCAAAAGCAAATGTACAAGCTCTTGTGTAGAAATCCTTTGAGAGCTATGAAACAGGAAGATAATCTTTCTGTCTCAGGAAGTTCCTGCACTGTTATCACTAGAAGATAAGACTTTCTGCCAGCAGTATCCTCAGCTCACTGTCCTTGTTCATATCTGGGCATGGGGATAGAGGGAAAATACCAGGTTAGATGTTCCTGTTTTCTTGGTATGGTAATTCTATTACCAATGGTAATTTTCTAGTACACCAACAATGACTCAGGTGGCATCTAGGAGCACAAAATCAATCCCATAGCGAACTGGGTTAGAGCAGAGGTTGGATCTACAAAAAAGCCCTTGGGACACCTCTGCTCTCTTCCAACACCCAGCCCCTCTACCAAGCCTGACCCAGTGGTTTTGGAAAGGCTGTTTCTCGGTTTAGCTCACACAGCTGAGCTCCCTATAGCCCTGCCCATGAAACTCAGTTACCACAAGCTCCTGTCTTGCTTTTCAAGGATTTTCCTGCTCCTTGCTGGTTTGCCTTGGCATGGACCTTCCAGCAGAGATGAGGCAAACACTAGACATGCGGCTGCTGTGCTGGCACTGCCAAAAACCGCATCAGTGGGAGATCCAGACGAGCAGATGCAGCCCAGCAGGCCTGTGTGGACTGCCTGCACAAGGCTCTCCATGCTCAAAGCAGTGCCAAGTGCCTCAGCAATGGGTAATGGGCACCATGCCCTCCAAACAGACAGCCACAAGCAGAGACAAACTGACAGCACATCCAGGCATTCAACATCAGCCTTGTGTGGGGCACTCATCCTAGCCAGATGACTCAAAACAGATGGCCAGACCTGCAGATCTTTGTTTTACACGTCTTAATTACACACCATGTTTACTGACCCTGTTGGAAAGGCTCTCTTTTAGGAGCTTTCCTGTGTGAACAAAACAAGGTTTTACAAGAGCTGTCAAACATGTGACAGGGGAACAATTGCCTTATGGAAAGAAGCAGCTAATTTCTCTGTCGTTGGTAGATTATGGTTATATAGGGGGGACTGGACTATAATTAATCAGATTAAATTCAGAACAGATACATGCCAGAGAAAGGCTGAAAAGCAGTCTCAGTGAAGTGCAGAGAGGAGGAGCCAGCTGTGCAGCTCAGGCTCTGGGGATTTTTGCTGGACACAGGGTGAATGGGAATCAGTACCACATTGCTGTCAGAAGGGTACACCAATTTTTAAAAAAGGTTTGCGGCCACCACCAATTTGAAGGTCCAGGAAGATGGCCTCTCTGTACTTAATAACCTTTACTAGACCTTCTTTCCCCTGTTGATGAATTTGCAAGACCTGAGATGTAATTATTCCAAAGCCCTAATGAGGCAATTTGGTAAGGTGTAATTTTATACATCCTACATAAACAGACATTTAGAAAAAAAATGGAGAAAGTCCAAAGGAAAGCAGTATGGGTAATAAGTGGTTGAGGAAACATGACCTAGAGTGAAAGGCAATTGAAATTAGGCCTATTTAAACTGAGAAAGCAAGAGAGGTCTATAATGACAGTTTTCTACACTGTCAAATGCTCTTAATGGCACAGGCAGAGCTTAGCTGTTTTTTTGAAGGTAATAGGACATGAGGTAATCAACTCAATTTGTTACCAGGACATCACAAGCTAGGATTCAAAAATGAGTAATTTTGCATGAAAACTTGGAGGGGGATTTTAAGACATTAAATTTTAAGTTAGACCAAACAAAAATATCTAAGTGATCTAAGGATTGGGTTAACAAGCACTGTCCAGCTCTGATATTACCCCACAGGACAGCAAAGGTATTTTTACATCACCACTATGACAAAAGTCATGCTGTCTGTGTAGGAAATCAGGACAACCTTTTACAGGAAATTTCAGGAAGTACTTATTTCTGGTATTTTCATTTCCCCCCACTTTTTACAAAATTGTTCCTGTCATAGAGTTGTAGCAGCTCTCCACGTCACAGGGGAAAATTAGAATGAGATGTTTTATGAACAAAGGAGGCAGCTCAGTTCTGGCATCTTAGGCCTGAGCTTGCCTGTGGGTTGCGTTCTTGCTTGCTCCAGGGGTTAATGAAGGCACTTTTACAGAAAAGTATGTTTCTCAATTATCAAGGTGCTGGATTTCAACTGTGCATAAAATCTACTGTCAGAAGGGATCTTCATGTCTATCTGGTTCCACAGCAGGCCATTTCATTGACCAATTTTTGCTCAATGCACCTATTTTAGTGTTTTGGTTTTTTTTTTAAAATTCTTCAATGTATTTGGCCTTGGACAGCTGCAACTTCTTTTGCTGAACATCAGATCATTTAATTAGAGAAAGAGACTGGGCAGGTGTTCCTGTGCCAATATTGGGTCCATATTAAAAGTGGCAGATCTTGAAGAGCAACCAACAGACACAGAAACAAGTGGAGAGAAAAACATGGACACATATTTTGTGTCCCTTCCACACACCCTGAGATCATCAAGCAGGGGAAATATTCTCCTCAGTACATTAGCCACAATGCATCCTGGTTTGGATAAATGAAAAAATTATTATTAAAATTGTGTTCCTCATTTGAATTAAAAATAAATAAATAAAATGAAAGAGCCCTAGATCTAATAAGCCTCCACACATTTATAATATTCTCATTTGGAAGTTACAAGGCAAGTAAGCTGGAGATGAGCTAAACATGAGAACAAATAACCATGAATGAAATGTTAAGAATTTGAAGCCAAACCCATTTGCTAAAAAGCATAAATAAACATAAGTTTGATTGGTTAAATGCCAAATTAAATGTAAAAAAGAGACTAACAAAATAAAATCAGAGCAGAAAATATTATTAGGAATTAAGCTAAGAGAAAGTATATGTGAATATTTTCTCACTTTCATGATTAACACAGGCCTGTTTTGGGAGGGAGAGGGGCAAGTTTGACGGGCAGCTGGTAGGTTTGCAAAAACAGCAGGATGCTGTGGTCAACACCTAATGAAGGGAAAGAAATAATGCAAAAAGTTTCTTTTTCTGGTCATGTTTGTAAGAGAACTGAGCTCTCTAGCCAAGTGATATTGTGGAGGACTTAAGTGGTAGAGCAGGGGATTAGATGCAGGGAGAAAATCTCCATTTGCTTTTCTGAAGCACTGTGAGAATATGCCCTAAACCCCATCTAGCTGCATGTCTGGGTGTCACTGGAGAGGTGTTTCTGGAACATCTGGAGAACCCTCTGGAAGCAGTCGGGACCCCTTCCCACCCAGCACTGAGGTGACAAACTTTGGAGCAGATGGCCTCTGACTCTTTGCAGGGATGCTCTGGGGAGGCAGCAGTGGGTGATAGTTGGCCATCAAGGAGACTGCTCCTGGACAACTCTGGCACCTCATGGAGTGGGTGATGCCATCAGGTTTCACACCCCTTCCTTCTCCCTGCTGGCAAAGTAGTGCAGATGATGTGGAAAGGAGCAGTGCCTGGGAGCACCCTCACCTTTCCTGTCACAGCAGGAGCCTCCTTGGGCTGCCCTGCCTTGCACTTCCCGAACTAGAACAATTGCTTTCAGAAGGAGGTGAAGCCGTGAGAAAGGAAGAAGATGGCACAGAGCGGGTTATCTGTTTTCGACACAGAACAGAGAGACCCAAGACAAATTTCTGTAGAAAGGGAGCCCCTCCAGACAAGAGTTAAGGTGGCTAAGTGCTCCCTAAATCTTTGTCTCATCAATATGTAGCAAAGGAGCAGAGGCCAACTCTGCTGTCTCATGTCAAGGAGAAGAAAAGGATTTCCCTGTACTTTCTGGAGTCCACTTGTCCATTTTTGCTTTAATACCTCATCATTTAAAGAATTCATTTTGCAGCCTGCACTCCTAGTGGTCATGGAGGAAACTCCTGAGAAAATCATATCAGAGGCCCCTCTTTTCCTGTCCTGCAGCATGAATTGTTAACACAAGATCTGTGCAGACATATATAAGGCTTTTATAGAGTAAGAATATTCACACATGGTGCTATCCAGAAAAAAAGTGGCTGATCCTGAGTCAGTTATTCCAGCACAACTTAATTTTGAGACAAGCTCTTCAGGACAGAAAACCTGTCATCAAGGAGACTTAAATACAGATGACTGAGAACTTTCCCCCAACCATTTCCTTGATTAAACAGCATTTCCATTTTAAATTGGATGGAAATCCAGAATATTAAGCATTTAGTTTTCTGACATAAACTCGGCATTTTTTCATCAAAACTGTTTTGATTTTGCTGATTATAGATCCTTCTTTTGAGTAGAATCAAGGGATCTGTGCCCAGGGTGTGCTGCCTTCACCCCTGTGACAGCCTTTTATCACCTGGGAGGATCCACACACCGGGCACTGTGAACCAGGACCCATGGCCAGCTCAGCTGACAGCAGGGCTGAGAGAGAAAATGCAGACCTGTAAACAAAGAGACAGAAAGCTTTCTGATTTATCCTCTGTGCCCTAGCAGTGAGGCTTGGTTACTACTGAACTGCCTTTTGCCACGTGGCTGGAAGTAATTCATCTTAAGAGCATGGTTTGACTGATGTGGCTTGTCTGTGCAGCTTAGATTAAAGGGAGGAAGGCAAGGTACAGCCAGTGGAGTGGCTACAGGACTCATAGATGCTCACAGAGCAGTGCAGTAATATCTTGAAAATCTCTGTTTAAGAAGTCTAAGATTTCAGAGGAAGAGCAAGCAAAAATAAACCTCCAAGTCTTAGTTTAGACACATGAGGAAACATTCCACAGGACTGCCCATGCCATTTTGAATTAGCAAGTTGTTCTCAAACAAGGTGTAATGGGAAATAAATCTTAATGAAAGCAAACAACACCTTGTGTTTCACAGCCTGTCACTTGTCTTGCGTACCACCCCAGAGAAGGGCACTGAGAAATTTCTCACAGAAACAAATTTAGTCTCCAATGCAACTTAATACTGACAGAAATACACCCACTACTACCACTTCTCTCCTTTACAGATATATTGTCTTTTCCATTTTCCTTTCAGAATTAACAAGGCAAAACCAAAATACATTTTGCTCCACGCACCTTCAGTCTATCTGTTGTTGTAAGTCTACATACACAGAAGTGAACTTTAAATTAGGAGGGGAGAAAGTAACAGGGTAAGATATATTTGTTTTCTATGGGCAGCAGGAGCAGAGCCAAGAGAAGACCTTTCTGAGGAGATGCTCTTGCTCTCATGAGTCAAAGGGGTTTGGACAAGCACCCATTAGCTGACCCGTCTTCCAATTTAATTGGGAGCTGCTTCACCCATGGGCAAGTGCTGGTCTTTCCCAGAGCTGCCATGTGTCCAGCCATCAGCCCAGATTTCCACAGCACTAATGTTCTCAGAGCAGGTGGTAGCTCCTTTATAATTCTCTGCAGGTTCCTGCTGAAGGCACTTGTTTAGTTTGCTTGACCTTAGACCTGGCCTTAAATTTACTGACAAGTTTATAGAGACTGGACCTGTCAAAGCTCTGAATCTCAGAGTAACTCAATGATTTTTCATAAAACCTCACCTCCAGGAGTCATGTGATTTATATCTGATTCCCTCTTTTACAAAGTATAGAATTAATAACTACCATGCTTTTGGAAAAAAGCTGCAAAAAAATAAAACAGTCATTGTATCTTACCAACACAAAACTAGGAGACCCAAGAAATACACCATAATTAATTTCAAATAAAGAAATTATATATATTGTAAAAAACCCCCAAAACTTATAAATGTTGTGGAGCACCTCGCTCTCAGGAGCCAAAGTTTTTATGCTATATTTATGAAATGGGTGTTTTGTACCCACAGAAAGACAGTACCTCAGAAAGAAAGGCTGAGCTGCTTCCCCAGAGCTGTGTGCTCAGCAGAGGCCCCAGCAGCATTTGAGCAATTTAGCACTTTCCAGGAAACCACACAAACTAACACAGCCTGTTTATTTCCTCTTTCTTTCAGTACTCCCACGCTGGTGCCTCTGTAAACGAAAATATTGATGGATCTGAAATATGTACGACATAGAGTCCATGGCAGTCACCCCCTAGCAAGCTGTTTTTGAGGCTGTTTACTTGGGTGAGACCATGAATTATTCTCTTTCTCTTACTCCTTTTATTTCCTTTTGTGTATCTGAATATGCCCTCTGTTAACGTGCCAAATAACTGCAACCATCTATGCCATGGAAGAAGAAATAAGAATATTCACTCTACAGTAAGATGTTTGCAGAAGACTTCAAGAGTCAGAAAAGAAACAATTTCCCTACCTAAAAAACAACAATAACAAAAAATAAATCCCAAAAACAACAAAAAAACAACAATAACAAAAAAAAAAAAAATCCCAAAAACAACATCAAAAAACAAACAATAAACCAATAATCAACCAAAAAAGCCCAAACCATCAAACAAAATGACAAATTAAAAAAGGCCAGCTACCTAATTTTTGAAATGTCACTGAAATTTCTGATGATCCATTTAACTTCTAGAAGGCCTGAGCCTTAATTTCAAAGAAACCCCTTCTATCAGATGACTAATCCCAACAGAAGGCTTAAAAACTCACTAGGGAGAGGTTAAAGTGTGAAAAACAAGGAGCCAGGAAATTGTTCATGGAGCCCAAACTGAGTGTATCTTATCCAACCCTTTTGTGCCAATGTTTTCTGGTAGCAAACACAGAATATTCACTTTGGAGGACTTGCCTGGCACTGGGCATCATCCAGCAGAGGCCACAGCACAGTCATGCTGTAACTTCTCAGCAGGAAAATGAATTGTGGTAGCTCGATTAGTGCAAGATTCAATAAAACAGCAATGAAATTTGTTTTTTTTTCAACATATGCAGAGAGATGATTTATTTTAGTTATGACTGGAGGAAGGCAAGTGTTGAAATTCCTGTGTTAACCTGCATTCTCCACTGAGCCTTCATTGGGCCAGGAAGAAAGAACCCAGCAAAGTATATATTGTATATAGGCAGCATTTTTCTTTTGCCTTTCAAAAATTAACTCCTTTTCACCTTTATGCAAAATTCACAGCAACCAAAATCATTCCAGAGACAGCCTATTCCTGTAATTTCATTTTCTTTCAGAAAGTACCTTCCTTTGTGAAAATATCTGGTAAAAGTAATGGCTTCACCTTCAAGGTGTGTTAAATCACAGCTGGAAGCCAAAGATCAGACACATCCACCTAAAAAACCCTTTGAAAACCAAGCAGAGATACTTTGACATCCAGAAGGGATAGTGATTCATGTGGTTACGTTTTCTTTTCCTATTCTATCCCCATGTATTCGCCTGTTAGGATTCCCTGTTCCATCTCAACTCTAAGACCCCAATTAATCAAGACCCTGAATTTACTTCCTGGCAAACGTCCCAAGGCAGAGGGCCCTGTGGCTCTCCAAGACCCACATGATTGCTTTAATTTGCAATATTTTCTGTGTCATTAGCAGCAAATTCATACATTTATACTAAGAGACCAATTAATTCCTACAAATAAAGGCAAGTCTAGCAAAAAAATTTGGTCAGGGGTTTTGTTTATGCTTTATCAAAATAGATAATGTGCAGAATAATCCACCCTCCCAAAACTCACAAAAACCTCAGTAGTACAAAGCAGCACTGGGGTTTGTCTGTGATTTTGCCCTGCCCTGTTTCACAGTTCAGTTCCTCTGCTCACCTCTTGTCCTGCTCCAGACAGGATGATTTTCACAAAATTGTTCTGTGTAACAGAGCCGCTCTTCAAGAGAAGAAATCACACTGTGTTGTGGGGAACACAGAGTCTAGCAGGCCATTTTGGGAACAGACTGAATGAGGAGGAGGAAGGGAATGATGAATAAAAATTGATATGAGTACAGAATTAGGACCAGGAGGGGAGAGAGAGAAATGGATCAGAAAGTGTACAAATGTCAGAAGTGGCAAAAGGGCATTAATGAAACTTCAGAATGATTGCAGGGGTGATATATTTGAGGTAGGAACAAAGAGCTATGAAGGAAAACTGTCTTCTCATCCTGTCCTTTGCCTTCTGCTGCAAGAAATAAGATTGACATGAAGGCATGTCATCTTTTGGCTTCTCCTGCCCTGTCCCCTAAGGCTGTGCACCCACACAGAGGGTCTCCAGCTGTTAATCTAATTTTCTGCCCAAGGTTTAGTCTCCTAAGACAGATCAATCTCCTGTAGGGCTTTTGGCAGGCATCTGGAAAGAGATATTGTGTGAGAAATATTAATTACCACCCTGAATGATAGGACTGATGGTAGACGGCAGAAAACCCACTCCCTTCACCTCTCTGTCCTGTCCTCTGGAGACTCAGTAGCAACGAAGAGCTGCTGCTCTGCTCTACACAGGGAGCATAAATATTCCAGAAGGGAAAGGAAAAATCTGCAGACAAATAGGATCCTTTTTACTCTGCAGATATATATAAGCAAATGAAGAGGAAAACAGGAACATTGCAAGAATATTGCACTCAGCAGGACATACCACCACAAGGGGGTAAGAATGAAATTGCCTTGCAAAGAAATTTTAAAAAAAGAACAAAATCTGAAACTAGAAGAAAGTAGGATTATGCACAGCTCTAGCCCATATCTCAGCAGTATATTATATTCCACTGTCTTGTTTTCCCTTTGGGTGTTTATTTGCATTTAAACCAGCCCAACATCTGGTGGAGGACAGCACTGCATGTTTCAATACCTCCGCTTGGATAGCATCACTTTAGAATAAATGAGTTCCTGAATGCATTACATTGGGAGTTCAGTGATTTGTGTAGTTGGGTTTTGCACATTCATTTGGAGAGACAAGTGGGATTTGAAGCAGGTGATGAGGGAAGAGCTGCATGTATGGCTAACTCAACATGTACTACATATTCTGAAGAATGAAAAACATGGTGTGTTGCGGGCTAGATAAGAAAACATTTTAAAATCATGTCTCTGTGATAACAGAATAGCTTTGAGGAGCACTGCTGGTAAATCACAAGGAACCACACAAACAAGGAAAAAATGGGTAATGTTTGTTAATACCATGGCAACTCTCTGGACACACAGAATTCTATTTGTGACAATTCAGTTTCTAGCTCGATTTTCTGTAAACAAAAACAATTTGTTCAGCTTCTCTGCCTGACTTTTGTGTTGGATTATTAACAAAATGCCCTTAGTCCTGGCAAGTCAAGCAAGATTCATGGTGACATGCCAGCTTCCCTGAAGCATTTTAGGAACTACCAATTGCACATCTATTCACCTGCACATAATCCACTTAGGTTTGTCTGCTGCAGACCATGGCGTTCTGTTACACCCTCGTGTTTTCTGCACAGTCTCTGATACCCAGTGCAGAACTAAAGTGTGTCCCATCTTCCCTTATAGTCTTGAGTTGTTTGGGAGTCTTAGTCAACAAAAAAGATTTTACCTAAATTAGAAACAACCTGGAAGATAATTAAAAAGGAATCAGCTCTTAGAGTTATTGTGCTAAGGATCCGAGGTCCAAGTGCATGGCATGGAGAATTCTAGAAAGAATAACCCACACAGGAAGCAATGCATGGGGGTCCCTGAAGAGAGGACAGCTGGCAAGCACAGAGGCAAGAATTTAGGTCAACAATTGCATACAATAAAAAAACCCCTCAAACAATCCAAAGATTTCAATTTTTCCTGCAAACCTACTTACATGTTGGAGCATTTGCTTTCCTCAAACTTCAGGAAAAGTACCTGCTATCCATTTTAAGCAATTTAATCCTTATGAAAAATTGACACATCCTTTAATAGGCTTTTGCACACATGTTTATATGCATTTGCTTTTTTGAACTACCCTTTGGAACGTCCCATGTCCTCCTTGTGCTCTGTACAGCCCAGGACTTTTTAGAGAGAACTCAAAAAGAGGAGATAGCAGCAGGCAGATGTACAGAGCTGTCTAAGCTCATTCTGGGGCTGAACCACAGCTAGTTCAACTTCAGTGATGTATTGAATATATGGCCAAGCAATGGTCCCCTCCTTTCCTTAGAAAACAGGAGGAAAAAAAAATGAGAGAGAAGACTTGGTAGAGTGTTCTGGTTCAGGAACCTAACATCTGGCAATGTAGGAATTTCATCAATTTGAGCAGAACAAAAGAGAAATCTGTGTAAAGCCATCTGAGAGTTTTGTAACTCTCCTTTTCCCTAAAAAATGCCTTGATTCCACAGGGTACAGAGCTGCAGCACAGAACTACACTGCCAAAAATCAGGAAACAAGTTTCAAACTATTTTTTTTCAGACACACCAAGGCCTTTTTTGTGCTCAGGACTTTATGGATGACTTTAAACCAAAAATCACTGAGAAAACATTTTTCACTCGAGTGTTTCTGATGAGCAGCAGTAGTCTTGCTTTCACTGTCTAAAAATGACACCTCTTTAAATACATCCCTCCAAACAAGGGCAGCTTGTTGGTTTTTTCCTTATTTTTGCAGAAGCAAGTGTCCCTAGAGCTTTTCAGTGCCAAATCTCTTTCCAGTACATAATCAAAACCAAATCAGCAGCAAAGAAATAGCTTGTTTAAAATAAGCAGTAACAATGATTGCATGATCTCCTGATTTGATAGTTACCTTTCTTTCTTTGTGGAAAGGGTATTTGTGGGCCTTAGAATAGTTGCTTTTATTTTACTCCTGTCTTTTTGATTTCAGAGAGCTTTTGCCTGTAATGCATTTCACCAGAGAGGGGCTGTATGGCCTGTGCCTCAAGCAGTTAAGGTAAAAAAAAAAGATGATCAGGTGATATTAATTCCTTGGTAGATGCTACAGATAAGTGGAAAAACCTTGAGTGTCCACACTGATAAGGGGTCTGTCAGGGAGTAAGGAAAAGTGCAATATTCCTGGAAGTGCTTTAAATTGCATTTTCATTCTTACCTCCTTTTCCTGCTGTTTCAAAGGTTTGCTTGGTGATGACAAGGTGAAACTAAGAGTGACTGATAAGAAATCTAGCTTAGGAAAATTGAACTTAGCCTGTCCTGGTGGCTCTGAGAAATAATGCCCAATTTACTGTGACTCTTCATTCATATTTATTTAGTCCTGTTGCTCTAAGTCTTGGTACTCTGAGCATTATCTGCTGGAGCCTGTCAAAGATTGTAAATTACCCCCTATCAAAAAAATTCCATTTATAGTAGAAGGAGTTCTCCAACTTTAACTATGGCAATCACTTAAAAATGGGATTATTGGTGGTGCAGGAGTGTTTTTTGGGCCTGGTCTTGTATCAGTTATGACTATGATAGCCTGTTCTAGGATCTTGTCCGACACGAGTGCCCAGCTGTTCTCTTGCCTTCCCAACATTCAGAAGTGCAAGCTTCCAAACCATTCCAGCTGCTGACCACAGCTCAAATTCATTCCACAGGACTCCAGACACTTCCACAAGATATTTTACCTCCTGCATTGGAAACCAATTCTATCCCACATCTCCTTTTGAATATGAGAGAGAGATGCCCTTCTAGAATGTTTTACAAGGCACGGCCAATTTCTCATAATCCTTTGAAGTGCCTCCTGACACCTGAAGAAATTAAACACCCAAGTTAGACACTAAAGAGAGGCATGACAAGTTTAGGTCTTTGGTTCCAGCTCCACTACACTGTGAGCCACCTCTCAGGGCTGATGTTGACTTCCAGCTGCTGGTTTGTGCTGAAGGTTAATAGAAAGTGTTTGTGGGAACATGGCACAATTTCCAATTTCCTTGGAAAAAAATAAGGAAAACTAATAGGCATCACTAAATAGCAGTCACTCATGCTGGAAAACTGAATGAGAAACAAGTCCCTTGTGCATGGGATAGTCCCAGACAAAACTATAGGTTCAAGTCTGTAGTTTCTTGAATACTGACAAGATTTAATCAAAGCACATGAAGTGCATTCTAAGGATAAAATATAAACAGGATAAGATTCCTAAGATATTGCATACTAAATCCCAGCAACCAGAAAAAGAAACAATAGGTTGTTTCCATTTCCTTGTCTTTTCCCTGCATAGCTCCCAGCTCCTGCTGGGTTCAGCAACTTCCTCTGTGTCTTGAACATCTACAGGAATTAAAGTTCTCTAGAGCTTTTGATTCACTTTTAAATTCCAATCTCAAGAAGCATAATTTTGTATATCACTTCCATTAAACAAACTGGGCTATAACTCAGTGAAGACTTTCCAATTCTAAGTAGTTAAATTGATGGTTTCAGGCAGTTTACAGACTATAACATGGGGTTAGAGAGAAACTCAACACCTGCATTTACATAATTAGTTTTTAATTATACTAGACTTTTTCAGGAGGAATATTCCAAATATGTGTAGGTCTTTAAATAGTCTTAAAATAACCCCAGCTAAATGAGCTCTCAGGGATATACAGAGCAATTTTTTAAAAACCCCAAAACTGTTCAATGGGGTTTTTGTATAGTTTTCTTTGATTTTAAGTCTTCAGGTAACGCTGTGGATAGGGGTGTTAGTAAAGGAAACAAAACTGTGGCCACAAAGTACTTGTGTATCAGAATAATGAAAGATATAAATTTGAGCAGACTAACATCCACAACATTTACATGCCTTGAATAGTAGATAGATAAGCACTATGAAATTAGAATACTTCCTTAAACAACTGCATTATATGGAAACATTCCTACTGAGGTACAAATTGGCACTGTAAAAAGAGCAGCAGGTGCTAAAGCAAATCCCACACTCATTTATTCAAGATGAAATATTGCCAAACCACATACATGTCAAATTTGCTGCTCCCAGTAATACTGGGAACTGTTCTATTAAGGGCTGACTTCCACAGACAGAGAAACCCTGTGTTGTTTCCCTGCAGCCAGGCACAGCCAATTGGACCTGCAGTAAAATGAGTGTCTTCCAAGCGTGCAAAGCACTGACTGTTTTTAAGCCCCATGTGGTACCAGGCACTCCTCCAGAACCAGGGAGTGTAGTAAAGTGATTATGGGATTCTGTGACTGATGGCTCCATCACATGGCTGAGATTCATGGCTCACACAGCCAGGCTTCAGTGATGGGTACTGGTGTGTCTGCATAAAATGCAAAGGAATTTGCATTTTAATGTAGCTCAATCAACAGCAGAAAAGGGTTAATGCTAGTCGTCTTAATTTGCAGTGTGCAAAATACGTGCCTAAAGACAATAGCCACAGCTGGATGTCATGTGTGCTGATTTAATGTGGCATCTGAGCCTCTGCTGTGGAAAAGTCTTCAGTGGTCTGGTTAAACCACATACCCTCAGGCTCCCTTACTTTTAGGTATCTGTTCACACTGAGTCTCAGCTTTCTGCTGTTCCCTTTCACTGTTTCTTCTGTTGCCTTTGGCTATCAGCTTGCTGTGTACTTTAAAAAAGGCAGCATTGCCTCTAAGGATATTTCAGGCTTTTCTTCTTTGCAAGATTAGACAACCTGCACTCTATTCCTTAACTAGAGGAAAAAGGGCTACCCTTTTAGCCTTTCCATTCTTTTAAGGATGAACATCCCCTTATTCTTCCATTTCTTTTTTCTTATTTACCATGGCCATCAGTGTAATACTTTAAATGCTCTCTTTTCAGAATACAAAGGTTTTAAGACCACCCATCTAGATTCTAAAATAAGGTTTCACCCTGCTGCCTTATGTGAAAGAACTTGGGTTTTAGTGGCTAGCTTCTCTCCCTCACCAAAATCCTTCTCCAGCTTTCCTGAGGAAATGGTTCCTCTTCTGGACTGCTTGTTCATTGGGTTCTGCAGCTTCCTTTCAGACAAATGAAAGAGGCAGTGCTTTCAGCTCTGCAGTCCAGGTGGCCATGAAAGAGGCACCAGGGGCTTTTGGGGTGAAGCATTTTGTCATAAGCAAGCCATGGTTATGGAAGCCATATTTCTGTTTTCTCAACACAAGTAATAAAACGTGAAAGTACAGATGCCTTCCACATAGGTCATAACACTTAAAGTATAGATTGTAGACACTAAGAATGCCCCTGAAGTTGGCCATGGCCCCTTCTTAGAGAGGGGAACATATCTGCTTTTTTTTTCATAGGGTAGGTTCTAACATATGGCAATACTTCTCTGACTTGTTCAGTCTTAGTAAAAAAATCAAAAACAAAACAAAACTGGAGAAGAGCAGGGAACTGATTATCAGCTCACAATCAATAATGTGTACTATACAGTGTCCTTTTCTCCCTCCACATCCTGAAATCAACAAAAGTTGGTTGGAAAATGCTATTAGCAGAGACAAGCACTGAGCACAAGAGAAGCCAAAGAAAAGATTCCAACACCATTCCCCTTCCAGTGTTCAGATGACTAAGAAAAAGATTTTTTAAAGCAAAATGTTTTTCCCTTTAGGCTAATTTACACAAGCAAAAATCCCAGACCTTTGAAACCACACAGAAAAGCATTAAAGCAAATGAGTTGTTGCCAGACCAGAGAAAAGAAGCCTGGTTCCTGCTGTTGCAAGTGGGAGAACTCTGGAAACTGTCTCATTATGTTATCAATATTGATCCTGGAGCCAGTTAGGATTCTCCTTCTGCTAGTTCTTCTGAGAGGCTTTTCCAGAGCTCTTTTCTGTTGGTTAGCAGTTTTCTCCCATTTATGAGCCTAAATTATTATCTTTATTTTGCCATTGCTTTGCTCCTACCCGTTTTACTTCTCTGTTTCACAGCTTCTTCCAAATAAAACCACCATCCTGGATCTTTGTCAACTGGCAATTGGAGACAGATTTCATTTCAGGCCTGGTCTAGGGCCCATTTAAGTCAACAGGAGCCTCTGTTGAGTTCACTATGCTTTCCAAGTGGGCCTTTATAGGCCATCCCTGTAGTCAGCTGGATATTAGAGTTCTAGGTTGATAAACCACTGTGCCTGACAAAATTAAACTGCAACTTACACACTGCAGAATCCTTCGTTTACCAGCTTTTGTTGGCCAGCTGAGGAAGGAAAGACAGGGAGGCGGAATATCCAACATTTCATTAAGAAGACAAAAAGGAAAGGCAGAAAGTGGAAAACTTCCTTATGAAGTCAATATGGTGACATTACCTCTGGAATTATTTTACTGCCATTTGTCTTCATTTCATTCCTTTGGTCAGTTGGGCACTGCACAAAACCAACATTCCTGGGAAGAAAAACACACAAATGTTCTTTTCATATCATTCAACACATACTTTTTTATCACTTGTAAGAGGGAAACCTTCTAATTCTCCCAAGGTTACATTACCATCAATTATAATTAAGAATTTCAAAAATGTAAAGCTATTTGTTTGCTATCAAACACATAAGGGGTCCCTCACTCTAGCTTTTTAGAGTTTTTCTCAAGTGTCACCAAACAAAGCTCTATTTTACAGTTATAAAGCAATCATTTGACTTGTAGTGCTAAAACCACTCCACCTTAAGAGGTCAAAACAACACACTTTTAGAAGTAACAGAGCTGTTGTCAATGGATTGTTTGATCAACATGACAGACTGTAGAAACTTAAGGGATGATTCATGGAGACAAAGTAGTCACATGAAGCAGCAGATGTTAACTGTAAAACTAACTTGAGACACAAACAAGCTACAGGGAAAAGACTGGCTCAGTTCAGGATTTAATGTGACCTAAACTCAGCACAGCAGAAGGGAAAGTAGAAATGGTGTGAGCTGGAACATCACAGTGGTAAGCCCCAGAAGCTCCAAGCATATAAAATCCATACTAACCCAAAAATTCCTCAGCAGTCTTCCTGGAAGGGTTAGGTTTGTTTGTTACCTTCCTCTGTAACTCCATACTCAGTTAAGGAGTTGATTTAACTATTTAAATGTTTGCAATCATTAACCTTTCAATAAAAACACAGCTTCAGCTTATTAAGCTCATTAGCCTGTAACAAATGAAGCTTTTGAACATGCCAAGGAGGAAAAATATAACTGGATTCAGAAAGCAATTAGATGCATTTGGAGAAGATGATAGGTCTCTTGAGGACTGTTCAGCACAGAGCTGTAGATACAGTCTCTGATTCAGGAGGTCCCCAGGCTGCAGGGTGGTTGGTTATATCAAGGGAACACTGCACTAGCTTTTCTGTCTCTTTCTCTGTTACTCTTTGGCCTCTGGGTCAGGTAGCTCTTTGATCTGCAGCTTTCTTATGTACTATTAATGCATGGCCAACAGCCACACACAGTGTCAAAGTAGCCAAAAGAAAGTAGGAGAAAGCTTTGGTTTTCACCTTACAAACTGAACAGTGCAGTGATAGAAACACTGGAGCTGAAGCTCTCCACAAGTCTTGCTGTTGACCAAAGAATGAATGCTGCTCAGCATGGACCATAAAAGCTTACTCAGCAGCAGCTAATACCAGAGTAATTAGCAACCACACACAACTGGCACAAACCATCTCAAGCCTTTGATTTTTTTCCTTGTCATTTTTCTTTTTTTTTTTTTTTTTTTTTTTCACTAAGGTAGGAACACCCTTGAAACAGATGGATTTGCACAACTACACATCACAGAGGGTCAGTTCTGAGTGCCTTGGAAACCTAGGCTCTGTCAGGAAGGAATACATGGCTGTATCACCATGCATTTTACAATTTCAGACCATGTGTTGTTTTCTTGGAGGATCACTCCTCTTATCAAAGCTCTTTACGACATTTTTGGGACATGCCTCCTCTCTTCACCCCAGGATTTCCATCAGGAGCAAAGCATCACATGCACAGATTTCAACTCTGCCACATGTTTTTCAGGAGCCTGCTTCAAATATCAGCAGTATACTTACAGGTGAAGTTTTCAGTTGTCAGATGGCACAGTTGCCTGACAGACTGAAAGCAACACCAAAATAATAGGGAGCTATTCAAGCTACTTTTATGATTAGTGAGAGGTAAACAGTATAAATCCACTTCCAGCATAGTTTTTATTCCAGTTTTCATGCTTGCCATGAGCTCTACAATTTCATATATTCAGTCTTGTGTGATCTTAATGCCCCAGAGTAATGTTATTGCTCAAGTAAACGCTAAATCTCAAGGAACCACTCAAAATCACCGAGCTGCCTGCGCATCTGTTTTATCCCAAAGAAAGTTAAGGAAGAGGAAAAAAAAGAAATGAAACATTTTGTTCTGGATCATTCAACCTGAGCACTGTTTGCTGAACTGCAGCCTTGTGCCTGAGAAAAATGTTGCTCTCCTTAGTGGCTGGGATTATCTGTACTGTCCACGATGCCACATGGATTTAAAACTCAGAAGAAGCCTTAGTGTAAGAGACCTCTCTGCTGTCAGGCCAAGAACAGTTGGAACACGTTCATTCTGACAGGTTTTTAATTGGCAGACCGAAGCCATTTGCACAAAGGCAAAAGCTGTCTTTCAATCTCCTCTGTGTGGCAGGTATCAATGCTACACGTGCCAGCTGTATCAAAAACAAAAAGTGGGCACGTTTGTATTCTGTTTCAAGATCATCATCGTGTGCAAAGTCGTCTGGAAAGCTTGATTTAACTTTCTGAGGTTTCAGATTTCGTGTACCACAGCATGAACTTCTGACTGTCCCCACCCAACTCACATCACGGAGATGGTCTCAAACACAGCGTGGTGGCTTTTACAAAAGAGTACTCACATCTGACTGTGACAAGCTACTGTACAAGAAAGGCTTAAGAATTATACTAGGGGCCTTAAAATTCAAGTGTTTTGGGAGATTTCCTGAGATTTCATCATGGGAGACAATGGTATTGATTTTAAAAGGGCAGGTTTCGCAGGCAGAATAACATGCTCCATATGCCTGGTCAGTTTGTTGAAGAGCCCAAAATGTGTATCTGTTGAATATAATGAACAAGGAATGATAGATGATGTCTCACACTCCCAACTTGTAATTAAACAGGAGGGAGAGGCTGCGGGGTAGAGTGGGGAAAGCATCCTTCAGCCACAAATCCTTGACTCAGAGATGCCAGTTGCTCAAAAGAGGTTTTAACATCTCTGACAAGAGGACAGCAAGGGAATGGAAAAGTAAGCAAAACAAAGCACTGGAAGGGCATTTTAACATTGTGTTAGTCAAATGTGTGGATAAATGATGACTGTATATTGGATGGCAGTGGGAGGGTTATAAACATTAGAGAGACAATTGCCGCTAAATGAGGTGTATCCCAGGCAGCTGTCCTGATGCATTAGGAGGCTGTTTTCAAAAGAAAAGATTATCCCATCAGCATTAAAACAAAACAAAACAAAAAGATCTCTTCCACACAGCTCACATGCCATGAATAACTCAGCAGCATGTGAGTCAAACCCTTCCAGAGGCAAGCTGTGTTCTGTCTGCCTCCTTTCGGGCATTATTTTAGCATGGATGTGCTCTCTCTGTAAACCTTAATTATCAAAGCCACTGTATAAGCAAGCTAGCCTGCCTTCTTTATTGGGACTTTGGTCTTTTATACCTCTGTGACCTGTATGTGACAAATCTGAGAGCCTCCATGCTCTCCATGCTGGCCCAGCCACCACTGGAGGGAGTTGGTTGATGATTCTCTAAGTGTGACTACAACTGTATTGCTCTGATCCCCAAAATTATTGTTTTCTTTTAAGGTCCCCTCCCCTTTTTTTTTTTTTTTTTTTTTTTTTTACCATGCCATAGAGATATCTGAACTTTCTGTATTACTTTAGTAGAAATTTCTAGCATGCCGATTGATGTAAGTGCAGTCCTGTCTGAGGAAGAAATGCATTAAAACTAGCAGTGCTTGTTTTGTTACTATTAGCAATATATTCAGTTATTTCAGAACACTTTTCTCCAGTATGCTTGCAATTACATTATTTCACAGGCAAGGAAACAGAGGCAGAGATAAACACAACATCTGTCCTGGGAAACAGTGTCACAGATTAAATACTATTAAAGATTTCTTAATTGTAGTGCACTGACCTGTTCAGAAAACCTGCTTCTCTTTGGCATGTAGGGAAATTATGGCCCAAAACTACTGTGGTTGCTACTTCAGTGAAATATTCTTACTTCTGAAACCAAGCTCATAACCAATACTCCTTCATGTCCTTATTATGCTAGAAGCCTCAATAATGCTGACTTCAGGGAATTGAAAGACTGGGTCTTCCCCATTGCATTAACTGATGGATGCTGGCAGAAGGTTTTCAGGCCACATTTCTTTTCCAGTAGTCAGTAGATCAATAGTGATCCATGGTTCTCCCTCAGGTGTTCCACAGAATGATTGCAAATCCCTTTTAACCACCAAAAAATGTGTCCAGGCATAGCAATACAAAACCAAAATAAAGGAAGAGGCAACGTCTACACCTAAGTTTTACTGGACTGAAAGCGAAATCTATTCTGGCACAAGATGGTACATGGTGTTTTATCTAAAACACTTCACTTGCTACAGAGTGAGTTGTCTCAAAGGTTTGTATAAGAGTGCTGAGAGGTAGGCTGCAGAGATTCTGCCACTATACAGCCCATCACCTTGGAAAGAAATGAGAACTACCTGCTGTTTACTGCGCTGACAAGACAGAGCTTCATCAGAGGGAATGCTGATATATCCCTCTGAAATGCCAAGATTGTCTGGAGCAAAAGAGCAGCTCAGTAGGATGGACTGCATAAGCATAAACAGTTTGCATAAACACAGTACTTCTTTCTCTGAGCATTATTGCCACTGTGCTACAATTGCATCCAGATCTGCTCCAGAGCATCCTGGTCTGCTGTGCACACTGCAGCCATCTCAGGGATTAAAAAGCAGCTCTGCCCCCAGGGCACTGGAGCCAGGTGGGCAAAGGGAAACCTAACAGCTGAAGCACAAAGAAAAGCTGGCCTATGTTTTGGGGAGGCACTGACCATTTAGGATAGAGCTCAATTCAGAACAAAAGTCTTGTAAACTGACTTGTAAAATGTTCCATTTTATTTAAAAAAAATTGTCCAACTACAGAAACAGCTGGCCCAGCTGCATCTGAAAAGTAAAAAACATGCAGCCTTCTCCAAAGAGCAGCTGCAGCAGGAGAGATGAGCTTCCTGAGGGAGCTGGTCTCCACCAGGCTGTTTTGCTCCCCCCTTCAGCAGTGCAGCCCTGCAGGAATCCTCCCCCAGGGCACGGCAGGCACTCAGCAGCCTCATGCCCACCTCCACCTCTGCACCCTCTGGGTGCCCAGACAATGTTTGTGCTGTACTGCCACCAGGACTGGGCCCAGCAGAACTGCCTGGAAAGACTCTGTGTCCCTTCTGAAATAGTGCTAGAGTGTTGAGCTCCACTCTGGACTTTCAGAAGTCCATTTTGGAAACAGCTGATGTAGGGAAAGCAGCAGAAATGAAATTCTGGCATAGGCTTGGAAAGAGTATAGTGGCAGTGAAGGAGAAAGTCTTTAAACCTGACAAAAGGAAGCATTTTCCTTGTGACTGAAAATAACTGAAAATAAATAAATTCTAGCTACAGTCTCCTATCCCCTACCAGCGGAACTCCATAGGGGTGTTGCCAAAAGCACCTAGTGAAGATCTCTCACCCATCTGGGTAGCAGAGCAGCTGTACTGCTTAAAAACAGGAAGGATCTTGGCTCCAGTGTATTCTGCCTTTCCACATAGCTGGGAGGAGGAAATGGGAATTGCTTTCTCCATTGCATATTCTTTGAAAAACTGTAGTTTTCCTGTGGGGTTGCCTCAATGAAAAAATTCACCTGAAATAATTTTCTTTCGCTGTGGCCCTCTGCCCCACTTTCTCTCTCTTTTTTCAGCAGCTGAATATGAAACTCCTTCAACATTGGAACAAAACTTTTTTTTCTTTTATTTTGAGAAATAAATTTTTATAATTCATTTGAAGAAAGCTTCTGTTTTACAGGGAAATTAATTCCTCCTTCAACCCCACTTCATTTAATTGCAGACACTAGAAAAGTACTCATTCCCTCCAAACCTGACAGGTGTCACTAGAAGGTGAGAAGGAACCACTATTTCTTTCAATACAGTCTTTTTAAAAATATGCTAGTACATGGAAATACTTATTCATCCATCAGTTGAGAAGTTCATTTCTTCCTGCTGCCCTTCACCCCACTTTCAGGGCTCCCAAGACAGCTGTGGCTGTGTAACATAACTGACTTTGGTATAAATAAGAGCTGAGAAAGTAGAACAAATTAAGAACTCCTCCAGCCCTAAGGCTAAGTATCACTCTCTTATTTGTTTTCTTCGTATACTAGGCTTAATACTTTTTCTCAGCTGGGTACAGAAGCTAATATAGTGCATAATCAGAGGGAAAGTATCACCTTACAGAAATCTCATTTCTTATCACACTTGAAATTTCAGTGGATACTGGCAATACTTTTTTTCATAGTATGTAGGCAGAATAGAGAAGAAACAACTCATGAGAATAAATACTTTCAGGAGTAGGGTCTCGTTTGTATTAAGGAGTCTAAACACTGCAAGTGAAAGGAGGCTCAATCTTCTCCCCCCGCCCCGCCACCCAATGTATGCTACATCATTGCTGAATCTAAGTAATTTCCATGGAGGAATTCAGCTGATGCACAAAACCCTAAATGCACCCTGTCTCTGGTGTGCCTTTATTGATGGACACTCACAGACCACCTACAGTTCACATTTGCCAACCACAGCAATGGCATGAAGCTGTCTCCTTATCTACAATATGTGCTTGACCCCCTCCACAGGGTCCATCCTTTCTGTGGGACAGGTGGATCTGCAGGACACATCTGTCTGCATGGCCTGGTCTGCAGGAATTCAGCTTGCGGGTCATAACCTACTCACAAGAGAGCCTGTCTCTCCAAAATGGGTCAGGAGTCCAACAGAGTGCAAGTCTCAGAGCACTCCCCTTTAACCAGATGATTTTCACAATTCATCCACTCATCATCGTCTGTGGTTAAAAAAATAAAAAAAAAAAAAAAAAAGAAAAAGAAAAATATTCAGATAAAGACACTCACATTAGGAGAGAAGCTAGTTAATCAATATAGCTCCTATCCTTTCAGGAGTCTTTTAAAAAGCTGTAAATATCATAATAGAATAAGGAAATTTGCAAAAAAAACCCCACTGAGTTTGAACCAAATATTCATCAGTTTGAGTAGAAATTGATAAAACTTAAACCACAATCTCTGTCCTCCAAGCCAAGCCTCAAGACTTCCCTTCAGTCTCTGCTGTATTGGAGAGCAGGCAGAGCTCAGCCAGCCACATCACCTGGCTTGTGAACAAATTTGTGCACTGATTATCTAGTTATCTAAATTAAATGAAAGTCTGAGATGAAAAATGGGGTGTAAGAGAAAGAAAAAAAGCAAAGGTGAGAAGTTATTTTACTTCTTCAGTCTAAACCCTCCCTGCTAATTTTTTGGTCTTTGGCTTTGCATGTTAGATAGTAAAAATCTACAGTAAAGAGCCTCCATGGTAATTTTTGCCTCAGAGCTGCACTCCAGAAGAAGGACTGTTCTCCTGTCTCCTGGGGGGATTGTAGAGTGTCCTGGGTGACACCAGTGACCTGGGCATGGTAGTGTCAGTCACAGGAGCAGCCCCCTCCCTAAGGAAACAGAGAAAGACCCTTGCTATACCACAACAAACCACGTACACATCTTCTCTGAAGGTGCTTAAAGCAGATGGAAATATCTGCAGAGACTATTCACAACTCTTACATTAGCTATTTCAGTTGCCAAGAAATTCTGAGCATTGCTGCAAGGACAAAAGACAGATGCAATGACAGAATCTAAGGGTCATGCTCAGACCAACCACTGCAATGCTGAAAATGAATCTAGCATAGGGAAATTCATGCAGCCTGTGGTTAATTCATATTCCCCTTATTCAAAATCCTGTCATACAGTGCATGACACCGAACATGGCTCCCTGTACATCCTGCTGATGGGGAAAAGCAGGATTGCAAGCTTACATACCCCTACTAGATCCATTGGACTACAACTTGTTTTTTCTCTACAGTGGGTGGAGTTGAAATAAAATGGAGTTTATTTTATTGTTTAAAGTGCCACCATACAGTCCAGAACATGTCTGATTGTTTATCTGAAACAATACAGGAGATGAAGTAAAACACAGACTTGTAGTGACCCCCTTTAAGTAACCAACAATACCTAAACATCTTCTGAACAAAGTTTGAAGGACAAGAATACTTTTTTTATCCATTAAATATCTTTGATATTTTCTAAAAGACGTAAAGATAGTTCTTGTTGCTTTCAAGGTATATTTTACCTCTGTATTTTGTATAGATGAGGGAATATTGAATAGTACTGCCACATTTGCAATCTAATATGTTATTTGCAAGCCTTTATTGTCCCCTGAAATCTCAGGAGCCTGAAGATATCTGATTTTTCCATATTCTTTGATATTCTTTCATACACACTATCTCTAGATACTAACATTTCAGGAGCAACTGAAAAATTCTAATCTTCCTCTCCACTCCTTTGTCCTCTCATGAGCAGCAACAGAAACAAGTCAAAAGATCACAATGTGACTTTTTAAAACCCTCTGACTACTGAGCTAATATCACGAACTGTCTGGCAAGGGTTTGACTTGGGATTTATCCTTGTCTCAGCTTGGCAGTGTACGTGCTGGTCTACTTGTTATAGCAGACAGATGCATGATCCTCAGAGCACTTTTCCTGTACTTCTCCCTGAATTGGTCAATGCTTCACAGGAGCTGGGAGAGAGAATTCCCTGAGTCTGTGTCTTGTGGAGCTGGATGCTTCTAGCAGTGCACTGCTCATGGGAGGAAAGGAAAGGTGCAATCAGAACCACATGGAAGCAGCTGCACTTCCTTAAAGGGGATCTTTATGGGTAGTAATAAGAAAACCAAAAAGCCCTGCAGAGTGGTTTACTCTGTAGGTTATGCCATGCTTAGCCATGGGCTACGAGTCTGATGAACATTAATGACTCAGAGCCAGGTTCTTTCCTTTGCACTGAAGACCCATTTGTCCCTGGCACAAGTGACTGGTGCTGAAGGGCCACCACTGGGTTCTCTGGAAAGGTGCATTGCCTGCGGATGGGTCTAAATTGATGAAGGAAGGAAGGAAGGAAGGAAGGAAGGAAGGAAGGAAGGAAGGAAGGAAGGAAGGAAGGAAGGAATCTCATACTCAGGTATGGCCAAAATGGAAAATTATGAAGTGGCAATTGTGAAGGAGTAAACGGTGAATTTGAGGAGCAAATAATTCATTACATTAACTACAGAAACAAATATTTTTGTCTTGGAATTTCCTTCTCTCATACAGATGATTTTTTGTTTTCTTTGATCACTTTCTAATCCCTGATCCAGTAGACTGTATCAAAACCAGTCCTGTTCATATCTAACTGCCTGGAAATTACCTTTTCCTCTTAGAGCTGGTAATTTCTGAAAGCCTGGCTCCTCAATCAGTTGCAAAACAAACACAGCTTGGTTTTTGGAAGTGACTTTTTTATTCCATCACAAGCAATTTCCCTTTCCAGCCATGTGGGAACTTGATGTAATCTTGAAGAGCCAGGGAAGAATGCTGCGCAGGAAAACCAGCTTGTGAGCTCTGCTAGGAAAACGTGTCCCTGCTTCCTGCCCACAACCCCACCCTCATCTCCGAACCGAGGCACGAGGCTGCACAGCTGCCACCAGGCACAAAGTCAGGGCTTCCTGTGCCGTCGTTTCTGCCACTCTGGGCTGAACTGTGTCTCGGAACAGCTCCCAGAGCAGCTTCATCAAGCTGCTAATGCCAACCAAGTAAATAATGCAAATATACATTAGTCTGATAGAGCGTAACAGACACCAAGTCTGTTGTGCTAAGCAGTCCTTAGCTGTATATTTACTGGATCAATGGAGTGCTTAGAGCTTTGACACATAAATCAGTATTTACATAAGTTTTTAATAGCTATTAGAAGTAAAAGAGCATTGCTGTCCATATATAGCAATTATATGGAATGAAACCTTCTTCTCTCTTGTGTTGCTTGTTTGTTGATTTTTTTTTTTTTTCTGGAGTCCCCAGAGCCCTGATCAGCAAAGGCCTTTCAACACAACTGAGTGAGATCAAGTCAGTGTCTGAGCTTCACTCATTTTAAGCTTGACTTCAGCAGAATATGGAAGGTAATCAAAGGATGAAACATATTCCCCTGGTATCCTTTCAGAGCAGCTGACACTACCCAGGGCACTTGAATTATGTCTTGTTTTTTGTACAAGAAGAGAAAGAAAACAGTGTGATGCTGGTCTGCTCACTCTGCAGCATTGGAGTTGGAGGAGGCAGGTGATTTTGTCCCTCAGGGCATTTATACAGAATAGGAGGTTCCAGTGGTTGTGGACATTCTCTGAGAAAACTCTTAGGAACTTAGGTGGTGGATGCTGGACTGAAATTCATTACTATTGTGGCCACAAGTCATCTGGTCTTGCAGGTGCATCAGCTCATAAGATTTCTTCTTTCAGTCTTTTCTGTTGATAAGTAGGATGGTGGTTGTCTCTTCTTTTTCCGAAGACATCAGTTGTACAATTTGGAGTACCAGATATCTGCAGCATTTTGGGTTTAGGCCAGATAAAGCAAAATCTGTCCCTAAATTTCAGGGGATATTGCCATTTATGAGATGATGATTCCAGCTTGTCCAATTTCTTCATTGGCTAGGATCTGGGAAAAGGTGAAATGAGAAGAAACATGCAATCCAGGTCTGTTTGAGCTTGACTGTCAAAGAAACACTCAACATTTCACAATTAATTCTTGGTCTCCAGAGTCCTGACTCTCATTTTCCATGTCAAAGCACCAACTATTTGATGCTTCTTGTTCCAGACCCCAGTTGTGTTGATCATGGCCTTTGTACACTACTCTGCTACAGCCATTTGAATAATTAGTGTCTTATGCAAAGATTAGTACAATCTGCATAAATAAATAAGAAATTGTAATAAACAGCATGTATGGCAGCAAAATATTGGTTTAAGAATTCCAGTAATGATCATGATTTATTAATGTCCTTGTCAGCATCTGTTGCTGAAGGAATTATGTATGCCTCAGTAGGATTTGCCTTTATTTGTTGAATGTAAGTCAGATAGAAAACAATCACGTAATGAAAAGTATGATGGTTTCTGAATCCCATCTTTTTAATGACTAATGGAGAACTGCCTCATGCCCTCTCTGAATCTACCCTTTCTGTATAACTTTATTATTTGCAATGAAAAACCTCTCTAAATTAATTTCTCAGTCTGTGTACTGTATTCTTTCGGCTTCCATGGTTGGGCAAATCCAGCTCAACAAAGCTGATTTGGATATTTCAATGCCTGATTGTGAATTGAAGAGTAATATGCTGTTGTTATATAAATCTCTCCAAAGGAGGAATAAGCAGAGGTGGGAGAGCTCAGAAATGGATAAACATCAATTTTCCTATTCAGCTAGCCCTGTCACCATTTCTGGGGAAACCATTGGTGTTAAAAGTAGACTAAAATGAGGAATGGATGCATATTTATGCTATGTATATCATGGTGCTCATTTAAGCAAGCTATTTTACAATCATGACTAATATTTGCATTTTGATTTGCATTTTTTTATGCTTTCACATGTCTTGTCATCTACCTGGATTTTCTCTCCAGGCATTTACTAGGGATCAACAAAGGAAAAAACAACAACAAAACAAACAAACAAACAAAAAAAACAACCCCAAAAAACCAAACCCAAAAGAATCACTGTTATTTTCACACATGGTGGGCAGGAAAAGCAAAATTCTGCAGAACTTAAAATTCATTTTTTATTCTAATTTTAATTGCAAAAGATCTTTAAGTACTTTAAGGTAGGGCTGACTGAAAATCAAATTTTTACAGCCACTGTGTAAATGACACTTCTTATAACTTTTGCAGTATCTTCATTCCCCATGAGATGTAGATCTTTTGGGTGTGAAAAAGTACAGTGGCTGAAGTCTTAGAATCTTTGGGTTCCCAATCCCCCAAAAACCTGATATTTAATGATTTAATCATTGAACATTAAGGAGTGAAAAAGAAATGTCTTGTCCTCTCCTGGGTTAAGTACTCAAATATCTTGATTGGGATGGAGTCTGCCTCTCACCCATCCTGCTACTCTACATTTCCTATCAGCTGTAGAGTGTGTTTTCCTATTTGCATGCTGGGTCTTGGCTATCCCATTTGAGTTAAATTAGATCCAGTTTCCTGCCAATTAGAAAAAGGAAAACCTTAGCTTTTCCCTCCTGAACCAAGCACAGGTATGGAATCCATGGCACAGCAGTGAATAGCACAATGAGTCTCAGAGAAGGTGGGAGCAAATATTCCTCAGATGCTTCTGCGCTGCCTCGAGGAAGAGTTCCCATAGGTTGATGGAAGTAGGACGAGCAGGAAACAGCAGATGGAATGAAAGAAAACTGATTTCCAGATGTCCAAATATCTTTCAAACCTTTAGGATCTCAGCCTACTGCTTTGAGACCATGATTAAAAGTTTACTATCTTTCCAGTCACATCAGAATGAGCACCTTAGACTAGAAAATGCTGGACAAAGTGATTCATTGATCTGTTAGTCAGAAGCCCTACAGCAAATCCAGGGGACAGCAGAAGATTTTGAGATGCAGTAGAAGCCTGTTAAACAGATTGCACTGGTGTACAGAAATGTTGTTTTCTTAAGAGCCTTATAACACAGATAAATAGTGGCTTAAGGACAGAGGTGGCCTTTGCTGAACCTCATACATTCTCCTGATCTCTGTGAACCCTGCTCTCCGGAGGTTTATTCCAGATATTCATACAGCGCTTTTTTTTAGATAAACAATAATAAAAATTAGTCTTTCCTGAGGCACATCAACCCTCTTGACACACTTATTTCTCTATATCTTTTGAAAAGTTTTTCTTTTTTTTAAAAAGGCATTTAATGAAATATCACTTGGTGTGATATTTTTTAAACAGATTTAGTCCATTAACCTGTTCATTTCTGTATTGTACTTTACCTTTAGCATCTCATATGTGTTTAGCCTAGCAAGTTTATACCTTCAACAGATATTTTTTGTTAAGGAGACATCTTAATTGTAATGGCTAATTATATTATTAACAAATATCTGGTTTTTTAAGCTGTTGGAAACTTGATTTTTGTAGTAAGAAGCAGCAGAAACATTCTTAAGAAAAAGAAGACATGAAGAACTGTACATATTGCAAGAAAGCATAATACAAAAAATGGCAAACATTCTATCTTTGCTATGCTGCTCTTCTATTGTTGCTCTTGTTGAAGAGAGTCAGCAGCAATAAAGATATAGGAAGATACAACTGGTGCTCCAATAAGGGTGATGCCTTTCCAGCATCCCAGGGAAAAGCCACCAAGCACATGGAGCAGAGGGGAAGACTTGCACTTTCAGTGTCACCAGGACAAATACAGCAACAACTGAAAAGAAAAACAAAACAAGCAACTGGCTTTAGCTGCCTTCATTGCTGGTTTTTTTAAAATAAAATCCCCGGCACAGAGATGAAATTGGAAAGATAAAGTAGCAAAGCTTGTTCAGGTAACTTTAGAAAATTTTAGAAAGCTTGGAAGGATTAGTGGACAGAAGTAGGCAATTTTTTTACATGGCATTTCTACTTGCATTGTGTTGCAACTGTTGCTAAGCAAAGTGCAAGACGGTTTATATTGTCAGATTTATGTGGTAAAATTTAATGTAGTGCTTGTCTGTTTTAAACACTGGAAATATCAATTAAATGTCAAACTATATTTGACTTCAATCCTAAATGGTTGTAAAAACACTGTTCAAATTAAGAATCATTTAGCCTTACTTCCCCTTTTCTCCCTGTCCCCCCTTGCTTTTGCAGTTAAACTCATTATAGGACATTGTTTGGGAGGACCTAATTTTTTTTTTTTTTCTGCTTGAAGTCTGGTGCTTCTCTGGGCTTTACATCACCATTCTTCCTTTAAAAATCAATGGCTGAGGACTGTAGTCTTACTTCAGTCTGAAGAGTCTGAGACTGTAGTTTTAATTATGTCTTGAAGTAATGTAATTCTGGATTTTAAAGGCTCATACATCTCTTTGACAGGCCATCTGAGTTTATTGAAAGTTTTGAAAGCAATTAAATAATTTTCTTGGACAGTTAGTTAGAAAAAGAGAAGACATTGATGCTAATTGGAATGTAGACATAATATCTCTTATACCTCTGTACTTTTGTGAGATGTTTTACTCGTTGAGGGTTCTCACCAGGAGCCCGCTAAGAGAGCACAAGAGGTGCCTGCTGCTCCTTCTACTCAGTGATATCTCAAGTTCTTGATCCTCAGTGAGCATAGCAGCATGATTGAATGGTAAAATCAGCATTGCCAGGCCTGGCTATGGAGAGAATGAGTCTGGAAAGATTTCTGAAGGTTGGGATATGTTGGCTGACAGTACCTGGTACAGTCACACCTCCCCGTTCCAATGTTCAGTGCACGCTTATTCAACATCTGCAGTAAGGCTGATGTTGGCTCGGGTGATTCTCAGAGACACTAACTGTGGTGTAACCAAATCCATTCCACTTACTGCCCAGACAACTCTGCCATGCTGCAAGGGAGAGCCTCTGCCTATTAACATTTTTTTCAACAGTGATTTTGTGACTCATGTGAAACACAGAGCAACAGGACAAAACACGACTTGGAAAGGAAGAGATTTATGTCTTTTACTGTGACACTACCAGCATCTGCTGCAGATTCGTTCAGTTTTATTCGTTGTTTCTGTTATCAAAAAACATGGACTGAGCCTGTTCTCAAGAAATAGCACAAACCAGAATGATTCAATCCATCCAGAATTATTTTCTTTTAACTAAGGGAAAACCCCAGCAAGTACAATGGAAAAAAGGAAATACATGTTACTGAAAATATTTAGCTATTTGTTTTAAGAAGAATCTCATGAAAAAAAACTAAAGAAAACAGCAACAACAATAAAATGTTCTTTGCAAAAGACACAGAATAACAGTGTGGAAGCAGTGGAGAATGGTAGTCAGAAAAAAGGCTTCTCAAGTGAATATTTGATCAAGGAACACCATAGGTATTTCAAGAGGAAGGTAGTATTTATCTGAAAGTCTAGTAAAATAAATTTCAGCTTTAAAAAGACCTTCCTAAGATGACAAAAATGGCTTCTTTAAGTGATGTAATTCTTCAATAATGATCCTCAAGAACTAAGAAGGGTTTAACTATCTGAAAAAAATAAAAATAAACTCAAAAGTATTCATTGAAGTGGCATCACTCCTGTAGTTAAGGACCAGCCCTGACTTCCCCAAACAAAGAAGGAGTGAGAGGGACAGTTAGATACTGCAGTGCTCTTTGCTGCCTTAATTGGGGTAACTTTGCCTGACAAGATGTTCACTGTCCTTTGGGACAAAATATTACATGACTGAACAAAGAGAAACTGTCAGCAAAATTTGCCAGTGTGAACCTGATTTGACAGCAAAAGCACAGGGAAGTTGTGTGACTATTTCAACATACCACAGTGTTCAAAAACGAAGCAAGAAAGAGACCCAAATCTCTTCAATCTTCTACTTCCCCTGGACACCAAGGTTGCAAGGCAGGTTCTGCCAGGTGTGGCAGACAAAGCAGCTCCTGACATTTTTGCTGCCCCTCATTCTGGACAAATCAACAGCTTCTCACATCAGGCAGAATCGCCCGACACATGGTCATTGCTGTCAGTGACTTTCTGATGTCAGATCAATAGCACAGCACTGCTTTGGAGTGACAGCTCAATTAGAGAAGAATTCTGACATAAAATTTCAGAGGCAAAACCAAATCCTGCAGTAGAGTGCCACAGGAATGACCCTTTAAAGAATTAAATGGTGTTTGTCAAAGATACTTCAGATTTTCCAAGGGATTAGCTCTTAGCACCTGATTTGTACGGTGTGCCAGGAAATTGTGACAACCTAGAAATGTTAAAATTTGTTTCTCTTTTTGCTTCACAAACTCCCCTCCATCATTTTTGAACTTTTAGTTGAATTGGGCAAACTCCATCAGATAACTAGATGCAAAACAATCCCTTTTCTCTTTCTGTCAAATAAAAATCTGACTTCTGGTGTAGTACTACTTTAGGACGCCTGTCTGCATCACATGAGAGCTAAGCATTTCTGTTGTAAATGTAATAATTCTCTCTTAACAGGTAATTACACAAATATACACATACATATAAAATCTTTTCGTGACTGCATGCCAACTTGATAAACAAATAGGTAGTGATGCTGTTTTCTGGATCTTAACAGGTAATTACACAAATATACACATACATATAAAATCTTTTCATGACTGCATGCCAACTTGATGAACAAATAGGTAGTGATGCTGTTTTTTGGAATCTTTGCAATAACTGTGCTAGAAAAGCCGGTACCTTCAGAAGTGAAAGTTAAAAGTCAAATGAAGTTTCCAGGCCTTTAGATCCAGCAGCATCACTGTGTTCTGATCTTACAGTCTTGGAAGATCTGTTGAAAGGTTGAAACTTATATCAGTTCCAAACAGATCCATTTTTATTTGCTATAAAGAGAGAATGGACAGTCACTACAGTCCATTTGAGCAGTCACAACTTAGACTTCACTGGATAACAAGATTTCTCACGTTGTTTTTAAACTTGATTGGAAGCCACATCCTCATGGAAAGAGACCTGCAACTCCTGTGTTCATACCTGACTAGTGGTGACAAGGAGACAATGTGAAGTTTCAGGGACCTCTAATGAAACACCACACTGAGCTCTCATCCTCAAAAAATAGGACTTCACTTTTCAAAAGCAGACATGGAAAATACAGGTATGATGTTTCATCAGCTCTGTGATTTCTTCTCCAAGTTTAGACTGCAAGGAATTTATGATATTAATGTTTGAATAAATCCCTGGCATCAAAATTTATTTCTTGCCTGCAGTATGAATTCCTCTTCAGACACCTTTCTGTACTCTTTTTTGCCTTGGATGGCAAAGAGCAAATCCTCTGTCAGGACTGGAGAGCAAAAAAAAGCTGATGAAGGAGCAACTTTCACAGTCCCTGAATGACCATGTTTTTACTGTGTTGGTCTGTGCTAACAAAAGTCAGCCCAATCTTATTTATTTTTCCTACTGAAAAGCAAGACATTGAATTGCAAATCATGTTTACAGTGTACAGTTCAGATTTGGTACTACTGCATCACCTGGAAACTGACCCCAAATTTCCTCCTATGCTGGGCATGGGATGTTAAGAATCCCCACCAGAAGCTGCTTCTTTTCATGTGCAACTCCAGAGACAACTCTGCAGAGGAAAACTGTATAGCATTGCAAAATAAAGCTCTTTACCCTGCTAACCCAGGAAAAACTCCTGATAACAGCAAACATTTTGGAGAGGACCCTAGGGAAACCTAAGGCCAGTAAATTCTTCTGTCTAGGGACAGGAAACTAATGAAAGAAAGAAAAAGCAGTCACCCTTGTGAATGCAGCAGTATTTTTTGATGTCTTGATGAGAAGCCTGTCTAGGAAGACACAATACATGCTAAGACGAAGCAGAACATGGGTCAGGTCTTGGGGGCTATACAGACTGCTGCAGATCCCCAGCATGACATTGGACAGGTCTGATTGAGAGCTCTTCCAGAAGAAATGGTGCCCAGTGGGAAGTGTCCAGGGTATAACATTCTTTCTGTTTAAAAATTGCAGTGATCTTGCAGTGCTGTACTTTTCTGCACTCTGGCTGAGAGGACTGGCAGGCTTGGTTATGGGGTTGTGGCACTACTTGGGGAGCTGTGGCACCTGAACAGAACAAGAAAGCTCTTGGAATAACAAGGAAGACACTTCACCTGTGAAACTGTTCTGGTGAATTTGCAGTGTTTGTACAGATGTATAGAAATTGAAATGGAACTGTTTTCTGCAGCCAGAATATGTAGAGGAAGAATAGATGGTAGCCAAGGTTGGTGCAATATACAAACAAACTTGCCAGATAGTCACCCAAAGTTTGTGAAATCCACTTCCTAAGAGACTAGAAGTTTCATGTTAAAGGCTCTGTCATAATGCTGCATAGAAGACTCCTGAAAGGTTCCAAAGGTCAAGCAGGAGATGATTAGCTACAATATCAAAGCAGAGGGGCTCATTTAGTCTAATGTTATTGACCTTAAATACAATCTCTTCTTTGAGAGACAACTTCTAAAAGTAAAGTAAAAATAAAAATAAGGAAAAAAAAACCCTCATTCAAAAGCAAATCACAACATGACAATTGTAAAGAAAATGAAAACACTATATTTCTGTCTTCCAAGAGGCTTTGGAAAAATGCTGCCCATGATTTTGCATCTAAATACACTTTGAATCAAAGTTTTTCATCAGCCAGCCATACAGCATATTTCTAAAAGTCCTGATGAATAGAAATGCTTCCAAGTTGGTCAGCTATAGTAACACCCAGTGGTTCACATAATGATGGTATTTACTACCTTGAATATTTGAAAAATGCATCTACCTTGACCTTACATCTCCAAAAACTCTCAGTCAGATGCATTTGACTCTCCTTTTACTGAGATCAGGCAGAGATGAAACTGAGTCTTTGAAGTCAGAGGCTTACTGCCCACATGCTGGCCGAATTTCCCCTGCTAGGAGAAACTTTCCTTTACAAATTCATCCTCATAGAACAGGTTTTTGAACACTAGGCCCATGTATCTTGAAAGTCACATGTTTTTTGAATGTGCCACTGGCAATATCTTGGCCATGCTTTCACAGCCTGTAATATTAGTATTTTTCTTCGTAGAGGAATGTGGAGACACAAGCACCAGATATACTAGTCCACAATAACATACTGGTAAGTACATTTCCAGTAGAGCACTGACATTGTGTATTGATTACACAATGGCCATCGCAACTGCTTTAATTATTTTTCCATGAAAAGTGACAGAATTACTGCAGCTCACACTAGTGTGAAGAGATATTTGCCTCAGAATGTGGAAATCATAACTGTGTTTAGGCCAGCTGAAAATGCTACATCCACAACAGACACAGGACCCTTCTAAAAACACCGGACAGAAGCAGGAGAGGATATCAAGAGAGATAGCAGAGACCAAGGGGTCATCCTGAAATAAGCCTGGAAGAGACCTTTGCTTCTGTGCACAACAAAGGAGGGCAGATGGACATACAAAAATAATTATTCATAAATGTTTTCAGTGAAACAACAGCACTGCTTGTCTGATCTCTGCCCATCAATGACAATGAAAGGTGCATCTACCTGATGTCCTTTGCGGGTACAGCGTAATCTAGAAGAAAATGTTCTAAGTGAGAATTTTGGAGATCTCCCTGCTCTGCCTGTCTCAGCATCCCTTTTTTTTGTTCCAATGTCTTCATTCCCATTTAGGGTACTGGCCATTTTTGATAAACAACTTTGAGATAATCAGGTGGGACTCACTTCAGAACAACAAAAAATGAGATGTGAGTAGTGCCACACTTTTCCAGTGATCTATCTTTTCCTCTCATCTGAAAGATAAGCTACTATAGAGCAAAGAAGATCTGTTAGATTCAATCCTCACTTGCTCTGGCCATTTTGACAAAAGACACTGCCACCTAGAGTGAATTATCCAGATTTTTGGAAATGTGCATATGAGACTTGCAGCTGCTTGTACATCTTCTCACTGCATTTGAAATACGTAAGCACAGCTTTCCTGTATCATCTTTTTCCAGAAGCTCCCAGTGTTTATAACTGTTTTTTCCTGACCCCACTGAAAATAAAGAAAAAAAATAAATAAATTTAATCCAGACTGAAGCTCAAGGTGCAGTTACCACTTTCAAGGTTAAAGTGACATTTCTATATAGCTCTCTTTCCCTGGGAGCACGTGTGCAACCTCAAGTACTTTCAAACCATGAATGTTCTGCAAAAGTCAATGCTTACAAACATCTTAAGACATTTGTAAACTAAAGTACTATTGCAAGACAGAACCAAAAACATTTCTTTTTTACCAGTAAAAGATTAAAAGGAACAGTTTTGAGTGGCTGAGGACAAAAGGACAATTATTCCTTCTCTGTTCTTTTTAAAAAGGCTGTTATGTCCAGTAAACACATGCATACATAAATACTAATAAACTTACAAGTAAACGATTTATTCAAATATTTGACTGTGATCTCTGTTTAACTCATAGAGTGTTCATGCTTTTCACATGAATTTAACATTACTTGCTTGAACTGAATATAGTGTCCTTATATATTATTTTTCAATTCTCCTTAGGCTTCCCAGGAACTCTTCCCTTAATATCACTGCATTTATAAAAATTTACAATGAAAATTTATGGGTAAGAATCCCAAGGATCCGGCTAAATAAGGAGATACATTTTAATTAAAGAATTTAAATGGATCTCTGAAAGACTGGTGCCAATCCTTTTTTTTTTTTTTTTGAGGTTTTCAATAAAGAAATATTATCTTTCAATAAAAACTGCTTCACTCTGGGGCTCATGTTACTCTGCCAGTCATTCTTCAGAGACAAAGCAAAAGCTTCTTACATGATATTTGAAAATGGAAAATAGACATTTTTCAATCCAAAGGGAGCCAAAAAATACATGTATTTGTGGAAATCTATGTTACTATAATATGTTTGCTGCAGTTCCAGTAAGAAAGAATACTGTGTGAATAGAATTGTAATGAAGGCAGCTACATGTGAAAAACCCTTTGTGCTGAGGTTTTGATTAAAGGTAAAGAGAAAAAGAATCTAGAAATAATAATAACAAAAATAATATAAAAAACAAAGATACCCTGCTCAAGCAGAGATTCTTGTTTACTTCTCTGATATCAAGGAATAGACCAACCCAATATTATTACCTAAAACAATAGAGAATTCACATTCTTATCGAGGTGGGCAACTGTTATTGACTAGTTCAAGTTGCAGCTGAACGTAGAATTGCTCCTGGCAAAAAAGTCATTAAGACATAGCACCGAGAGTTGTACAGATGCCTACAGGCACTCCTGCATTATCAGCTTTAATGGAGATGTTCATGATATTTGCTGAGTGTTTGCTGCATGAGTTACTCTGAGTCAGGAGAGGAACAAGAGGGTTTTCCATAACCCTAAGGTTATGTGTTGATGATCTTGCAGTTATAGACTGAAAAAGTGACTACGACTCAGTTTAATGACCCTCTTGGTTTAATGCCGCAGCATATCATTGTTGGCAGACATGAAACATCTGTTACAATCACATACCAGAGATTCTGTAGTGGTAAAGGAATAAAGAAGCAGATGGGTTCCCTAATGTCAATGGCGTTTGTGTTTATTTAGAGATCACATATTGAATCTCAGGCAGACTTTATGTTTTGGTCCCACTTCCAGCAGCAGGGTTTAGCACTGCTAATTTCAACAACACGAAGGCTTTTTGAAAGGCAGGATGACCAGATTATTGATACATCCTTGGATTTGTATGTCAAAAAAAAAGCTTATTTCCAGGAAGGAGGTTTTATTTTGGGGAGACTGAAGCCTGTATTTATGATGAAAATGTTAATTTTACAGCAGTTTAGATATACACATATCCAAGACAATTGCAGTCTGACTTCCAAGGTCATGCCAAGACTGCAGGCTTGACCCAGTTTTTGGCTCCACAGAAAAAGTCCCAAGGGTCTGTACCATGTCTGCTGGTGGTGTGACACCAGTTCCCAAGCTGGATGGAACAGGGAGAGCTCAGGTACACCTGTGTGTGAGGCAAAATTATCTCCAAGATTAAGATCACTGTTCCAGATAGGTATCAGTGTTGATCTGCATGATATTTTTCAGAAAAATGTTTATATTTTTATGGTTAATTTTTCCTGAAAACATCAGATTTTCCTTAAATCTTTGAGTCTTTCTCTCCCATAAACTCTTCACCTTGTACTTTGCTGTCCTCTACCTAAATTTGACACCTGCTAGATAGCTGAAATTTTCCTTTCATTTCTTTTCTTGTCAGAAGTTTAAGATTTGAATGTCATGATCACTGAGTCACCACACCAGCTGAGTTCAGATCCCTCATAATTTATCAGCTACGCAAATAAACTTATTTTACTTCATTATGTGGCAGGAATTTGAAGAGAAAATGCCTCAAGATGACTGAAATTCTATTGCCACCAAGCAGAGTCACTTGGGATTGTACACTGGAGATGGCGTTTACCTTTGCATCTTCCATCAGCAAAAGCAAAATTGCATTTACTACCTCCATTTAAAAGCAATCTTATCTCTCATTGTTCTCCTTTTTGGGGTTTTAGCTCCATCAGAACTGCTGTTAGTTATCAAATTCTTGGCTGCATCTCACACTTCTAATTAAATTTGAGGCCTCTCTTGTCCAGAAACCAGCAGAGAATAGTTAAATGGGGCTTCTATAGTGACTGATGCAAAACAGTTGTATTCACAATGAAATACAATTAAAATTTTAGTATATCTTATCTGCTACAGACAGTGATCCAGTTGGAACAAGCCAGTTGCTGCTGCCATGTCCTTGTAAACAGGGATTCAGGAAAGTGACTTTGTCTCTGCTGAATTGTGTGAATTGCATTGCTTTTCTTAAAAAAGACAAGAAAAAGAGGGAAAGTATCAAGGTCCAAGATGTATAACTTAATATATTTTAATTCTATGTGCCAGAATTATTTTGGGGATTTTCTTTTCAATCTGTGAAGACAAACTGATTTATGCCACTTGAATTTCTGTCCCACAAACAGTTGGAACAACAATCAGCCATTTGTTTCCAAGTCAGACAAAGGCTGTCGAGTTATGCATACTCATATGCAATATATTTGCCAGGCTTAGAGACAAGAAACCAACACAAATCAAAGCAGCAGCTACAAAAAATTACAATGTGCTTTTACAGTCAAAGTGCAAGAGTCCATTCCTCTCAGCAAACAAGAGAAGATGGTTGATTATATGGGAGGAATTAATCATAACCACAAGTATGTATCTTTTATAGTCCGTGATATTTGACAGTGGCTAAATAGATTTCTAAGCCTTCACCAAAGGAAGTATGAACAGAAAATCCTATGGGGAGCTCGAAAACTCTAGAAGAAATGAATTAAATGTGTTTGTGTTTCCCACTGAATCAATCCACACACTTTCTCTCTCCCCTATCTGTATTTTTTTATGGTTACCTTAAGGAGACCTTTAGCCATTCTTGGGAAATGAGGAAGAAATTCTCTTAAAAATGCAGGATTGCTCTTTTCTGTAAATGTGGTGGGAGAGGATAACTGTGTGAAACTGCTTTGCAATCTCTCTTGGAGTATTTTTAAAAAAAAAAAATCAATGACATTGAATAGGAGCCATCTGCCTAAGAGTTAGATATCTAGGCTAAGGAAATCTTGAATATACCACTTATACAATCAGCAAAGTGTTTGGCATCACCAGCAAGAGATTGATTCCACCTTATATTGGACACTTAAAGCAAATGGGACAAATGACCCTCTGGAGATGCCTGCCTTTTGCTGTGGATAGCAGTGCAGCCTAAGCATCTAACTTTTATCTAAGTGAAAATAAATTCACCCATACTACATAGAAACCAGTGTAAAAAAATTCCCTGTTTATGCCTACAGTCCACAATTTCATTATGCATTGCAGCCAAGGGATAGCTATCAAATTCCCATGGGAAATGTAAACCTCTAAGGGGATGGATTTGCAGGACTCAAAATGTCCCAAAATGTGAGACAAAAGATAAGCACTGGCACTTGGCTGAGCAGTGCTCTTCACCTTTCTCACAGCAGGCACTGGGACAGAGGCAGAGCTCCCCACTTATGGCCAGTGAAGGCAGCTTGGGACTTGGGATATGAATTCTCAGCTTGAGACAAATGTTTGGTGCCTCAGCACTCAGACAAGCAAGGGAAAACATTCCCTGGCAGTCCTCTCAGTACAGGCTGATTTTAGTGAGAAACAGCAGCTTTGATTTTAAGTGTCCGGGGTGAGAATAGAATCCTCCACTCAGCTTTTGTAATCCATAACAAAGGCTACAAAATATCCTTTTTTAGTACTAAGGACAGGTCCAGCCTATAGTGCATCTTCTGGATTTTGAGGCATCAACTTGAATAAAAGCTAGAGCCCATTTGGTTGCTGTGGCTCCTTCCACATCCACCTCCTTAGCATTCTGAGTGTTGTCCTCACTGTCAAAAAGAACAACATTCCCTTTTCCAGACCTCCCCTGTTAAATCCATGCAGATTTGTTAGTTAATGTTGTAAAGGAATGGTTTCATCAGGCTCACAGCAGTGCCTCTAAAAGATAAGTGTTTATAAATCCCTATTAAAGCTTTTGTGAGATGTCAGCATGGGGCAGGGGGAGAAGAGAGGAGGGAAAAATGAAATGGGGTACCTGGTGGGGCAACCAGGTGATGAGTTGATGGAAACTCCCACTCCTGCATTCCCTGAGCTGCTGCCTGGGGTGACAACCTGGTACCATGGCAGCTCCTGCTGTCCTGTATCCCAAAACTAGGCTCTGTATTCATCTTCCTTAAAATTTCACCCAGACTGAACCTAGAGATGAGTTCCATGTGGCTAATTCTGGTTGCTGTTAAATCTCTTTAACATGAATAAAGTCAGCCACTGAAGTTTTTATCAGAAGCTGGTCTTGCAGCTGGCAACACCCTCCCTGTGTTTCTATTACTAAAAGCCATCAACCAGGATTTATATTTCAGCCATACCATTTGTTTCAGTACACTTACAATTGTTACAGTAGGTTTCAGGCACAGAGTACATGAATTAGCTATTTCCAGCGACTGACAGATGTACAAAATACAGACACCACACACGAAGCACAAACAAATCTAATAATGATTTTTCCACCATTACCACTATTCATAGAGGAATGGGATGGATGGACTCCACAGTGCTGAAATAGCATCACTAGCTTTGTTCAAGCACTGCTCACTGCAATAGCATCACTTATTACAAATGTTCCTTCTCATGGTGCTTGATGAATGTGCTTTAAGCTGGCTTTTATTTTTGAACCCTGACTCAAAAAAGAAAGTTTCCAGAAACAGTCTGGCTATAGAAACTGTTCAATTAAAAACAAAACAAAAGAAAAACCCCGAAACACAAAACAAACAAAACTAAAAAACAAGCACCAAAAAGCTCCAAGAAAAAGAAAGTGATGTTTAAGTTCTAGATTTAGTTATAGTCAATACCCAGAAATAGCTTTACAAGATTGCATTTTTTTCCCAATCACCATTAATTTTATCCTGAAGGACAAGGGTAGAAAGAGAGAAAAGGCTTTCAAATATATGTAAGCCAGGTGATAATTCATCTATTTGCTCATGTCCATGGCTGTATCCTGACCTGATAATGGACCCACAAAAGTAGCTGCCTTATTTTTTTTTAATAAAACAATTTTAAAATATTTCATCCCAATAAAACATTTTCTTCTAAATATTTTAGAGTCTGAAATTGTTTGCATCTTACCGTATTACAAAAATGCAAGTCACTGTCAAAATTAAAACAGATTTGGACAGAAGAATTCTTTTAAATTCTTGTTTCTGAAATGTAAAACCAGCAAATTGTGACACCACAGTCTTCCTTAAAAAACCCCAGTGTCAAATGGCTTTTTGTTTTGAAAAAGATGTTTTGTACTGGATTTAGATTTTTCAAGAATGGAAAATATTGATTATGTTATTCTTTCCTAGCTCTCAGACAAGATGATAACTTACTTGTTGAGCCCTGGATGAATGATTGTGACTCCTTTCCTATCAGAGCCACAGAGCCCACATTTCAGAGCAAGGGATGTGAGGATGTTCTTGTGTTCTGCTCTGGTTTTTTGGGGCACTTAGGGTCGAACCCATCACTCCCTGGTTTACTGGGAACAGTTACATGCATAGGATGCCAAGTTTAATTTATGCAAATTAATCTGCATCAGACAGAGAGGAAGCAGAACACTGCCGTCTCCCACCTGATAATGCAAGATGACTTACACATCTCCAGGGAATAAAGGCAAACTTAAGAGGTTATACAGGAGGATCTCCTGGTGGTTCTTTGGATGCTCCAGAGACCATTCAGCAATACCTAAAGTGCATTTTCCCAGATATCAAAGCAATGCCAAAACATAAATATGGTTATCTCACCAAATAATAATAACTGAGCATGAATCTTCATAAGCCAGTGGTTGTGTCTTAGCTCTGTGTGTAAAAATAAAAGAATCATTCCATTGTGAATATATTCTTAAATTGTACTTGTGTTAGTAAAAACATGTAACCATGGAGTTATTTTTCTTACTGGAAAATTTTTTACGTTTCCTAATATCTCATGGATGTTTTTAGCTGTGATTGAGGGACTAGATGGAAATAATATAATGCTACAGGGAATCTTCTTGATCAAGCCTTGAAATGAGTGGATCACTAATTGAGGAATAGGGAAAAAAAAATCACTTGAAATTTTCCTTTGTCCTGTAAGGATGCACCACCTTAACAACAACTCTGTTCCAACAATTATTTCAAATTGCAATGAAGGAGAAGAATCAAGATGAACACATAAAACTAGATGCTTTCAGTCTAGATGCATCTTTTGTTTCTGGGAGATCTGAAGAAATTTTGATTACTGAGCTCAAAGTGGATGGGCACTTCCGTGGTGCACAGCTACAGCCTGAAGATTCAGAAACAGGAGTTGACTTTTGAGAAGTGAAAGTTAGTGAAAAACAAACTTGCAAAGAGCAACCAAAAAACCCCCCAAAACCATGCAGAAAAAACCTAAATCCTCCTGTGACAGATAACAGGCTGTGGCTAAACCCTGCTGAGCTCATTTTCAGTTTTGCTTCACAGACCTTGATTCAGATTACAGCACTTCAGGGACCTTAGGAGGTATTGACTGAGGAAGTTTTTGGAAGCCACGAAGTTTGTCTTGGGCTCTTGAGAGGAAGAGAACTGAGTGAATAGAGAATCCTCACTGGAGGACTGGAATAAAGCACATGGAGTTAGCTCAAGCAGCTGTTGCCTTGTTGCAAGCAGTGCGACAAGGAGGGATTTATATAAATGAAATAAAGTAAGGGAAGAAAGAACTAATGATGCAGATTATCGAGAGTATTATGCTGAAATCTTGGTAAGAAGGATGTGACTGTGCCAGTTGCAGTGTGGTGATTTCTCCTAGACTCATTGAAGCCATCTTCACATGTGAGCAGAGGCATTCAACCCCCTTGGCATTCTAATAAGAACATGTTTTCTGTGGAAAACTTTCTTAAGAAAACTGGTTTTCAAAATGGAAAATTTCCTTAATTTTTCTCACATCCATTGCAACAGTTAAATCAGTTTCCTTTACTGTTCAGAAAATCATATTTTTAAACAGAGAACCAGGATATGCAAAGTAGAAAAAACTTAACCCATAACCATTTAGTTTGGATTCTTTCAGACTTTGTCAGTAGTCAGGTTGGTTTTTAGCTGGTGTTAGGGCTTGGATCAGAGCTTGATTTCTCCTACAGTCTTCTGCCTCCTGTATGAAACCTTTGGAAACTTGGGTTGTGGGGTCATATCTGGACTCTGAGGTTTAGGTGTTAGTGATGTAGTGTCTCTAGAGAGAGACCCGATCCTGCAGAAGGGAGCTGTGGTAGATTTCTACTTCACTTGCAGGGTTTTCTACCTTCTTACCACATCTTTGTAGCTTTCCTCAATAAAGCTGCAAAAGCATTAATTTGGCAGCTCAGTTTGTCCCCCCACTTGATGCACCCTTGTTGCTCTGACTCTGACTGGGTACCTGAAACAGGAAAATATTCATGTCTGGTGACCCCCAAAAAGGATGCAGGGGGTCAAGCACAGCCCTGGGGACTGGGTCTCATGAGTTTGTGTCTGATCTCTTTCTACTTAATGCAACTTACAAATGCAGCTCACAAATCTACATGTGTTAATACTTCAAAATTACATTTGGAGATGCCTCAGTGAATTCTAGCAGGAAAAAAATGCAAATAAATGTAGATTTCTGTTATTATCAGCTTCATCAAAGCAAACAGCCAGCAGAAGGGCCATTATTAGACTTTGATAAGAGTGCGTATTGAATGATTTCCCTAAGGAATTCAGTAAAACTCATCTCATTCCATTTCCATTTATATAATAATATCAATTGTTTCACACAGAAACACCTGCAAACAGTGTTGTCTGACCTCTTTATTAATTTATTTTATTTCTTGAAGGGGAAAAATGCAAGAACTGCTCTTTTTAAGTACTATATTGTAATTTCAAAATGTGAGAAAGAGTCTGGAATAAAGGTATTCAGAGAGAAGCTGAGGAAAGTAGTGTCACAAATGAATAATCCTGAATTAATAAAGTAATGTCTCTGCAAAGAAAATGCTTTTGTGTCACAGATGAAGACGAGACTGAAAAAAAGAGAACCAGGAAAAAGAGAATGCCGAAGAACAAGAATTTCTTTCCTGAGAACAAATAAAATGATGGAATTTGGTATGAATAAGTGACTTCCACATCTTATAACATTCCTGCCGCATTTGGCAAGTAATCAAAGTTGATTTTCTTTCCATTCAAAGGAATCATCAGAATTATTAGCTTTTGTAATACCTATATATATATAAAGCTGAGACATGTTTATAACTCTATTTCAGTGCTGGAAAAACTTCTCTTGCATAATACTGTACAAGGTCACCCACAAAAATTCATTCCTAGAAACAATTGCATCTCCGATGTAAAATAAATTCTGCATGCATTTTATAGCTGATATTAAGCTGATATTATCACCTTTGTAGAAAATATCCTTCCCAAGGAATCTATTCTTACAGGGAATGTTTGTCTCCATGAAGGGTTTGTGAGGAATTGCAGGGAACAATTTGCTGTGAGTAACAGTGATTCAGTGCAGCTCTCTGCTAGTGATTTACCTTTCTTCTCTTGTGTAATCCTGCCAGACTCATGGTCTAGTTGCTTGGCAGGACTTTTAGTAAACAGTGCTTGGGCTGTGTTAAAATCATTAAGCATAAATGGTAATATAACCACTAGCAGTTGCATCTAACGAGAAAGGTGCAAAGATTTGCAAAGCCTTTGCTTTATTAGATAGGGGAAATTATGGGAGAAACTTGGGCCTGCAGAACAGAGAGCTGGAAAGACACCACAGAGCCTAAGACTCTTCCACATCCTAACCATGAAGTATTTGATTCCTGGTGAGAAATTTATAACTCTATTTTACCTTAAGGTTGATGGACTATCTTACCTTTGTGTGATTCCAAATCTCCCTGACGAAAATCTGCTCCACAGCCCCAGACCATTAAGAGACAAAAAGTTCCTCCAGTTTTGAGTCACTCAAGGCAGATTATGTACATCTGCTCAGGACTGTATCTTCTTTAGTTCAAACACTCCTTTTTTTTTTTTTTTTTTTTTTTTTTTTTTTTTTTTTCTGACACAGAGGTGATCTGTGAATGCTCTTCGTACTGTCAGAGAACAGAACAATGAGAAATGGTCACAAGCCATTTCCAGAGAGGTTCAGTCTGGACATTAGTAAAGAATTTCCTGAGTTTATTGGCAGTGACCACCAGGGAGGGTGTGGCATCCCCATTCTAACAGTTTTATAAGATTTTCTTTTAGAGCCATGGTGGACCTGAGCTACTGATGTTGACAGTACACACTCAAGCTGGGGCTGGACAAGGGGACCCCTGGCAATGCTTTCCAACAAATGAGTCTGTGATGGTTCCCAGATGTTTGATTCAGCAAAATTATTCTACTTCCTCTTGGGCTTTGTTCCACCAGATGAAACAAAATTAACTTAGGGTCTCTACTGTCTTTACAACCCCCTTTTTCACAACTACTTCTGTATTTTTCTGCTCAGTTCCATCTCCCTTCTACATTTGTATCCCAGTATAAATGATGTTTCTAGGAACCAGCTGGGAAAAGGCTGTTCCTTTTTCTAATGTCTTCTCCAGAGACATTAAATATTTTCTTCTGGAGGAATCTGTATATATCCAAATAAATATTTTTTTTTCTTGGTCAGATCTCCCAAGTGGCTCTTGCTCATCCTATTGTTGACTTATTTACCTAAATATTACTTTTCCTTTGCCACTTCCTAAAAAAGGATTCAAGAATAAATATGACTTAATTTCTATAGGGATATTGACTACACTTTCTGGGAACAAGTATTTAACTTTAATAATCTAATTTAAATTAATACAGACCTTAAAGTCATCTCATTCCTACTAGTAATATTCAGTTTTTCTTTAATTTTTTCCAGTTCCTCTAACTATGTGTCATAGCAAATTTCATAAGCACAGCCTCTCTATGTTACGTTTCTGAAGTAATATCATCCTGATGCCAGTTCTAGGGAATTTAAAAAAAAAAAAATCTTCCCTTCAGCTAAATATTTCTTATTTTAACACATACCATTGTAATCCCTTCTCTAATCATGACTTGCCTTGTAGTTACTCTACTAATAATGATTTTCTGCAGTGTAACTGCTCTGTTCCCATGTTGCACCCTATCAAATGCAGCTGTAGAGCCTGAATAGGTTATTTCCCTTACCTGAAAGAAAAGAATGGTTCCTTATCAACAGAGGAATTAAGCACTAATAAAAGACAGCAGTTTCCTTTATTGAGAATTGAAACTATGACTGTCTAAACATAGGAATATGGTGCCCCTTAAGGTATCCTATGGTATCTGGTCACCAGCTACTGTTCTACAATGTCACTGCTCTTCTGTGATCCTGTGTCACATCAGCCAAACCTGTGCGCCTGCATTGGATAGCCCAGGACACCTCAAAGGGCTCTGCATGCATTCTTCCAGGACACCAAATTGAACCAGCACTCTCCTTGTAAACTGTGTGCATTCTACAGCACAAATTTATGGGGCACATGGTGTTTGTTTGGCTGGCTGCTCAATGATGTCCACAGAACGACAGCTCCTCTTGGGAAAGAGCTGGAATTTAATAGGAGATTATGAACTTTATCCTATCCTATATCTGGGTGAGAGCTGATATCTGACCTTCCAGGATAGTCAATAAACAACCTGGTTTGGAGACTGCAGAGCTGCTCATTTAGCCCACTGTCCGCTTTAGAAGGACTGGAGTCCCCACAGACTGCAGCAGCTTTTTAAACACCTTGCCAGGCATTCAGATGTGGATGTCTGTACTTAAATCCCTTGATCTAGCATACATTCCCACCCTAAATTCCTGCTGCCTGCAAGTGAAGTGCTGAATGCCTGGATGTCTCCTTCCATCCCTGTGTGTCTGTTCACCCACCAGCAGAGCATTTGAACAGCTCAGTGCTTCTCTCCAGTGTGGTTTTAAGTGGCTGGTTTGATGAAGCATCCAGCTCAGGAGACTATTGCATCCTCTAATGAGTCTCAGTTAGGCCCTTGCTCACAGTACCTAACTGACATTTTTGCTTTGATCAGTGTCAGTCCATTAAACCCATCTCTCAGAGATCCCTGTGCTCAGCTTCATGACTATTGGGAGATTATTAGAATATAATCATAAGCAAATAGACATGTCTGCTCCTCTGGGCAATGATGTCATGGTCATTTTCTGGTCTGACACATCTTGCTTGTCAAAGTGATCCAGCAAGAATTTAAAGGAAGGTAAATTAACTGCAGTGTTGTCTTGTGCTGTGAATTTATGCATTTGTGGTGCTTTGGTTGATCACCTGCATTGCTCAGCTGCAACCAACTAAATGAGACCTTTTACTGATGCAGCATTCTTAAAGTCATTTGGCCCATTGTTCCTTATGTGCTTTTTAAATTGTCACAGTAGATTAACTAACTAATGGTGGCTGGGCAGGAACATTCATCCTGGGTAGGTTATTGCAGAAGCTGAATTTTTGCTTTTGCTATTGGGAGCAGCTGGTTCTGGTCATGGTTGGTGAGAGAGGACTGGGCCATTGGGCAGATCCAGATTAGGAATGCCAGTGTGGCAAAGGTTTTGTAAATACAGAATGCAAATGCAAACATAATGACCTCAAAAAATGTGATTTCTCTGTGGTATATAATGGCATGAAACATCCCACATCCCTTAAAATTCATGGCATAGGGATTTCTGAACCATAGCTGTCCTGGAAAATAGTCAATAACTTTTTAAATTTATTTCATCTATCTTGTTTAGTAGATGGTCATGTAAAAAGTTTCTGTGCATTAGAAATAATTCTAAAAAATGTTTTTGAGGTATTTAAGTTTCAGAGAATAAATATGGTGCTTTCTTGGGGATATTTTGAAATATTTTTACCTCTCCTCCCTTTCACTTCCCTCCCTTCCATCTGCCAAGTAAAGGGAAGTGCAGAAGTAAAAGGAGAAATGTAGAGTAATATTAGAATTTAGTCATATAAAAAGTATCTCAGCTTCAGAAAATTAACTTTTTCCTCCATAAACTAGAACACAATTTACAGACACAGGAGAAAAAAACCAAAAAGAATTAAGAAAAGCATAAAAAATTAAAGCAAGCCAAATCCACAACATTTTAATGAGAAGTCTCTATTAAAAGAGGATAAAGACTAAGTCAAAGACTATCTATATAGAATATAAATAATATTGGAGCATGTAAGAAGCATTATAGTTAAGGTTGGTTGCATATTGATTTCCACTGGTATGTAATTTAGGTCTAATTTCCCATGGAATCATAATTTTTAGTCCTTTAAATCCAGGGATAAGTGATAAAACACTGAAGGATTAGATGAAAGCATTCACGGAACAGAGATCTCCTTTTCAAGCCTTTCTCTCCGCCTCTCCTTTTAGACAGAGAGAAATAGTTTCTCATCTGAGCAGGTGAAGGTTTTTGAAGCACAGGAGGGAGTATCTATGCATCAGCCTTTCTGTCTGCCTGTCTGTCTGTCCATCTGTCCATGAAAGTCCCTGTCACACTCACACGTGGGTGCCAGCGAGGGGAGGAGGGCTGGCAGGCAGACAGTGAGCACACAGTGACAGGGGACACCACTGTGGTGTCACATTTGGGGGTCATAAAAGGCTAATGGAACACAAGGAGGTTCACCCCCAGCATCACTGGGAACTGATATTGTCAGCAAAGGAGCTTTCAGGCTCAGGGCTCCATTTAAGAGGCCAAAATTGAAGCAATCTAAGCTGCATGTAGACGTGGGTTTCTGAATTACTCCCTGCCTGGAATACCAGCAGGGCTCAGGGCTGTGTGACTTACACAGTTGTGTGTTTGTCTTTTGGAAGTGGGGAAATCTGCAAAAAGGAAGTGAAGTTTCTCAAAGAAAGGCAAGAATTACTTCTGTTAATAGAGAAGGTGCATATTTATGTAGCTTGCCTTTTCTCTAGACAGCAAGGAACAAAACGGCATGAAATACAGTGTTTTCCCAGGAGTTAGATCTTGACGATTATTTATAAGGAGCTCCCATAAACCACTTTAACAGTATTTTAATTTAATGCACTTAGTGCTTTCATAGTTGTTGTAAGCAGAGGGAAGTTTTACGACACAGCTGAATGTGCACTGGGATACATATTGTTGGCACTTAGAACACAGGAAATGATGCCTTTCTCCAGAGAGCAGCCCTGCTGGGCACACGAATCAGCTACCTACACACAGCCCTCCTGAGTCCATGTGAGCTGAAAAGAACAGCCCACTTCTCTCCACAGAGTCTTCTAAACAAAGTAAAACTGATATTTTTGATTCTTTTCTTGTTTTGCCTTAGATGGAGCAATTTCATTTGGTCTGGAAGAGGGCAGTGGGCTCACACTTTATCTGCCCTGGGAGTAGTTGCCTGCTGTGCAACATCTCTGTGCTGGCAGGGCTTAGCTAGCCACAGCTACTGGGGGAGTAACAGCATGAACTTCAGGGGCCTGTGCTGTGGAGGACTGCAGACTTTAGTGTTTCCCTTCATTGTGAAATCTTCAGCAAACAAATAAATCCCAGAAAGAACCTGCTCTTGATTTGGAGGCATATTCATCTGGCAGTATCTGTTGTGAGAAGTCTGCCTATTCCCAGAAGCAGCATATTCCAGAAGAAAAAGCTCCTCCAAGGTAAATGCTGTGGTAAACAGATGGAGTTTGAATCTACATCTCTTTTCCAGTGTAAATGAGATTAATCCACCTGAAGCTTCTGTGAGTGTCTCCTGGCAACTCCTTAAATTCCCAGTTGTCTTCAGCAAATCATGACATTAAATAGCAAACAATCCACTGAGACAAGGGGCCATGTCTCAGTTCCACTGCTCATCTATGTGACCGTGCAGACATTCAGCACCTCATCCTCAGCACCACTGATGGTTACTGTGACACTGACAATTCATTTTACCAACTTGTTTCTAGATGTGCCCTCCCCATCCTATGAAAGTTCAGGTGCATGTATGCCCTGTGTAGACTCAGAAAATGCTGTCTTCTTGAGACCTGCAGAGCTGTGGCTGCTTTTCACCCCTTCAGCCTGCTTTCAAGAGCTGTGAGCTTGGGGCCCACTATAGAACTCTACCAATGCACTGTGGAAACTCAGTATTTTGAGCTTCCAAGGTAACTCAAATTTGCCAGATGTTGTGATTGCTTACAACCAAGGTTGGTCAGTCTGCTGTCACCTCCACAGTAAAAAGCCCTGGAGAAAGTGTAACCATTCATAGCCACAGGCTTCTGGGGAGAATGGAGGTATCCTGCAGAGTGATTGTCAAAACAAGAAATGGATTTCCCTGGTGCAGTGATAGAGATGTACAGCAAGTTTCAGCAATCTAATTAGTTTCTTGATCAGAGGAAGACAACTCTTCAAGGCAAATGAAAAGGTCATTGCAAATCCCAGAGAAGTATTCTTGTCTTTTGTCATATTTGCTGACAGATATTTAAATACAACCACTCACTTTTCCTGTAGATAGTCAGCAGATGCCAGACAGCTGCCAAGCAGCAATGAGTTTGTACCACTGCCCTGACATACCAACAACAAGGAAGTGGATAAAATTGCTAAGTGTTCTTTCTGGGCTGCTGGGAGACAGAGCCGTGGCAGCTAACACTCACAGGTCTGAGTGATGCTTAGAGGACGTGGTGACTTCTCTGATGGCTTAGCCTGGTACACAATATTAGCAAGGGAAAGGAAGAGTCTCTCACTGAAGCGTTACGAGAGGATGTGGGAGACGGGATCCTCATGAGACTTGCTGTATGATATGACCTTGGCAAATTCTCTTAATATCTTTCAGGACTGCAACCTAACTACACATTGACTGCAAGAATGACTTCAGGTGCTGTGGATGAGGTGGGTTTATTCACCTTCTCTGTCTATAAAACAGGGACAAGGGTACTTCCTTTCCCCACCTTTTCATTATCACTTCTTTTAGCTGTAAAATCTTCAAGGCAATTATGATGTGAATGGATATATTCACATTATAGCACAGGATCCTACATAAAGAAGATGTTGACATGAATGAAGCCCTCATGATTAGAGGAGTAACAATTTTTATTGCATGCATAAAGTGTACAACCAGGTTTCAGTATTAATCAATATTTTTATAGGAAGACAAGAAAAAGTACTAGCTCCTTCCCATGGTACCTCATTCCATTAACCAACGTGACCTTTCTTCCTCTGTCAGGATTATTCAGTGTCCCTGTTCCATGGTGTCCTGCTTCCAGAACACTTTCCAACCCAACATGGAAAGAAAGTGTGTTGATAGGCCACATGGACACTTCTCAGAGAGTGGAACAGATATATTGATTTCTGTAGAAATGTTCTTACAGCTGGGAACAAGAGATTTCTTGCTGGGAAAAGACTTCAGCATTTAAGTTATGAACTTGGAGAGAGAGTAGGGGATTTTACTTAGACTTGTGTATTGCAGACAGGTCATTGTCTGCACTTAGAGACCTGGTGAATCAAACCTCAGGTTTCAGATCATTAGATGATAAATGCATAAATCAGTTAATTTACTAATTAGGTAGAAATGCGCCTAAAAAAGTAGAAGTTACTTTTCTTTTATTGGAAATGTGATGAAAACAGGATGGATATAATATCCTATCCTCTTGAAGGAATACTAATCCATGGGTTAATAGCATGCATGTGTTAAAATCATAAATTCATAACTTGATGGGTTCTTTTACATGTATGAGTTTATCACTCACTGATCATCTCTCCCAAAACCAAAGGTAAGATTTCACTTTCCTTTGACTTCCATGCCCCTCTGGTATGCAAATGGACAAAATAGATGTGTGAAATATCTTTAGGTGTTCAAGAAAAAAAGAAGGAAGAATGACATGATGTAAAACCAAACTCAAAGAACACATTTGCTCCCTAAAAAGCAGTGAGGCTTTTTTTCCTCCTTGCTTTTCCAAATCCTGCTTGCACAAACAATATATGAAATGCTCAGAAGGAAATTCTGCCTGTTAGTATCTATATCTTCTTGAATAAATCTTCAGACAGAGCAAAACTTACAAGTCTGATCCGTTTTAATCTCCAAGTAGGCCCAGGAATTTAATTAATATTATTATGGAAGCTAGAGGATGGTAGCCCTCCTTCCCATCAACACTGTTTAATTTCATGGGTACACATAAGGTGCATTTGTGTCATTGACATCGTGTCTGCCAAAGCTTCTAGTACCACTTCATAAGGCTGAGCTGCATCTTGAATTGCTTTGCAAGGTGCATCTGGTGAAAAAAATTATTGCTTGATGCACATTGGGACCTGAAGAGAACAACATCTTCTGTGTTGTTCCTCCCATAACCTTTATGTCTCTCTGTGTGCACATAAACTATATTCTGTCTATACACACTGCCTGTCAATAGGCATGGAAAATGGCTTTCACAGCATTTACAAATGTTCAAGGAGAAGAAAGGGGGTTTGTAGGAATATTGAAGTTCAGATTCATCACAGCAAACAGAGAGGGTTGAATTACAAATCTGAAAGAGGAATATTGAGAAGGAATTTAACCTTCTTAAAATGGGGTTTTCTTTCTTTCTCTCTCTCTCTTTCTTCCTTTATTTCTTCCTTTCTTTATTTTCCTTTCTTTCTCTCTATCTTTCTTTCTTCTGTAGGAATACACAAACTCTAACCCCCTGGGAATAAATTCATCTTAAGAAATTGACAGAAAACCAAGCTTGGGACAAGGAAATTAGCCCTTTCTAAAATTGTTTTTCACCTGATCAGTTCATGGCTGATGCCTGTAGCATTGTAAAAGATAGGATCATGCATAGAGCAGGAGTGAGAAGCCAGAGCTGGGAGAAAGGTGGAAATGTCCTCTCCAGTGGAAATTCTGGCTTCTCCCACTTGAACTGGCATGGTAGGTACAGCACTGGCTGGCTCAGCTTAGGTCCTACATGCACAAATTGGGATGTCTCTTCTGAGTCAACTTGTTTATAGACATGAAAAGAGCAGGAATATTTTAGAGCCTGCCACCAGGCTGTCCCCCTTGGGCAGAGGAGCTGTTTGAAGTGTCTACACTGGGGAAAAACTTGGTTTGACATTGTCACTTCATAGGACAGCTTCCCCCATACTCCATTTCTGATCAGACCCTAACCAGGAAAAGACTTTGTAACCTGGTTTTGATACCCAGTCCCTTCCCTTTATGCTCTAACTTTTTTTTTCTTTCTCTGACTTTATAAAGTACAGCTCACTTGTGTTCTCCTTTCTGAAGTAGGTGTGATTATTTCACCACTCTATGTATATGGCAACTGAGAGATGCAATTATGATGTGACTTATTCAGGTTGTGAATGTGCCTTCAGACAGCTCCCAAGCCTCCCAAGTGCCCTAGGTGTTTGTTTTTACCACAGAAGTGCATTTTCTCTGAATCAACTAACAAAAATAGCCTCTTTTATTAATATGCTCATAGCATAACTCTTAAAAGAAGGAATATCTGTTCCTAATTTGTCTTGCTTGGATAGAAATTAACATTTGAACTCCACAGGAAGAAAAATCATGTCCATTAATAATTCCTCATTCTAATATTTATCATGTAAAAACTAGCACAGTCCAGATTATGGCACTAATGCATTGTGACAAAACATTTTTTTAAACTGAATAAATAAGTTTAAATTATAAATCTTAAATTACAATTTGAATTTCAACTATTATGAAAAGGAATACTAAGGAAAACAATTAGGAGGTCAAAGAAAATGTGGCATTTAAACAATACAAAAATAGGGAGGTGGTTCATTTGGTTGTTTTTCTTTAAACTTTTATATTTTACTTTGTTCATGGATTGGAATGGAATCTATTTAAACAAGAATCTGAGGTTAATCTAAAGTGACATTTATTTTAGTTTTAAGTCAGGAATGCAAAACAAAATCTTTCTAGTCAGAGCAGCCCACTGTGTTTGTTGAGTCCTTGTGGATTAAATAAATTTAAAAATAAAATCTAAGTATATTTCAAAACTCACCAGAATGCTGAATGTAGGAACAGGCATAGGTTTTTTTCCCCAGAAAACATTTAAAAAGCCTGAAGCAAGTTAACAGTCTAAAGGCTATTTTTGCCTGATTTCTTCTGCCAGGAGCAGTGGCAGGAATATTCTCCCAGGAAGTTGTGCAACACAAGATGCAAACATTTTGGAGAGAAGCTGAAGAAACTTTTTGCAGATCTCAAGCTGCAGAGGGAGTTCAGGTGCTCATTTAAAGATTATTGGCAAGATGAAATCCCAGATTTCTCCTTACCTGATGAAGCCTAATTACTTTATAAGAGAGCAGTGGACTAAATTAGCCTCTGGAGGTACCTGTACCTCTCCATTACCTCCACAAGGAGCGTCGGGTGAAAATGCTCAACAGTTACCTGGGCATTAAGTACAATTTTCAGAAGTTAGCAGTATTGCTGAATCTTTCTTCCTCCCTCCCCACCCCATTATACTGGGTGCATAACATGTGCTGAGGATGCTGGGTTTGGGTTTGTGCAGTCTGAAGAGAAGGCTGAGGGGTGCCCTCGCTGCTCTCTGCACTCTCCTGACAATGGGAAGTGGTGAGGGAGGTGCTGGGCTCTTCTGGAGGCTGATGCCTCGAGTCTGTCAGTGTTTAAGAGGCATTTGGACAAACTTCAGGAACGGCCCTGAAGAGGTCAGGCACCTGAACTAGGTGATGACTGCAGGTCCCTTCTAACAGGAATATCCTACGCTATCCTATATATGTGTAAGCCTCTACCTATATTCACATACATATTCCAGACTGTGGCTAACACTGCAGAGCTTTCAAGATAGAATGAGGCTCTTGTTCCTGAAACTCCCAGCTGCTCTGCACAGATAAGTTTACCTGACTTATGGAGAGATATTGGATTTATTTTCACCTGATTGATGCATCTTTCATTCAAACCCAACTGTTTCTGGTCAAATGTCATACACAAATTTTTCAATGTGAACAAAGATGAAAGTGTACTCTCTTGCTTCCTTTGTCCTTATGTTAACTACTCCAGGACTGAAATATTGCAGATTTTCAAAGGAGAGGGACAGTCTGCAGCCAGGGGATTCTTGCCAATCAGAACACGACCCATTCTGCAGACAAAGAATCTGCACAGAGATTCAGCACAACACAATCAAAAAAAGATCAGTGACATTCATGGCAGATATATTTTCAAGCCTCTTGTCTGGAAGAAGCTCCTGTGCACTGACCTTATATATGGTTTGTGAGACTGGGCTGGTATTCTGAGTGTTAAAGTGACAGGAGAAAGAATACTTGTCTTTCTAAAGACTTTTGTGCCTTTGGTAACAGCTTCAGCTGTGATGTCTCTGAAGACCTGTCTTTGTGACAGTTTTGTGATTTCGAGTGGGCAAAAAAAGGAGGAATCCTTTAGTGAGATTTGGCTGCACCACTACACTTGTCAGATACCTTTTAGTATGCAAACCAAGAATGGTTCTAGTTAAATCCAATTCTAGTCTTTTTTGTTTCTATTTCTTGAAGTATATAAATCCTAAACTTTTTCAACCCCTCCAGACACAAACATTCTCCCTCATTCACAAACACAGAGCCAAGTCTTACTTTAAAAAAGCCAAAATAACAATTAAAACCAAAGCCACTTTGGTATTGAAAAGACTCAGAAAGAAAATTCTGCTTGTCTATTTACTGGAAAAACCAAACCCAGAAAAACACCTATTTAATGTGAAGCTAAAAGATGGTTGTATGCACACACACACACAGACATACACACACACACTGGTCCTTCTGTAAAAAATCTGTTCTGGGTGGGAGAAGAGGTTTGGCAATATGGATGCAGATACGTTAAATTCAGAATAACACATAATTTAAATTCAGATATACTCATAAAGGTAAAGAAAGGTCTTCTTACAGGTGAGCAGCACAGAGTTAGAGGAGAGCTGACAGGGTGAGGATTACTCCTGCCATCACTCCTGTGATGTGTAGTTTTGCTGTTTCCATAATCTACTAACTACAGACATGCCCTATGGATTTGCCTGGAATTTGAGAGACCCTACTGAAATGTGTCACTTTGCCCCAACACCTTCAGGTGAGGTCCTAACATCAGTCATAAATCTCCATGGACTCTTTCTCCAGAAGAGGAAGCAGGGGATTAACAGGTTCCTGCCAGGAGTTACCTCCTCAGCAGAAGGAAATGTTATTGACTGCTCAGTATTGCAGTGTATACATCATCCTGGGAGCTGCAGCAGAAGGAAAATTGGAGCAAACTGCTCCTAACACAGAAATGTCAATGGAGGGCAGGTAGAACTGCTGGAGAAGATAATACCTGGAATACCCTCAAGTGTTACCAAAAGACATGATCCTTTCTTCCTCTCCTCTTTGCAAACAAGGAACATTGCCTCACAGGTGTAGTATGAATAATTATAATTATATATATTTAAAAAAACCTGCGATACTCAGCTATGCTCTTAATGGAAATTACTTGAGTGCCACATAAACATCAATCCAACCAGCAATCTGACCTCTCACAAAGAGGTATTTTGCCCTTCAAAAGGTCTAAATTCCAAGGCAAGTATCAGGATTTTAAATAGCTTGTTTGATAGAACCAGAATGATCCATTATTAGTCATAGTAGAGGAAAAGCAAGCTAATGCCCTTGCAGGGGAAGGAACACGTCCCTCTACACAGCCAGTCACAGACATTTTTCAGTGATTATCATTCATGAACCCTTCCACCTTCAAGCCAGTTCAACCCTGCCTGGTATTTCCTCAACATGGACAACATGACAATAAAGTGTCATCTCTACTCAAAAAAAAAAAAAAAAAATTGCTGTCTTGTGAGCATGGAAGTTTTAGTTTACCTAACAACACTGAAACAAAAGTTATTGCTGCTCATTGGAGTCATAAATGTCAGCAGTGGCACTGCAGTGGAGAGAATGGTCTCAGCCAATGCTGTTCATCCACACTTAATGAGAGGCACAGCCAAATGCAATCGTAGTGCTGGGCAGAGTGAAACTCTCTGGTACCATTACATTTTATCTCCAGTAATAAAATCATGCCCATTAGGCCTTCAAGAACTTGAACATGATAGTGGGGAGATAAGCATGGTGTAGGGATAGTTCATTTTTAATTGCTAAATCATTCCCTGCTAGAACTCTAATGGCTGAGATGAGGCTTCTCCTACTGGTTTCAGTGTTCATAGTTTTAGCCATAGTTTTTGGCTTTGGGGTGGGGCTTCACGTTGCTCTGATTTTTGCATAGATACCACAAAAGTGGAGGGTGATTGATGTAGGAAAGTAGAAGGCTGATACTCTGAGAGTGAGGGGTTATTCAGGAAGTGGTTGTTTTTGAAAGGAATTTGCAATTTCATTATTTTTTTTCTCACTCTGCCAGCTTTATTTACCTGTGCTTTTGATTTCCTTTTTTTTTTTTTTTTTTTAAGATTTTGAACCGATGCCAGAAGTGAGAGGCCTCCCTTCCTCATTCACTTTGTGATGGAAGACATCAGTTTTCCGTACAGGCTAAGCACTGCTGAGGGGAGTAGGAGTTAGGGTCTGTGAATCACAGCAGACGGTTAATAAATGTAGATTCATGTGCAGGGATGAAGTAAACAACATGAAGATCTCATGTCAAGCCCACAAATGCCTTGTTTTGACTTTTCAGAAAAATATGGGTATTTTAGGATCTCGGAAAAATCAGTTGACAGATTTTCCAATAGCAGCCACAGGTAGAAAACTTGAGATTTCCTAAGACAGATCCTGGTAAATCATGGCATGTTTCCACAGCAATATCTGAGCACTCTGGGAAGGGAAGCATTAGCCAGTACTAATGCAAACATACAGATCAGAATTTGAGGAGGATGTCGGTGTTAGCAGGCTTTGCATTTACAGAGAGAATCAGGTGCTCTGTAATGAGTGGTATGTCTCAGCTTGCTCTGAGTATTCCTAGCCCAAGGCACTTTAGCTGCAGATGGTTCATGTCTATGAGCTTTGTTGTGTTTGTGGGACAGTTTTTTGGGTTTTTTTGGAAGCAATGTCTTGGTAAAATTTAGCAATAACAGCAATAGGCTGTATGAGAAAAAAAAAACTAGTTTTTTGTTGAAGTGATCTTCAGTAAAAAGATTAGGCTTGCTGCTTGCTGCTTTGAAAGAAAATGTGCAGGTGAAAAGACAGGAAAGGAATAGAGCATTTGTCCTTTTTTTTTTTTTTTTTTGTTCCAGCTTCATCAACACAGCACTAATTGACATAATCACTGCGAGCTGCTGCTGTTCTTTTAATTTTTCCCACAGGCAGCTTCTTCCCTTGGTGTGCCTGTATCAGTTGGGAAATTAAGAACCACTTGCTGACAGTGATGTAGGCAAGGGAATGAATGACCACTGAACTGTTGCACAGTCTATTTGACTGGCATCCCAGGATGCTCAAAGGTTTTGAAGAAAAAGAGGTTTTGCTGGCAGTCTGCATTACTTTCAATTTTGTTAAAGAGAATATTTTTTTCCCACCAAGCTAACAAAGGGAATTACCTGGACAAGCCCTAAAGGAAAGAACAAGAATGTTGTATATAATAGGTACATCTGTATACTGGAGGGACCCACTGAATCTTGGGGAGACATAAGAAACTGGGACTATGGATCAGGATGAAAAACCAAGGTGTTTCAGTGGGTGTGTGTGTAGGTGTAGTTATTCCCCTAAAAAATAGTGAAAGTATAAGTGTGCAAGGGACTTCCAGCTGATATCTTCCAAATAAAAAAATTACTTTGTGGAGGATATGAGATTGCTGAGTTGGCACGATTGCCTGGGCAAAAGGCAAAATATTTTTTATCTTATTATTTTATTTCAGCTTTGCCTGAATTGGGAACTCTGTGGATCAGTGCATTAGCCTATGGGAAGTGCATGCCTTCTACTCACAGCCTCTTTTGTGTTGGCCCTCACTGTTGAACATTTTTTCTTATAAAGCACATGATTCCCTTCTCAACATCAAATGTCACAGAGACCGTGGGAAACTTGGGTCAGTTCAGCCCAGGCCCTGTAAGAGATGAGGCATCTGGATGCCCATCCCCACAGGCACTGCAGGCAAATGTTGCTCAGCATCAAAGCAATTTTCAGTGTTTCCAATCTAATGGAGACTGGTGCATGGAAGCACCAGATTTTCCTATTTCTCTAAAAAGAAAAAAGAAAACGAAACAAAATTTTTGACTTAGCATGAGAAGAACACAAATGTGGAATTACCAGAAATTTCACTTTTTGGCAAGCTCTGATAAGTGCAGTAAACATGAGCTAAATCTATTTTCTTTTAGAGGAGTTTGTAGTTGCATCTGATTTGTTAGGAGGGAAAGATGTAGCAGCTATACTTTGGTGGTGTAAGGTATCAATTAAGCAGCAGGAGGTGCAGGGCATACAGCCTGTTTATAACTCACATTTCAAATTGTTTCTTTTGTGGAGAAAGAAGTAAGTACCCATCGTGCCTCTTGCCAGAAGGTTTAACTCCAGCCATCCATTCATTATGACACATTTGTCTGATGATTGCCTATACAGTGGCATCAGCAGTGCAAGTTTCAAACCCAGCTGGTTTCTCTCTGATACAAAGGAGACAATTCAATTCCACATGAGCATAAGCTCAAATTCTTTGTTCCATGGCTTCTCTTTCCAACAGGAAAAAACAAATTGTGCCATTTTTGTGGCAGATGTACATGAAAATATTATAAATAGGGAACAGTAGTGAGTGCTTTCTCTCAAATAGTCAAGGAAATCCTGACTTTTCTCCCAGAATACTTTAATGATCTTGTGGAAATCACCTGGTTTCCCCAACTCCCAAAAAAGGGCAATAATATCTTAGCATTTCAAATGTGTGTGGAAATGATAAATACTTATTCAGAGATACTCAGGAAGAGGACTCAGCAGAAGCAGATTTACAGATAAGTGATATCCTTGTTTTTAAGTATCCATGAAAGCAAAAGTGATTAAGTGACTCTGCAGAACAAGAAAAACTGTTTAGTTGTAAAGCTCTGCAAAATGGCATAGTGTGACCTAAGCTCAAGAAATTAGTTCTCATTTTCTCTTCATGTCATGAAAGTTCCAGCTGCTCAATGAAAGCAGCACAACAACAGTTTGACATGGAGTATTGTATGAGACATTTATATATCTATTCAACTTGACTTTTAACTTCGTCCAACATCATCCAGCTTTCAGCTTAACACCCAAACACAAGAACCTCAACTCTAAAGAGTCATTCTACATAAACAGCGTCTGTGGACCAAGCTTTGGCTTCATCTCTTACCCACAATGTTACATCCTCCAAGAGAATCTGCAATTGTTAGATGTGTTCTATGGCCCAAAATTTGCAAGCATGAGGCCAGTCTGCATAAAGAGATACCCACCAACATCTGCACACACAGGTGAGGCAGGCAGAGTTTTATTCTGTTTCCAGAGAAGTCCAGCTCTGGAATCCAGTGAAGCACTATGAGGCAAGCTGCTGGAGTATGGACTAGCCTCTTAGTTCCTTCTAAGATTAGAGACCTATCATTAGTGGATGCCATTTATGAGGATGTACCAAATTAAAGTTGGAAAATCTATACAATACATTAAGATAAGCCAGAATCATAAATTCTTAGAAGACTTTTACTTGCTCTATTCTAACCCCACATGAAAAATGAAACAATGTATTACAAGGAAAACTTGAAATTATCACTTGTTTGCTCACATTCAGAAGTAGAACTTCAGTGATGGTAGGAAAAAACAATCCATTTAATTTTCCTATTATCACCGTTGGCAGTTAAATATGAACTGCTGTGAAATATGGGGGTTCAGGCTCCAAAATCTTTGGTGTAGAGGTGTGGAAGATGGAAGTGGAAGGGCAACAGAAGTAAATAATTGGATCAGAAATCACTTGTAAGACCCAGGAAGATGTGAGTCTTGAGTGGGGAGGAAGGAGTAAGAGAGAAGATAAAAGTCAGAGCAGACTTATGCAGCAGTCTGATTGCCAAGAAGAGAAATTGTTGTTCTCATGTTTCTTTTTCCTCTGGCAGAACCAGAGCCACAACTGAAACAAATGAGGTGAAACTGTGATCATAAAAGATCTCCTGCCTGCTGCCATGACTGAGATAAGAATGAAAGAAACTGACACAGGACCTAATTCAGGGCAAGACTGGGGCTTTGTAGAAAATAAAGCAAAACGATAAAAGAAAGACAAGACTGGGATAAGTGATAAACTGTGTCCTCCATCCTAACCCTGTCATTTTTTAAGCTAATAAATATGAAGATTAATTGACAGAAATAGAAAATTCACTGCTGTTCATGGGATTGTCAGTGTTTGCAGCAGGACTGCCCACTATGTCATTGATGTTATTCTTTCCTTCCCTAGAAAACAGAAGCAATTAACTCAGCTAAATGTGATTCCATTGAGGCTGGGTACTCATTGTAGCGGGGAATTATACACTAAACTGTGTTAAAGAAAAAAGACAACAGGCAAAAAATAGAAAATGAAAACTGGAAGGACCGCAGTTATTTGTGAAACTGTTTCAAATTTTGCAGATAGTATCAGCACTTCTCCCTTGCACTGAAAAAAGGAAATGGTTTGTGTATAATTGATTTTTAAAAATTAAAACTATAACACTTCACTACTGTCAAAATGAGAAATAATACCTTGGATGTAAAGCTTTCACTAATTGAGAATTTTAAAATAAAAAGTTATGAGTGTCTTTCTTTAAAATGAAAACTTGGCAATATGAAATGTATTAAAATGTATTTTAAAAAAAATATAAAGAATTTTTCAATGCCAAAATAAAATGAATCACTTTTCTTGGGATTGAACACAATATCTACAGATGGCTTTTAGGAAAAATAAAAATGACAAAAAAGATATCTCCATTTTCATTTAATCTACAGCAAGTTATTTTCCTGATTTTTAAAGTCAACTGCTGAATAAAAGATCTGTTCTTCATTCTGATCTAGTTGTGATCTAGACAGGGTGATGTGAAGAGCCATAGTCCCTTTAATTTACAGACAAAAAAAATAGAGCACTGAGAGAACAGATGACTTTCCAAGATTACATTGACAAGTAGATGGCAGGTAACCTAAACACCATCTTAAATAATACCCTAATTTTACCTCTACTGCATGGGGAACAGCAAATGGACTTTCAGACTGCAATATACAGGCAAATTCTTTCTCTGTATAAAATAAGACTTGCCTATCTAGAAGTAATTTGCACAGCATTTCAAGGTATCCATCCCAGGTCTTCACATTTGCTGACAAGGGCAAGCACTTGTGGATAAGACAGCCACAAATTGATCATTATCTGGGGCAATAACTGAAGATGAAATTCCCTTTTCAGCCCTGAAGTCCTTACTCTCCAGTACATCCAAGAGGATGCCTGAGGATTTCATGAGCAATTTTTCCACCACAATGCAAATTAATCTCTTTGAGACCCTGATATTTTTTAACAGGTGTGTTGCCTGGAAGTAATTTATTTGGCAGAAATGATCCAGTTTCTTTCCTCATGCCTCTGTGATATGCTCAGGACCTGCTTTTTCCCTTACTGCTGTGTAACAATCTCAAGGTTAAAGCAGCTGAGAGTGTTCTGTTCATGCATCCAAGCCAGGGAAGCACAACACTGAGGTTAATGCATAGTCAAGAAGGGAAGTTTGAGCCCCAAATTCACACTGGTTTCAAGAGGAAATTGAAGTGCTCTAAAAGTCACTCACTGCTGGCCTATATCTTACTTCAGCCAGGTTTTCTTTCTGGAGAAGGTTTCTCAGCTGGAGGCATAAGGAGAGCAGCTGGTAGCTAATGAGGACAGAAATGGGATGGCAACAAGGCAGTTCTGCAGGGCAACCACTGAGGGCACTGAACTGCAATGGGCATTCAAGGCTTTATGGAATTTAAAGGCAATTTGCCTGCTGCTGTCTTTGCTTTCCCAAGATGCATGTGGAGAACAGAGAAAACAGAGTGAGAGCTGAACTGAGCTGGCCTGGGAATGAAAACAAATTTGGACTGTGCTTACACTGCTGCAACTTTTACACTGGTAGAATTTTGAGGACACTAGGGGATCCTGGTACAATAATTGTGCTTTTGTTGCCTGCTCAGAGCTCTGAAAACCTAATCCCATATTCTCAGTCTGAAAAGCATAGGTTACTCTGGGACCAGTTACTCAACATATATTCAAACTCTCAGAAGTGGATATACTGTCCTTACTCAAAGTCACGTTTGTAATGTGGGCATCAACACAGAGAAGTGCTCAGATATAAGATGACTATTTAATTATCAACAGACACAGACCCAGCTGCTGTTGCAGTTAGTGGAAATTTTCCCTTACTACACAATAGGAACTTCAAAGAATCTATATTTTAGCTTTTATTTTGGCATTCATTCAGTATCTTGTAATGACCAGCATAAAATCTTTCAAATCACTAAAGGACCACTCACTGCAGGGGAGGAACATCTGTACACTTCCAGAGAACCATGACCTTCCTGTGCTAAGATCAAGAGCTTATTTGACTGAGATTTCAAGCCCTTTTTAGATAAACGGAGAGGCAATTACTCCCTGGCTCCTCTCTTTTCTGTGTAGAGGGAACTTTGGCTTTCTGAAGCACCAATTAAAAAGCCCCACAACTCTCTCTTTGAATTGCTTCATTACTCCTGTTAATTGTCTCGTTTGAGTCTCTGCCAGAGTGAAAGTACCTTGTTACAGAGCTATGAACCTACAATCAACTTTGAAAACTTCCACTTTACAAGTGCAATCTTGTGCCTTTTTTTTTTAACCCCAAATTAAAAGGGAAAAAAAATAGAAAAATATATTGGGTGTTTCCTAAGTCAAAGTCTTTAATAACATGTTAATCTAAGTTTTTATAGATTCTAAAATGCAGTTATAGACAGCTGAAATTTTCCTATGGCTTACTGTCAAATATACAAGAGAGTGTTTGGAAAGTCTATAAGCACTGTAATCATGGATAAAATATATTCTGCAAGGGGACTCGAAATTTGCGGTAATTATGTACCATTTAGTTAATCTGTCTACATTATTTATGAGGAGTATTTTGTAGTTAAATACTTGAAGAGTTGACAGGGTAATGTTCAACAGCTACTTGCAACAGAAGTGATGGAGAGGCAGTAAAAAAATAATTTCAATTTCAAATGACTCTCTTTGTGTTCATTTCCATGTTTGTTTTTAACTCAAAGACATAGTGTGAGATCTCTTTTTTTAAAGGAAGATAAAAATAAAAGTATGCTCTGTGTGTGCATAACTTCTGTGTACATCTGTAAGCCTACTTTACAATGAGACACAAATAGTCTTGGGTTTTTCCAGAGACTTCAGCTACCTGTCCTTTTCCACACTCAGCTCTGTGGATGCAGCTTCCCACACAGATTTTTCAGTTACAAGAGGAGTTGAATTGGATAGAGGTCAGTGTCACAACATGTTTTTTACATCATAAAAGAGATATAAATACACAAATGTACTGAACCCTTATCCTCACAATCACAGAAAGTGCAGAACAGGAAAGACAACAGGGTGCAAAGATGCCTGGGCTGTTTTCCTTGTCCTTTTCCCACTACCATGTAAGGGGACCAGGACAAACCAACTTTCTGCAATAACACCTGTAATCTGGGAAAAGTAGGAAGGAGAGATCAGAAAGTGTCAAATGTACTCATGTTCAAAAGTGGGCCTGACTGATAGAAAGTCAGGTGAAGTATCCCCTGACTTCACAGGAATTGCTGTTGTGCATTTCTGAATTCCCTGGGGGCAAAAGGAGGGTGTCTGTGTGCAGGGAGTGGGGAGGATTTGGTGCATGTGTACAAATCCTCCCAAAGCACCACACTACCACCAGCTGGGACAGGTTCATAAATTATTTCTCCTTGTTTTTCCTCTACCTCCTAAACCCTGAGATTAACTGTCATTAGAAAAAATTCCCATCTCCCTCTGGGATTTCCTACATGAATAAAATCTGCTTTATTTGCCCATGTGAGCTGTCTGTACAGCACGTATCAGATTCATGTGTTGTTTATAACCTCATGAGACATAACATGCAAAAGCTGTTCCTTCAAAATCAAATTAATGCCATTCATTATAAGGTGAGTGGTGACTCACCACCAGATGACAAGCCTGTTGAACACAGGATTTATTCCTCGTGCAAATTATTGGCATGAATTTTTTAAAATTTTTTTTCAAGCTGGAACTGAGTGCACTCACTCTCCCAAAAGGGAACCGTCAGCCAGTCAATTTCATCAGGTCTTACTGAACATGCAAAAGTATTATTTTTGTGATTCACTGACATCCATGGTTATAATAGATGCCTGTAAGGCACTGCCACTAAAATAAGCTTTATTTGAATCAGGTCTCTTGCTGCTTGGGGTTTTTTATTAGTTTTGAAGCAAAAAGGCTGGACCATCTGGTATGTGCTGTAGTATGTGCTATGGTATGGGCTATGGCAGTGGCTGGATCCAGCATGGTTATGTACCACATGTGGCCAACACAAGGACCGAACAAGCAGCTGCAAGAGAAAACTGCCTCTTGTGACTGCAGCCTTCATTGTGCTGGGTTTGATGAGGTTCTGGTGGCCTGAAGGGAAAGCAGATTTGGTACAAAGTTCCATAGAGCCACAGGCATTTTATATTAGTTATTTATTTCCTGAAGTCAGAGGACTGGTTCCATGAAAAATCCCAGCAGGGTTTTTCAGGAAAAAAATTCAGGCAGCTGCAGAAGAGAAACAGTTGTCAGAGGAAGAATGTTACTTTTTCTCTTCTGATTCCTTGTCCAGAAATGTGGGACATGTCTTGTAAGTTACTTTCTACATTCATTTTTCAGTAAAATGCTGTGAGCCTTACTGACAAAAAGAAACACATAGTACTTCTTTATGAAAATAAAGAAAAGCTAGAGGTATAATCTGCTGATGCGAAGTACACAGAGTCCTGCCAGGTTCTACAGGACTTGACACAAGAGCTGCCTTCTCTGTCTCATCAAGGAATGAACTCTGGGAATCTGTCAGAGCAACACTGCTCTTATTACTGCTGTGGTAGGAAGGATGCAGCAGAATTAACTCATCCAGAGCCTGCCTGGTTGGGAATGTGGCAGTTCTGCTGCCATCATTCCCAACACATCAGAAGAAGATGGCAGCTTAGTGCTGCCTGGCTGCACAGTGCTGCTCTGTACCTGCCTGAACCTTTCCTTGACACTTTTGCTCTGCAGAAAAGGTGAACAGCGAGGAGTCTTGCTTTGTACACGTTGTTTCCCATCTTTGGATCGATCATCCTGAGATGCAGCCCCAGCTTTCCTGGCATGAATCTCAGCAGAGCCTGGAGGCTGAGATGTGCAAAAGGGGCGAGGACCAGCTTCAGTGAGGAGAGAGAGTGAAGAGCCAGAGAAAGATCTGGGTCCATCTACAGTGCAGCTGTTGCAATATACTGCAAATAAGCAATTCCTCTTTAATTTGTTGTTAAGTCAGAAGAATTTCAGCTAGTGTTAACCTCTCTAGTTGAGGGTAGTGCTGCAGCATAGCTGTGAAAGGACAGAGCCCAGCTATTGGTACTCAGAGCAGTCAGGTGCTCCTTAGTTTTGCTTTCAAACCATCTTTGATGTGTCTTCCCTCTGCAATGCAGACATGAGAAGAAGGTTACTTTACACTGTAGCTAATGCAGAAAACACACCTGAGACTGAGACATTACTGACTGGTTCCCTTCAGCTTCTTGTCACCTCCATGTTTGCCGTCCTTGGCTCAGATGCACAGCAGTAAGTATAGAGCCCATGCCGACTGAGGAGAACTGAATCAGCCCTAAAAAAATTGATGAGACCTAAGGCACCTTTTCTTTTAAGATATTTTTCCCTTGTACAGTTATAGAAGGCCACTGACCATTACAGTGACAAGGAAAATAAATAGGCTATGAAATTCATGGTGCTAAACTCCCATTTGGCCTGAACTCTCAAGTGTGAGACTTTTTAGTTTTTCCTCTCCCTTTCTGGCATTCAAGGTAGGCAGGATATCAGGAGATGCTTGGCTCCTGACCAGGAAGCCATCCCCTCAGGAACAATTGGCATTTACTGCAGGAATCAACAATGACTTTGAAACACAATTCCTTTCTGACTGTCCCTGTGATTTTGCTGAAGAGGGTGGGTATTTTAAAAAAAGGAATGCCTTGAAGGATACATGACACAAGAAAGCAGTTTAGTGAAAAGGAGCTGACAGGTTTCCATCTGCTGAGCAGGTCTTTCATCCCGACTGCAGAGTGCAGAACACACTCAGATGCACAAACAGCCACTGACAGACCATGAGTGCCCCTTGCTATGGCACTGCTCACTCTGCTGCTGCAAATACAGGGACCTCAGACCACGGTGGAAGAGAGGGTGGGCTGAAGAAAGAGATGCACAGGTGACAAGAACCCGTTTTTGTGCTGGTCTCTGAAATCTGAGCAGTGGTACCCACAATGTATGAAGTCTGGTCTGAAAACCATGATTCTTTCATCAATGTCTGATATTATATTCAAAATTAAAAGCTGAAATGGGAATAATTGTCAATTTTTTTTCCTAAACTTTTTTTAAAATTTTGAACTAGATGTTAATATATGTTAAATTCTGAAATTAGATGTTAATATATGCTTTTAAAATAATTAAATCATACTTCAATATTCTAGTAACATGAAATTATTACATACTGATTACAGTGTAAGGATTACACAAAACATTTTTACCTTTTTAAAATGAGACTTCAAATTAAAGTAGGAATGTTGAAGCAATGTTACATTCCTTCATATTTTATCATAGGAGATGTTTCATGTTCAGAAATGTAAACTGGATCTTATTTTTACATCAAGTGAGCTTCTGTCTTTCAAAATTGTAAAGGAAAAGAAAAACAGTTCATTTGGTAGGGTTTTAGGCCATTTTTTTCAACAGAAACTGAACACAATTATGAGGTTTTTCAAAGGAATAGGGAATAAACCCATTAGCTCTCTGGAGTCTTGCTTTGACTTTCCTGTGGAGTTCAAACAGAGATCAGATATTCACGGAGGGACGTGCCCATTTTATAGCCTTTGGACAAGTGAAGAAGTTGAACTCAGGCCATTACATGCACATACCACGATACTTCTGACAGATAAAAAATTACAGCTGATTCACAAATATTACCCAGGTTCTTATTCACTGAACACGAGGGTGCTGTGTTATGATGGAAACTGAATGCAGACCTAGGCATGGTACTGAAGTTATTGCAGGCAATTGGAGTTGCTGCTTTCTTTTTCTTCCTTTTAAAGCCCCCTGCTTATTCCAGATATGAAAATCTAACCAAGAGTGAAAAATAGTGAGCTTTGTTTGTCTCTTTTTTTTTTTTTTAACCTCAAAGGAATTCTATTTAAGAATGAGATTTATGAACACTGCTTCAAAGTCCTTTCACCAAAGGGCTTTAACATGGAACGTGACAGGTGCTAGGATAACTTTTAACCCAGACAAATAGATAAATAAATAAAAGATTTGAAAATTCAACTTTGTTCTGCAGTGGACGTAAGCAGTTTGACATTTCAGACTAGAATCCCAGATTGTCTGTTGAACTCAAGGATTAAAGAATGACAAGTATTTTTTCCTTTTTTGCTTTTGTAAAAATGCTCAAAGAAAGCAAGAGGCACAGTCCCAGAGAGCTGTAAGTGAGTATAACAACCCATTTAAAAGGGCAGAGGAGAAAAGGAACAAGGAATGTGCTTCCTCAGGAGTCTGGTGTTTTGCTTCTAAACTGACTTGAGAGATTTCACCTTTGTTTTATTTCTGCATTAGAATCCAATTCAAAGCTTTAATGAAATGGAATTTTGCTGAAATCCCCCTTTCCACAATAAGAAGGTTGGAGCTTTGGTGAGCTTCAAAGTCCTTGGACTCATCCAGGATGTCTTCTCTAGGTCTTAGGAATATTTCTGGCCACAGTGCCATTGATCTACTCATTGTTTTTCTTCAAATGTCACTTTGTTGGGACCAAACCAGGGTTTAACAGAGTTTGTGCTCTGAAAAGCCTACAAAGGATCCTGCTGGCTGTTTGGTGGGTGAGTCTGTGCTCACTCTCATCTGCTTTGGTTATGGGTCTGTCACTTTACTCACCTTCCTACCACCAGGAAGGATTAAATTCTTTATTAGAAAACTACTTTAGGCTCTGTTCTTGTAAGACACCTCTGTGGGTAGGTGTCTTGCCTCCCTCTTAACATGGATCACTTTGAAATGCTTGACCCAATCCAGGCCAGAAAGCTCAGCACTTTGGAAGATCAAGTCAATAAGCAGCTGATTGAACTGCAGAAATGATCAGCTGGAATTCTCTGGCTTGTGTTCTGCAGGTCACACTGGATGATAATAATGGCTCACTCCAATCCTCAAATCTAGAAATTGATGAGCTTAAGTAGATTACTAATATGCAGAAGCCTGTTCTGGACCAAGGCTCAGAGTAGCAAAAATAGAAAAAGAATCAAAGAAATCAAAGAATTGAATTTGCTGCTGCTTGCCCATCAATATTTGATTCCTTCATATATTTTGCATTTTGTGATCTTTGTCTTTTGCATCAAATTTAAGATGGATCCAAATGAACTCCTGCACACATTTAATTATCATTAAAGATATTTATCCTGAAGGGAAGAAAGGTGCTGACAGATTACTTTTTTTTCCTGCTGAGCTGTTCCACTATTTGACTTTGCAACCAGTGTTGCTTATAAGCCGAGAAAGCAAATGTTATAGATGTTTCTGTTCTCCTGAAAGTCCTTTCTTAATTTTTTGGTTGTTTTTACTGTTGGTTTTAACATAAAATCTGAATTTTGGAACCAAACCAAGTGCATATGACATTTTATTATAAAACTAAATAATCACTCAAAGGACAAAGAGATTTGAAACACGGATGGATAAAGTGGGAAAAGGTTAATAGATTTCCTGCACTGCTTTCTTTGAGGAAAAGAAGGTCTCTCCAGTGTGTCTGTCTGCCTGCCATCTCACCTCTCACCATCATTATTGAATATACTGGTTGATATGAACTGAATCTGACTGAGAACTTGCAGGGGAAATCTCAAGAGAAGCGACTATACAAATGTGAGACAGGGATTCTTCCACAATAACTCACTGCTAAATGTGGGAATGTTGGCCTTCATGCTCTCAAGATTGAGGGGTAACAGTAAAGAAAATCCTTACAGATGTTGAAAATGGTGGGCAGAGCTTTAGCTCTGTTCTCAAGACACCAAAAAAATCTATGTCCAGGACCTATCACAAGCAAGTCCTGGTTGTCATCCCCTCATTGTTGTCAGCACAGTTTGTATTAACTTTCAAATAAGTCCTCCATGTATGCAATGTTTTCCCCTTTTTTCTTTTTTCTTTATAGCAATTTTGGTAGTGAAAATGTTGAATCTGTCTTCTCTAAGAACTGGTGGCCACACTAACAGCTGGACTGGTTAGCTCAGCCTCATTTCTCCGTTCTATATAACTGACTGATAAAACTTCAAGTTCATTTGAATAATAATAACCTACATTTTTCCAAACATCTATCTAAGTAGGTACACGACCTTTATTGTCCAAGGACCCCAAAGCACATAAAATGTACTAATTAACTAAATCCCACAATTGCTAAGTACAATAAGCACGAGACTGACATTAGATTACTATTTCTAATTATATCTGGAATGCCTAAGGTCTATTAAGAAAAGCTCGAAATCTATTACAAGTATAAAGATTAATCTCACCTTCCCAAAGGCAGAGTTGTGAAAAAAACTCTGGATTCCTGCCTCCTGCTTCCTGGCTCAAGCCATGCACATGATTCCTTTGTTTAACTGTTTGCCCATTAAATCCCTGATTCAGCAATGTCCTGTAGCACAAATTTAATGCGAAGCTTACAAAAAATTCAATTAACTCTGTGTTGCATCTAATACTTTGAGACAGGGAAATACTCTGTAGAAGACCTGGTTGAATAAGGCAGTTAAGGGTGTATTTCAGGTCTTCAGTTAACAAATTCTCTGATGAAGGCATTTTCCTAAATCATTCTGCAAACTGGTCTACTAATCACCCTGCAGTCCTTCTAATAGTTTAAATTCTTTAAAATATGTTGCTAATATATTGTATTTCAATGCAATACTTTTGCGTTGACTTGATTGTTAGCACATGTACAGCTCTACCTCCACTAAATAGATCACAGTGTAGAGCAATGTGTCCACCAAATGTATACATTAGCACTGCTGTATAGTAAAACCAGAAACAGCAAGTTTATTCTCTCAGTAAATATTTAATGAAGGGCATTTAATGTGCAACACAACTTCTGAGACTGTGTTTTTATCCTTGTGCCATAGCTTAGAAATGCTTAGCTCAGAAGCATTCAGCTTTGAAGGACCCACAAGACTGCTCTGTCAGGCCTTGCCCAGCAGATGAAACATTGATTGGAAACTGCCAATGCTTTGGGGGGGAAAGGCAGCTGCAGTTCTGCAGCCTGCATCGTGTGATAACTATTTCATTCATTTGCAGAAGGAGTTTGTTCATTAGAGACCCAACATGGTTTATGAAATCTCAGCTCCACATGGTTCATTTACAAATGCTGCTTTTTCCCATTCAAAGAAAGAACTGAACTGAGATTACGTGAGGCAATGCTTGACAAACCCGTACTGGATACCAGATTAGACAAAGCCACTGGCTTGCTGATCACTGAGCCTGGTCTCCAACAGTGAGCAATGTCAGATCACGAGAAACACTTTCATGGCAAGCAGAATGAAGACTGTGTCCTCACAAATTTGTAGCACTTGATTTACTGACAACTTGTGGAATAAAGAGACACCTGAGGGATGCTTTTCTATGAAGTTTTGCAGAAAACAGGCAATGGGATCCCTTTATGTCTGACAAACTTGAAGAGAATTTATCAGGGGTTTAGAAAGTTATTGGTGAGAAATGGAAAACCAAGCCAGCAGGATGTGACTCTCTATGCACATACAATTACATGTGTGTGTTTGTACCCTTTGTACAATACACACACCTATACCTTTGATTCCTCCATTTCCTACTAGAACTGTATGTTGAGAGAATGGCTGAGTGTATGTGAAAGATAACACAGCTGGATTTTCCACTCTTGGCTGTATAGAAAGAATATTCATTCTGTGCTTTGTGATAAATTTACTATGTACACGTGAGGATCTGCCTGCCAGGCTTCTAGAGTTCAGTAAAATTATTTCAGAGACTTCTCTCCCATGGTGGTCCCTCCTCTGTGGGACATCAGTTCTGTGGCACAGAGGTAAAAGGGGAGGACAGTCGGGGGTCTGAAACTGCAGCTACCCATGCAGGTGTCTGTAGAACCCTGTCAGAGCAGAGAACAGACTCACTTTGTATGGAGCTGACTGACCTGCATTGGAATTTCCTTCAGTCTGAAAGGAAGTTTGCCCCTGAAGCACCACCAAGGGCAATAGCCCGGAGCCCAGACCTCACCCATCATTAGGCTGAACTAAGGATCACTGTGTGTGACAGCTGGCACCACAGAGGCAAGGGTCCCTCTAAAACAAGACTTGGCTGCCACACTCTTCCAGAAGTTTGCTGCTTATGTTCAATCACATGGGCAATTAAAACAGTGCCAGGGGCCTTTAGCACTTCCTGAAAGGGAAACAAAGGTGCAAAATTGTCCTTACAGTTAACAACAGCCATCCCTTCCTGTCTAGAAAAGAGGACTGTTTACCACCCCTTTCCTTGCTCAAGCACCTCTCCCCTTTCACCCCTTCTAGAAGGCAATCTGTGCCCGAGGAGATTTGAGTCTGGTCTCTCCAGCTCACTGGCAGGAATTGGGCAGTGGGAGATGATGGGATAGTGTCTGCCACACTGTGTGCTCCTGAGGTTGCCACTTAACTGGGTACGGAGGTAAATCAATCCATTAACTTATCCTAACCACGGTCCTAATTAGCTGCATATGTATAATCAGCATGCTCCCAGGCCGCTCATCAGGGAATAGTGGGCTGACAAACACAAATTTGTTACTCTGCATCTGCTGCCAGATTTGGAAATCTGAAGTTTTTGAAAATGAATTAAAGCAACAAAGCCCAACCAAATTTGTCAGCTGGCAATGTTCCTTTTGAACAGATGGCTGGGAACACCTTTTGTGAAGAAAGCCCTTTTTGATAGGAGGACAGTACAAGCTCACAGTTAGGATGAAGTATCTGAAGAGAGGAATACAGACCCTTCTCTCCTTTTGTAGGGTTTCTATATGCATCGTGAAAGACAAAGAAGAGAAGAACTCAATGCTTTAATTCCTGACATTATGCACAGTGTGGATTGTGGGGTGGGGATTAATTTTTGGATCCAAATATTTCATATAGCCTGACTGAATTTGCATACTGAAAAGATGCTCCCCAGAAGCATTAACCCTGAAAATGATGGGTGTAGAGGGCTGCAAGTCAAAGTAATTCTCTCATTTGTGTTAGAAAGTATTGATTTTGTAGATTACAGTGATGTTTTTTCTTTGCAGCGTGATTTTCATCTGAAACCATAATGTATTATTGAGCTACTAAAAGCAGTCGGAATTGTTAATAAAGGAACTCGTATAGATACACTCATGGGCTTGCCAGTGTATCAAAGTTAGTGTTCTTATTTTATGTGGTTTTATTACATACTTCTATTTGATATGAATAAAATCATAGCTTTGCTTATACTCCCTAAAAGTTTTAATCATGTGCCCTATAAAGTTTAGCCTTGCTGAATTACAGTAGTAACATATTTTTCAGCTCATGTGGGTTTTGTTGGCTTTTTTTTATTTTCTTCCCTTAATGCATGTTGAAAGAAAGAAGTTATCTTTATGGGCTCTCTTATATTTCATTTTCCATAATTACTGGCTATTTTGTGATATTTTCCATGGTGATATACTGTTCAATGATATGTGACCTTTTTTCTGCTCTCTTTATCTCAGTTGAATATTTTACATATTTCAGTTATGATTAGGAGAAAAAATATTCACAGAAGAGTCATCAAAATAAATATTAATCTTTCCTATAAATCTTAACATAGTCATTATTAACTAAGTGTGCAAGCTGGAACCATAGCTAAGAAAACAGCCTAGCAAGAAAACCCAACACTATAAGCAAAAATATTGTTCAATGGTAACAAGATTCCACAGTTTAAAGCTGAGGGAATTTTAACTAGATTTAACAATATGGTTTAATCAGTTCAGTAACAAAACCTGTGTATAAAAAGTTTTGGAAGGCAAATGTATTATTACATTTTCCTTCTTTTCACTGAAGAATTTCGAGTTAGAAATTAATATTTTTCTCCAAGGAAATTTACTTTCAGTTGAAAAACATTTCCTTTTAAAATGTTTATTATTCCATGGCAGAAAATAATTAGTTAATCTCTAAATTTTCCCTTTGGAAAAATGAAATTCTGTGAGAACTATCTTAGCAAAGTTTGGGACAAAATCTCTTGTGCTACCCCAGAGAGAAAAGGTTTTTATAATTGCAGTAAAGATTTAATGGCTCTCTGGAGGGAAGCCTGATACTTAAAAAGTGGTCAGTAATACTCTTAGCAGGATTTTTGAATGTTCATTTTCAGAGAACAAATCTAATTTATTCTAAATTTGGAAGCAAATTTATCATCTGGTCGAGTCACTTCAACTGAGTTCTTTGCATCGTCCTGTGTTAAAACTGCATCCAAGAAATAATTTCAACTAGAAATGATCAAAATAAAACATTAGAATATGAATTCTGGTTACTAAACTTCCTCTGGACTTTAGACAGACTTTTAGGAAAAATAAAAAGGTTTTCATTTTCCAATTAAATTTATAGTGAGTTAATAATCTTGGGTCATATTGATGACCCAAAGAAATGTCCATGATAATGATATTTCCAGGGCTGTCTAAATTAAAGTTTATAGAATCTCTATTTCTGAGCAAAATTTCATATTAAATCTCTAAATTTACAAGTATTCATTCTGCATGTTGGATAGGAAGGAGCATTGGTTCTGCTTAGAACCTGCTGAACATACCAGAGTGAAAATACATATTCTATTAATGGGGATTGGCAGCAATGTGACACAATGAGAAGTAGATCCTTCAGAGAGCACTCAACCCAGAAATACACTCACCCCTACCTTTCATTGTGCAGATGAAATGAAGGCTTAGAGAGCTCATCTCCTGCTCAGGGCTGAGAACACTGCGAGAGCAAACCAAGCCAAGACACTCCAGTTAATGCACACAGCTGGCAGCAGGAGATGCAGGACCTGTCCTTATTCAAAGGGGAACTTCATTCTGGCCACCCACCTGCTTGTCTCAGCGAGCTGATTGTCAAGGCAGTCACCGGAAATCCATTATTGAGATGAAAGGGAGCAGCTCTGGCACTGAGAAATGGTGGATGAATTCTCTTTCATTCATACTTGTCTGAAATTCCTTATCACTTGAGGGAACTTTTGTCCAATTGATATATTTCAAGAAAAGAAATCAGTTTTAGCCTGTGCAGTGCTTTTTCTCTTCAAACATCTAAACATTTTACAGAAAGGAGAGTGGAGAATCAAGCTTTCATTATTGCCAAGGGAAGAGCGGTGATTTAGGAACAGAATAGTTTCTGCTGACAGTCAGGTAGCAGTGGAGATCACACACCAATCCACGAGTTCTGCCTCCTAGTTCATTGCTTCAGCAGAGTTGTATAAAATCCTGTATTCCTACCTGCATTATGTGAATGGTAAAGAGACTTTCAAAAGGTTTAAAGAATTAAAATATATTCTTTGCAGATAACTTATGTGTTGATTTCTTCTCTGGAGAGATTTTGGTTATATGTGGCTGAGGAAAACTAAGTCTTAGAGTGAAACACTTTCATGGGTTGTTTTTGATTCTATTCTAATATTTTGTTTGACAAAATAGACTTAGTTTTCATGTACCTTTATCTGACAGGATGCCTCCTTTGGTACTCACAATCTGTACTAAAATACAAAAGGGCTTAACCAGCTTTTCATTTTTCTACAGATAAGGCACATGGTGAGGTGAGAGGAAGTGTTTGATGTCTCTCAGTCCATTTCTCAGTCATTAATGAAATCCCCAATGCCCTGACATCTCCAATTAGTACGCACATCTGTTACCTTTGCTTTGCTCAGGAAGGCTGATGTATTATAAAAAGAAAACCAAGGCAAACTAGTTGCTGATTAAATAGTACTGTGCTTACACAGAAGGGAGAGGGCAGGGGGGAGTAAAAGGGAAACAAACAATCAGGGGTGTTAGAATTACTGATTTAGTTAATCATCAGTGCACAGCTTCAGGCAGCTTTCCAAGCCCTGGCTGTGGGGAAATACTCTGACTAGTCGTTCTGGAGGTCCTCAGCTAGCTGTAAGACACAGGTATGTTGTGGGAGGAGGCAGAAAAGATGAAGGCACTTGTAAAATTTTCTGGAAGATTCTTTTCTTGACCAGGGAACTCATATTTGTCTCCAAATGAAAATTTGTCGGTCCAAACTCACCTTGAATTCTGAGGTTCTGTAAAGTGAGCAGATGTTTATGGTAATTTCTCAGCTCCCAATTTATTTTTCTTTGCTGTCATCTTACAGTTGGTGTCTTCAGACTGTGACAGAGGATTAAATAAAAAAAAAAAAAATAGACAAACAAGAATTAGAAAACCTATTAACTAAAATTTATATGTTGTTAACAAGCATGAATACATTTGACAGATTCAATATAAAGGCATCCTTTTTTGGCTTAAGTTCATGAATCAAACCCTTAGCTTCTGGCTCTGAAATTCTGCCTAGTAGTAATTTTCACAGTTCGACTTGGAATAGATTCTTTGTGTTTTTTTGAAAGGGTCTTTAAAGCACAGTCATATCCAAACTGAGAAAGCAAATCTTTCCTTGCAATGAATAATTGCCTAAGTGATGCTAAAACAAATAAATGCTTACTTGCAATTCTCAGCCTAATACAGTACTGTTGGGAGAGCTGCCAATAATGCAAATAATGTAAATTAGAGTGAGTAGAACCTGTGTGTTATGAACCAGGTTTGGAACAAAGCTAGTGAGCTCATTTCACTCAATTCTGGTGATAAATACTTCAGATCATTATTAAGCTTCTTTGGCAACCAACATCGAATCAATACTGTAATCAAGGGTAAATGCAGAATACAGCTCAGCCATGTTTAATTTAACAATATGTATAGGAGACAGAACTTCTCCCTGCTTGTTTGGAAACAACAGGTTGGTAGGTTTACTCACATTTTCGTGAACCACTTTACTGCTATTACAGTGAAATTTATCTTTGTAGTACTTTAGTACTTCTGCAGAGCTACCTACATCTGAAGTGTAAAATAGGCGCTATCTATCAAGGTTCCCTCTTCTGTGGATGGAATTAGGTTCCTCTCTTTTAGACATTTATTTTAGGATAGGGCTGTTCAGCCTACAGAAGACTTCACCTTACAATTGTTTAACAATAAATGCCTGCCTTTAATGATGTAAGATGTGTCTTGTGGTAGGACCATGCTGTCAAACTATTTCTTCTGAGTAAACCTGTCTTAATTATCTGTTGAATTTGAAATTTAGCTTGTATTCTGGGTATGTAATTAGTTCTTACAGTTTTCTCTGTTCATTGTAGTATTTTGCCTTACAAGCTTTGAATTGGTGGAGCTAAAAAACTGCATTAAAAAGACAGAAATATGTCAATTTACTGAATAATTCACCTTGGAAGAGCTCTTTAGAAGACTCCTGCTCAAAATAAGGCTCAGAGTTAGAAAAGCTTGCTTGTGGTGTTGTTTAGGTAAATTCCAAAAATCCACATGGAAGCATAATCCAGAGTTTCTTGGCACTCTGGTAGAGGGCTGCTGCCATGGTGAGTTTTCTCAAAAGCTGAAATTCCCATTGCTGCAGCTTGTGGCACTTGTTCCTTTTCTGCACCGTGAAGTTTGTCTGTTTCTTTTGTTGAAAGCATTGACTGTCCAGCTCCTGTTGAAAACAACAGGCAGCTCTTTCCTTAACCTCCCCTTGTGCAGGTTGACACATTCATCTCTCTCCTCAGTTTGCATCAACACGTACATGTGTCATTTGCATGGGTGGCCCACAACCAGATGCTACTCCAGAGGCCAATTTAACCAAGTTCCAAGTAGAAGAAAACATGAATTCCTTTGTTTTGCTGTTTTACTTTTAACCCAGACCAATACTCAGCCTTTGCTGCTATAAGGATGCCTTGCTGAGAAATATTCATTTTGCTGCCCATAGGCATTGCTGTGCACTTCACTGCAGAACTGTTCTTTGTCCAACCCAATAACCTCCTTACATTGTTGCATAGAGATTTTATCTCCTGGCGCAGGACGTTGCACTCAAAATTTTTTTAACTTCCTGAAATTCCCATTGGCCTGCTTTTCTGTGACCTCTCCAAACAGCAGCACTACCCTCCAGGCTTTCGGCAGCTCCCTCTCCCCTGCCTTATGAAATACCACCTGCAACTTGGCTGATGTGTGTTCTCTCCTGTAAAGGAGGTGGTTAATGAAGATATGAAATATCATTGTCCCATGACGCCTGAGGAAAACACCACAACATTTAGACTTCAAACTGCTGTACCATTTGAACAATTCAGCTGGTTTTCCGCCCACTTTGTAGCCCACCTGTGCAGTCCCTCTCTCCCCAGTTTGGCTCCAAGGAAGCAAGCTCAGATGAACTATGGTCACCAGTCACCCCTCACCTGCAGAGTCAGTTACCCTATGATAGAGAATTTGCCATCATCTGGGTGTGGGAGAGAGCGGGGCAAGGAATATTTTCCATCAGGAAGATTTGCACACACAGAACAACTCTGGTTTCTGTTTTCTGGTCCATCAAAAGAAACCCACAGCCTTCTGCTGAGTATGTGACAAACTCCACATGTGAAGGGTTTAATAAGGCCATTATTTGTATGATGGACAGCCCAGAGCAATTCACAGTAAGTAAAAAGAGGTAGCTTAGGACTGTGAAATCTAAACTTCTTTGTGGATCTGACCCAAAGAGACTTCTAAAAGCCCTACCTTGGGTCTCTAGCCTATCATTAGAAACAACTCTGCTGCTGGAGGGGAGAGGAGCAAAATGAAAGTCCCTTTACCTTAGTGATCAGTAAAGATCCTGTGCTACTCCCAGGGCCCTAGGCACATTTGAGTACAAGTCCTTTACCAGTTTAAAATATCCCCTGCATCTTCAGCTAAAGATCTGTCTACTTTTAGACTCTGCAATACTGTGCTCTGTTGGAGATTGTTGTATTCTTCTGGGGTTCGAAATATTAGCCTTCTAGGGGGCAAAAAAGGAGCCAAAAGGAAAACATTATTGGTACATTGCAAATGTTTATCTCTGTTCACAAAGTTTTAACTGTCCTTCAGAGAACAAACAAACAGAAAAGCCCTGATTCTAATTGCAGCTAATTTGCTATACAGTGGCTGCTTTATTGTCATTGGTTTCATGTGAATTAGGCAATTTTACACACATTGAAGTGATATCTGACCCACGGAATCTATCAATAAAGCTGTTGAATAACTCTATCAAGAGCATAGCACAGCCTAGTAAATGATCAAGGAATAATATGGCAAAAACCAACTCATAAGGTTAAAATATTCTTTGAAGCTTTAAAACGGATATTTCCCAGTGCAGTGACCTGAGTGCCTTTGTCAGTCTCTGGGAGATGAGTTGCTTCTCATGTGCAGGGCATGGGGCTCATTCCCCCACTGCCTCTGGAGGGGACAGGGAGTTGCTCGTGCCTTGCCAGGAAGATGTTTCTTCAGGAGGTTGTGGTTTATGTGCTCTGATCAGGAAAAAGTGAACAGCCCATGCAAAGTCACCTGCCCTCTGGAAAAAACCTGGGAGCCAGGTAACCACAGTCGGACTGAAAGGCTCCCAGGCAAAGGTGTACGTGATTTTTTGAGAAAGGGGGTTGTCTCTTTGTTTCCGCTACTTCTTTTTGTTTGTTTTTAGGGGAGAGAGTTTGTGGCTAATGTAACAGCATTACACATCCCTTTGTAACATTTCTGCCTTCTCTAGTCCCAACTCATTGCTCTATTTTGGCTCTTCCGAAGGCCAGGCCTGGCTTGTCGTTTTTTACTTCTCTCTTGGTACTGCACCAGTCAGGTGTCGAGGGACCTATCCATGTGTCTGAGATGACTCCTGCTCTTCTTTGAAGCGGCTGCAAAGGCTGCAGAGCTAGTAGGGCACTTTCCTTTCTTCAATCTCACTGCAAAGGCCTTCTCTAGTTCTTCTGCCTGCTGAATCCACCCTTTGAAAGCTCTGCCTCAGTCATTTACTCCACAACAGTCTGGGGCAGGAAAAAAGGTTTCTCAGATGATCTCCCCAGTGGAGCTGGCACTAGGGGATTTTGTAACAGCACTTTGAACTGTGGTCTCTGTTATACAAGAGGCTCCAAAGGACTTCTAAATTCATTAAGTCCTGATCCCCTAGAATTATTATCACTTCTTGGAGATGAGAGCACCAAGCCTTAGAGCAAGCCCTGCAGGTAAATGACAGGCCAGGACTGAGAATGGGGGTGTGTCACCCCAACACTTCAGCAGTAACAAGGAGAAAACTTGGCTTTATCAAAGCCTGTTGATGTGACACTCTGCGTTTTACACAGATTTCACATAGCACTACATGATTTATTTTAGTGCAAGTGTTCATGGTAAAGGCGCATAACTTGCCATGATCAAAAGAAATTTATGATATTCCTAAGGAAAAATGACTTGAATATTAAATTATATTAACAATCTCAATTTATATTGTACATAATAATGAGGCTTTAGAATGTAAGGTAATTGCATAAATGGCCTCCTTGTCCATCTCTGTATTTTGAGTTTTTAATTGCAAGGGGTAAAGAAAGAACACAAAGTAGGGGGAAAATAACTTGCTTCTCAATGCCAGAGATGTAGTCTCTACCACACTCCTGACAGAAATCACTCAATTATGGTAATCCATGTGTGCTCAGACAGCTGTTGATGCTTGACAAAATTGACAGTAACCACAGAAGGTCTCTTTGTTAAGATATACAACACTGCAAGCACAGGAAACTGAATATTCTAGGAAGCTCATGATGAAAGGAAAATATAAATGTCCTGCACAGTCTTGCTTTGTGAGCACAAATCAACAGGCTGGAGGCTGCTTGCTATTCCAAAGTCTGTCATGGATTTATAGTTTGACCTTGGGAATAGCTCTTCTTGTTTCCTTTACCACCTTTTGCATTACAAGAAGAGGGGTGAATCAGAGTCAGATGAAATTATAATATGATTGAAAGCCAGAAAATGGCCTTTTCCCTGTCATGCCACCCAAAGCTTTGGCTGTCCTGGTTATTGGGAAAGAGGCAGAAATAGTGCAGACCTTCTCTCTCATTGTATAAGTTTATGTTGCCTACTTTGAAATAGCAACCTCCTCAGCTCCCAGCCACCAGCCACTGCTGCAACAATAAATAACAAAATGATGTATTTGCTGGGATTAATGAAGTCTTGCACAAATAGAAATGGCTGTTCACAGTTCCAGGGACATAGTGACTCATGAACAGGCAGCAAGGCCATTGCTCAGGCAGAGCTCAGCACTGAAGCTTCAGGAGGAAGCAGGAGGGTCTGGCTGGTGCTGCTCCCCACGGTGTGAGCCACAGCTCCCAGCCCCTCTGCCCTGCCTCAGCTGCTCTCTGTGCAATACCACATTCTGTGCATGTTCCCTCGCTCCCTACAAATCACTTTGGGTGAGCCAACAGCCATTTCAGCCTTTCAAAGCAGCTTGTTCTTATTCCTCAAGAAAGTGTTTATAGCTAGGATTTAATAAGTCTGTAGTGCTTTATATTTTGGGAAAAAAAATAATCACATTCTGCCCTACACAAGCTATGTAAACAAGAGCAGTGATTATACATTCAAGTGATGAAATGAATGTAATGTTTATACAGTAGGATAATAGAATATTTCTGATTCAATTGGTGGTTATTTGTCATAACCAATGGGATTTTTATTTTAGTACAATAGGCTCTGACATATTCACCCTGGAGTAATTGTGTTCACAAATTTGGTATCTCTCCAGTCTATCTCCTAGATATTCTAGCCCAAGATTTTCATGCTGTGCAGCAATTAATTTTGTGAAGCTTCTATGTGTGTCGTGGGTTTTTTTTTAGGATTTCACTCTTTGTATTCCCCTCACACAGTTCTTCAGCACAACTGAAACTGAACTCTATTGGTATTAATAATAGTGCGAGGCAATCTTTCTTAGCTAAAGTTAGAAATCTGGTTTTCTTCTTCCTTAAATCACTCTGATGATGGTAACTACCTGTAATAAAAATGGACGTGCAGTAATAATACATTTACTTCTTTACTGTCATAGCACATTTCCTTTTTCATCTCTCTCTTCATTTCTTCCATCTCTTTTGTTTTTGAAATATTCTCTTTTCCTTTATTCAGTTCCTATCTGAAAGAAATGAAACACCTCATTCTCCCCTGTTTTTTTCCCCTCCCACACTTTCTCACTGTAAGACACAAAACATCAAGCTCAGTAGGAGCATTAACAGGGAGACAGACAGGCCTGCCTAGAGCCTTTAATTAGAACTTTCCACATCTGAGTAGAATATGGATTCATGAAAGACTGTGCATTGTGGTTGTACACGTACTTTTTTTCTTTTCAGACAACAAAGAAGAAATCAAAGTCTTCATTATGGGAATGTCTATTGGACAAATCCAGTAAAACACCTAACAGACACATCACACAACTAAGGAACTACCTATTCTCTTTGCTATCTTATGTGCTTGGAAGAAGCTGAGAATTCTGTAGAAGCCAAGAAATCACCAGAATGTCTAAACCTGTTTTCTCTAACCATGGAGAGGATGGGCCTTCCAGAACATGCAAGTTTGAGGTCTTAAGACAAAATTTTCTGAGGAAAGACACATTAATGATGCAGAATATGCACTCAATGAAGAATAACTTTCTGCTGATTCTTTGGTATTGTCTTAAGTATTTATAGCTACATGGGACAAAGCAATAAACTTCTATCACATCTTCCAGGTAACTAATGTGAGAGATCAAAAGCACTTCCCACCACAGAGGTTTTATTACCACCTTGTCACTATTGTTGCAGGTCAGAGACCTTATATGACCTGAGGCAACCCTCCTTGTGCTCAGAACATTTTCTATTGTGTTTTAATCCCTTTATAAGTCTCTTTGTAGCCTCTGTAATGGATTTTTTTGTTTTATTTTTAACACTTCCTCTTCATACTAACAGGAGGATTGCAAAGGTGTACTATCTGTAATATCTCTAAGAAAGTAATAGGTCCAGGACCCAGAACAAATGACTTTGTTTCTTGTCTTTTCATTGTTTCTTTCCTTTTTCATATAGAAAAAGGTTGTTGTACAGAATAGATGATGAAGATACATCAATGCGTCTGGTTTGGTCCATGCACAAAATTCAGGTCTATTGTGTATACAAATCCCAGCTTTTGTGGTGAGAATATTTAGACTATAAATGAAGAATAATAAAAAAATCTGGAGGCTAATGAATGTACATCAGTACTGTGGATTTAGTTTGATGCTTCTGGAGGACATCTGCCCTACAGTCTGTTAATGAGTGAGGAGCTACTCCTGCCAGTGAGGAAAATATTCATGCTGCTTTCCACAGATGGAAAAAGTGACTGTTAATGTGGGCATTCATAAAGGCTACTCTCACCAGGATAATACTAATCTGTTTTATTGTCCAGAGCATAGCCCAGCACGGGTTTTCAGGGTGACTCTTTCAAGAAGTTTCTGTCTTTCTTTTGGTAAAGGAAAGGGTATGGAATGCAGATTTTGGGAGCAACCTAAGACAAGATTTCTTTGCCTGGCTCAGTTCCTAGATTTCCAGGATGACAATTGACAGGATGTATCAAGAAGCTAACTTTAATTAAAGAAAACAAACAGGAAGAAAGTGTTATCAGGCGTGGGTGAACAATATGGTGCTCTCCCCCACATAATTTTGAGGAAACTTTAAAAAGTATTTTTGTTAATGTTTCCAAGGAGAACGTGGAAACTCAAAACTTCAACCTAGTTTTTTTAAGTGACAATACACCTAGAATGGTTTTAGGTTACAAAAAATAACACAACAAAATTAAAATGTTTCTTTAAATGTAAATATTTGCATGGCCCATACCCTCGCATGATTATTAATTTTAAAGTACTGAAATGGATTTTGTGCTTCAAAAAAGAACCCAAAAGCTTTCTAATGGAAAGAGTATTGCAGCTTTTTCCCTTCATCTCTGTGTTAGCATTTGAAGACAAAGCAAGGGCAGCCGAGGTCCCTAAGGTTAGAATAACTCTACTGTGTGGCTAAATTTGTTTATTCATCTGTATGACTCAGAGGACTTATGTGAATTCATTCTAAATAGCGGAAGACTGTTAAAAATGAGTGCTAGTCATATAATGTGCCAGCGTGTGTATTACTTGTTCCTCTACTGGCTGATTTGCTACAAGATAATAGCCTATTATTGCTACCAGCTGCTAATTAGCTGCTAATTAATAGGTTGATAGACTCTGAAGCCAGGAGGGACCATTAGCTCATACAGTGTGACCACAGAAGTTTTAACACATCTCACCCATGCTACCAGAACTTGTGACAGGCTGTTAAAGCCAGTCCTTGGCAGCAGCAACCACACTACTGAAGTTACCTAGAAACTGAAAATCTCCTGGTGCTTTTACAGTTATTCCAGTAGTCTACCACCATCAGTGATAAATACTTAGACCTTCATTCTCACTGAATGTGTTTGCAGCTATTAGTTGTTCTCCACCAGGATAAAGAGCTGTTTAATATCTGGTACTTTCTTGTGACAAAATTGCTCACTTATTGTAAACGAGGTGCCTCTCCATCATATGATTCACAAACTACATAGGCTGTTCTTGTTGACTGTCTGTCCACAAAATTTCTCATTAATCTCTGAAATTATTTCCTATACTCTTGTCACAATTTTATTAACATTTTAAAAAAGCAGTGAGATTAAAGCATCTGGGAGGTTTTACTAGGTGGAGGATTGAAAACAAGCTTTATGCATCCATCACACAGAAATGTCATCTAGATATTGTCTTGAATTTGTTAGAGGTGATGAGGCAGTTTACCACACTATAAGGTGCTTCACCACCCCCATCATTTAATCTATTAAACAATCTTTTCATGTAGAAGGGATTCTTTTTGAAACAGAAAGGAAGGTGATATACCCTGCACTTAAAATGCCTTTAGATTTTCATAAGAGCATGCAGATAACCATTCCTCTGTCATGTCCCAAACAATGGGAATGTGTCTTCTGTTTCAGTGTGTGTCTACAACGTGATGGAAGAGAAGGAACAATTTCCCTGGAAGCAGACTGGCATAAGCACATCACAGTAACCCTGGATCCCCCCATTCTTGCTCCAAGGCACTCGATTTGGCACTCTGATTCCTTAAGCCTTTATTGTATCTTCCAGCAAAGGTCACATTTTCATTTTCTGTGACATTAACTCTGAGGAGATCCAATTTGATTTCCTTTTCTTACTTCACGTTCTCTTTACTTCTCACTCCATCCCCTCCTGGCACTGGTTTATTTATTTATGTGTAATTTATGGTATATTTTTAGGTTCATGTGTGGCAAGTTATACATTATTACATACTTGATTGCATATAGACTTGTGTGATTATAACAAATGAAGCAGAAAAGTAAATTGGTTCACAGCTTCTTTTCTACCACTGTTATCATTCTCAGTGTCTGATATCATGTGGAGAGGAGTGACACCAGAGGTACTTTATTCTGTGTGCATTATTATCATGAGGAAGACATCATAATATCACTGCTTGGGTGAGCTAAAACTGCTGGGAGTGCAGTGCCAGATTGCACAACCAGGTACAAAAAGAAAAAGTACAGTCAGCTACACACAATGGACAGGGTGACTACAGGCTCTTAAAGTTTTGGTGTGATGTTCTAAGCCACCTGGATACTGAATGTTCTAAAGGATCCATATATATTCTCAACTTTGTTTATTAAGAAACTTTTCATCACAAAGTAAATTAGCCAGCAAATCTAAACCACTGAATGTTTTATTGTAATCCTTTTACAGCTTCTCAGCTCCCCACTTAGATTTTCTTCAACCATGGAGGAGCATACTCCTTTTTCCTTGAAAATACAATGAAATGCTATCAGTAATTTAATAAATCCCATAAGATCCTTCTTTAAGAAGAAATATGTATTCTGGAATACACATATGCACAGGGTTAGGTTATTAATATGCTTTTGTGCAGACTGGTTTGGTTTCTTCAGTCTGGCTTTACTGTATAAATATACTTATCAGTCACCTGTTTTCTGGACCAATCTTGTGAGCTGGAGTTCATATAATTAAAAGATGTATATGTTAATTCTGGGAGTACAAAGTCTTTAAAACAGCCACGTGCTGAGTAAAGGGTTGTGCAGTAATTACCATGGTGTGGTCACCTCAGCTGCCAGAGTTTGGATGCTGCCAGTGCTATGGGTTCACATCGCCAGAGCTCAGCAGCTGCTTTCCCCACATGGGCTGGCCTCAGCTATCTGTTACCATTCTTTGGAACAAAAACAATTAATATGGTGCTGCAGAGCATTACTGGGGATAGCAAAACATAAAACATTAACTGCATCGTGTGTAATCATTACTGGTATAAACCTCCAAGAACATTTCCCAGTCCACTGGCTATTTTATTAAGCTGTAAGATGCATCTTTTGTCCCAGTTTTTGACAGCAAATCCCCCTGCCCTTATTTCATGAAACACAGTGGTGCAGTGATTCACTGGCTTCATGCCAGGAGCTAATAGAAAAGCCAGAAACTCTGTTTAAATCTTTTGTACCCAGCTAAATTCTTTATATAGTAAAAAAAAAGTACTACTTGCTGGTCCATGGGGACCTAAGAGCATTCCTGAGGATGTGTGGTACATAATTTAAGAAGAAATCCTGAGTGATAGGAATTGCCCTGTACACCTGGACTGTCTGATCAAGACCCACATCCATTTGACCTGCTCCACATCTGATCAAGACCCACAGGAGAGGGCATGGGTCAATTAGGGACAATTTTGTCTATTACTTCCTGATGTTCCCTCTTTGAGCTATTTTTTGAAGAGTTCCTCTAAAATGCTGTTCCTGAATATGTTGTACAACTTTTTTTCCATGATAAAACATCCATTGTTGGAGCATAACAATCCAATAATTCCCAACAGAAACCCCCACAGTGTATGTATATATGCATATAAATATAAACACAAATATATATATATTAACAATTTATTCTCTCCTATGAGTAGGAAACAAATTCAGACACAGGGGAAGGATGTTAAATTGTTTTTATTTCATTTCCTTTAAATATAGAGTATGCCAGTTCAGCTCTCAGAGGCATTAACTGAAAGAACCCAAAAGCAACATAAACAAATAAAAACAAATTTAGCACTTAAAAACAACACCATAGTAACCTGACTTTTATTTCCAAGTCAAGGTTGTGCCCAGAAAACCTAATATTTGAAAATCATTTTTTAGGCTCCTTATAATTCTCTGTTTCTGGGTATAACATCTCAGGAATTTTGGGGTTTTTTTTTGACAGACAGAATGAGAGTTTTGGCATTATTTGTTGTTAGATACTACATAGAAAACAAATACCAAAGGAAAACACTGAAACTGTTGAAGAGAATGCAAAAAATAAAGGAAAACCTATAATAGCTGCAAGGTTCAATAACAATAATTAAGGGCCTTACTGCTGATTATATTACAGAGTAGTAAATGGTTTTTTGTACTGAATGCTTATGGCATGTACTTTGTCTCTGTAGTACCTATGCCCTCTGTGGGGAAACACCAAATCCATTAAAGTAACACCAAAAAAAGAGGTGGAAAAACTTATTGTAAGCAAATTTTTCATATGACCTAAAAAAGGCTCATTATTTCCTAGCAAAGTCAATAACACACTCTACCAGGAAGGTCCCAAAATTATTATGACTAATATCAGAAGATCAGGTCCTTGAAATCTCTGAAAAAATCTGTTCTTTCTGTAGGACTTGCTGGCCTGTCTTTGAACGAAAATCATTACCAGCCTTTTCAAAAAGGCAGCCTTCTACTGCAATAATCTTATGTTGGCTGCAAAAGGCATCTCCTGGCACTTGCTCCACTGCTGGTCTCCAGATGTCATTTTCTGGAGTAGATTAGTCAGCAAATTGTGTACTGATTCATTTATAGCAGTATACAAAAGAGATGGATCAAACCTTGACAGAGGAAACAGAGAGACGTATACATTAGTGGAATGGGGACAAAATGCACTGTGTGTTTTTCAATAGTAAATTAAAACTGGACAAACCTAATGCTTTTCTGTTATTCTTAATCAGATAATGGGTTTGGAGTTTTGTTTGTTTGTGGGTTTTTTACATAGAAGTGGGAGAGAGACTAAGAGAAAAAACCCTAAATGATTACTCTATTTTGTGTTGCCCTTGACAACCTGGGCACAAAGTCCTGCCATAAGTGGTGCCAACAGCATTTGGTTCTGATGCAGACACAGAGAGAAATGTAAAAATGGGGCAGAAATAAGTTCATTTTCTGCCGAGGACTGAACATGTGCAGATTTTCCATGCCTGTTCTCCTGGCTTGGGATAGGAAGGATTATAACAAGTTGCAAGGAAAGGAAAGGAAGAGCTAGAAAGTGTTTGTATGGACATTTATTACATGACATGCTGGAGATTTTATTTTATTGTGCACAGTCCAGTGGAGACATATTGCAGAGATGCTGTCTCACCTATTTAAAAAGGAATGGCTGAAAAGAGAGTCAGGGTATGTTAGGAGACTGGGATATGAGAAAGCCAAGTTTAGTTACTGTCTTGACATCCAGTTACTTACATGACCTTGGACAAATGAAGGAATTGCTCTGTGAAGTTCCTCATCTATTAAATGCTAGAAGTGCTAGAAGTACTTCCTGACTTAGTAGTAGATGATGTGGGGAAAAATACATTAAAGTTTATGGTATGTTCATTTCCTATTTTAAAAGGGTCTGTGTGAGCATCATTCTTATGGAAGCTGCCACTGGATGTAATGGAAACTGATGATTTCCAGTGAAAAATTAAGTTGTTAATAAATTATATAAACTCTTAATGGGCTGTGTATAGTTTGATTCTAACTGCTGTATCTGAAAAACTCAGTTTATTGCATTATTTGGTTTCTAAATTTTTTCCTACCTGCAACTTCAGGTCTTATATTGCTCAAACACTCTTCAACTTTGAGTGCTCCAGAAAAAAGCTTTACTGCTGAGAAAGTACACCCTATCCACACAGGAGAGGAATCCTGCTTGCCCAGTTAGGGCTGTTGGTGCTAAAGGACACAGCTGTCCAAAGTTGTAGCTGCAAGGCTGAAATTGTGCTTTGTCCACTGCCATAGCTGGTGCCTCCCACACTCATCCTTAAACTCAGTTTAACAGACGTGTGCTCACACACGAGCTGGGGACCTGTCAGCTCAGCACTCCCCTGGATTTTGTTCTAAAAACATAACTGCTGTTAAAAGGCCACAAGAATTAAGTGGAATTGGGACAGAATCAGAAGAGGGCAAGGAGAGGAAAACATCTTGGAACCCTTTTTCATTTAAAATGTACTCTTTGGGGAAAATGTCACTCACTGCAGATGAAAATGCAGTGCATTGCTGAGCAGGTGTAAGTAATTTTGTCTAATTACTACAAATGGCTTTTCCATGTATGTGAACCAGTTGGGATTACTGAATGATGAAAACATGTAGGAAGAAGGTAGATTTGGAGAAGGAGGAAAGAAATGCTTTTAATAGCTGATTACAGCCGGTACTCTGGGATAACAGAGATATTGAAAATTATCTTAGGCAGTTTTATAAACAGAAGTTATTCCAGCAGGATATTTGAAATAGCCTTTAGGAGGCACATGGAAAAAAGTAACATCTGCAATGGTTTTGTGAATCTCTAAGTATGAGAAATCCACTAAAGCTAGGAGAGGCATGTCACATCCCATGATCACCAATGTTTCCAAGAAGTTGCCTGGTTGTGATTAGGATAGCTACTTAGACTACATCAGAAATCAGCTTTCTTATGTTAAATGATTAGTGGCAAAATTTAGTGGGGGGGAGCGGGGGAAGAAAAACTGTTCTGCAGTGATTTGTTTTGATAGAATTGAACTAGAGACATCGCAAAGAACCTTATGTGTTCTTGCAGACTTCTATGATTTAGCAGTCCCTCCATTTTTCAAGGAGGAAAACTCTATAAAGAAGGCCATAAGAGAGGGAATCAGCTGTTTGCAGTCATACTGATCATAGCAGCTAGGGCAATATTATTCACATGCATCAGCTTTTGGGTGGTCCATCAGAACGTGAAGTGATCAAGCAGGAGCCTGGTAACATTTATACCAAGAACTTGGGCAGTTCTGATCTCCTCCAGAGGATGGCAACCATTCTCCCTTTGGCCATCATCCTCCTCTCTTTGGCTTTCTCCTCCAGGGTTCTACTGTCAACCCCTTAGCGCTGCTGAAAGATTGAGCAAACAGCATCCATCTTGATAAAAAAAGGTGAGCACCCAGTAAGGAACAGTCATTAATAAAATTCTTCCTCTCTAGTAGCGCTCCCCATGCATGGGCTGCTCGAGGCTTTGCCACTGTGTGTGGTTTAGGACCTTTCTCTGTCCAAGCTGAGATGCCCATCAGCTCCTGCTATGTATGGAGTGCCTTGGGAGCACAAGGCTCACCCTGTTTGCCTGATATTTTGACATGCAGAGGGTGTGAAATATGATTCCAAAAGGTCAAGGACAAAAGCATGTTGCTACAGGTGGGTAGACATTAACTCCTCTGTGTGATGCAGTGCTGTCAGCAGCACTAAAGATATGTGCTGAGGAGAGGGGTATCTATGTTCTAATCTATTTTATCTCAGCTAAGGCAGGTGATGCATTGTTCTTTGAGCAGCAGCACAGTAGGACCCATTCTTCATGCACAATAATACCTGAGAGTCGTTTCAATGGTTTATGGCACCTCACAGAAAGTCAAGATTTGGTGGGGAAAACAGGAATTGGTCTGAAAAACAGATTGGCTTTATAAGAGGGGAGAGACAAATTATAAGTGTGACAAATGTGCTGTGCATGGTTATGCCAGAATGTAAAAGCCACTGGTCCCAACTAGAAGTTGAATTTCCCCTTCACTTGAAGCACAATCTCTGATCATGTGTGCATTTCCAGCTCCTCACACAGCAGAGTAATCTGGGGTGGATTACAGCTGCTGCTGTTTCCCTCCTTGCTGCTGTGCACAAACAGCCACTTGCACACTGGCAGCTCCTCACATCCTCCTGCAAAACCACTGGCACTGAAACTGCAGCATTACTGTAGCACAAGGTTCCTTGAGTTTGCTTTCCATTTCCAGAAGGATGCCAAACACTCCAAAAGCTTTATCATGGGTGTAATGAGATCTTGGAGCAGAGGATAGGAGTATGGACCTGCAGCTGCATTCCAGTTATGCTAAATGTGCTTTTATTCCTTTTTTTTTTTTTAATGCCATGACCACCAGCTGTGCAACAGGTTGAAAAGAAGGCTTTGGAGTACTCTGAAAAGCAGCTTTCTCTGGGAGGGATGACTTGACCTGTGAGTGGATATGTAGTGCTGCAATGTCAGGTTCAGAGGACCTGAGGAAGGAAGGATCTCACAGCCCATCAACACAGCAAGGGAAACAACAGAGCAATGGGTCGTACTTGAACTTGGACTGTCGGAAGGCAAGGGTTAGCTCTCCTTCAGTTTCTTCCTATACAGCCATAACACTACACAAATGTGTCTCAGAGAAAGCAGCTGCCTTTACTGAACTCTCTGTTTCCCTCTTAAGCAGGAAATCTCTTAAACCATTAAACTGTGAAATAAATTGCATTGCTTCAGCTGCCCAAGGCACTTTCCTTGACCTTGGCTATAAGGACAAATTGTCCTATGGATCTTTAAAGGAGCCATAGGATGGGTCTTATGCTCACCATCCATAGCAGTATGGCTCCTCCATGGGCTTCCTTGGCATCCAGAGAAGTGCCTGACTCCCACAGCTTCTCCTCTGCCACCTGAGGAGGTTGCCAAGCAACCTCCTGTGAGAGGAGTGAGCAAGAGCTGTCAAGTTTATTATTATTTGTCTTAAAGTAGCAATGTCTCCTACATAACTGAAAAATTATAAGAGAGAATTAATTTTTGGTTGAATATCACAATTAGGCCTCATCTCCTTGCCTCTCCTCATTCCCTCATTTGTGTCCTGCATGGTTTCAGAGGACCCAGGAAAGGGTTGCACCTGAATACATGGAATGAAATCAAGTTTGAAGCACGCTCTGTTTTTCAGATTTGCAGCTGCTTTAGGAGTGGACCAGCAGGGTCTCCCACACAGCTGAATTTAAAATCTGAAACACTGCAGGAAATTGAAGCCACGGTGGGGGGGTTGTAGTTTCTAAAGGCAGTGAAATTATATGTATTTAAAAACAAAACAAGATGTAGATACAGCTACAATATATTTCTCATCGTGTTTAGCATGTCTAATGTATGCTAACTGGGATTCTTCTGACTGACCTTAAAGGGTGACAGAAATAACTGTAGAGCAGGGGAGAGGTGGCAGTGACACCTGATTAGCATGAAGGAGTCTGTGCTCCACACACACTACATCCATGCACAGGTTCACAAGGAGTCCATACAAGATGACACTGAGTTGTATGTGCAGGTCCAGTTTGGATAATGGGTCACAGCTAGGCTCAAGCAATCACCATGTCCCCTTCACCCAGAGTCCTGCTCTGACCCCTGACAGACTCGTGGCCGTAGAGATATGAAGGTTTTATAGAAGTTGGATAAAGAGACATCATGGGTAAGATTAATAATACATAGAATATAACTGGGTCATGAATCAGGACTTGATTAAAATGTCTGAATAATGAACAAACGTGTTCACTAGCATGTTTGTGGACCAACATCTCAGGTGTCAATTGCTGCTACCTCACGTGAGCACAGTCTTTTTCTTATTGGTTCTGTTCAAACATAATGGGTAGTAATGGAAATGCAGGCTTGTGATTCACAGGCTTCATGAATTTGCATCAAGTTTGAGTTCTCTGTTCATTATTTGTCCTTTTTTGGTTTCTTTGGAAAAAATAAAAGGAACTCAGGAAAAGAAGTCATGGAAAAGAAGTAAAGGTTTTGAGGCTAAAACTACACCAGTAATAATTATGAAAAACAAATAAATACCAAGTGAGATCACTATTCATCCACAGGTAAATGAGGGAGTGGGAAGAGTTTTTGAAATATTCACAAACCTGGGTGAAAAAAGCTTAATTTTTCAGTTTGTTTTCTCATTTTTAATCAGATTTACTGGTTGTGCATCATAAGGAGATGGTGGTGTGCTTTTTTTTTGAGGTAGAATAGGTACTTACAGTAAGGAACAGTCATTAACAAAATTCTTTCTCTCTAGTAACCTTCCTTATCTTTTTCACTATCCATGCAGGGATTTATAGAGTTTTCAATCTAAATGTGCAAGAAGTTCAGGTAATGATAGAGCAGGTGTACCTTGGGAGGATTAAATTATGGGAGTCAATGAATAATTATGGAGTAGCAGCTGGATGACTGAAATGATGTTAGCAACACTAATAGTTACAGAAAATACTGATTTTTCTGCTCCATGTGGAGGTCTTTTAGTGCGCAGAACATAAACTTACAGATTCAACTGTTTTTTGCTTTTGAAACCTCATAAATAAGACCAATCTTGTGCTAATGTGACCCTGGGTGCTGTCTTGGACTCTGGTAAGATCTAGTCTTTACAGTACTGAAAGTCCATAGTGTGACAGTAAGGGACAAAGATGATGTTCATGGCAGAAAATGGAATAATTTACATTTATTTCAGCAACACTTCCATGGTGCCATCATGACTCTTAGATCAGAAGAATTTGCCACAGAAGTCTCAAAAAGTCTGGTTCTGAACAGTTGTGTCCTCTCCCATCAAATATTAGTATATTAATCTCTTATACATCAACAAGTGTTTATGCAAAAGGTGGAAGGAACAATCCCTCTGCTGGGGACCTGAACTCTTCAGAATGTTAGAATTCAATAGAATAATGTTTCAGAAGTGACTGGCACCATCTCAGCTCTTTTTATGGCAGGATACATTTGTTTTTTCCACTTGTGGTTACCTGATCTCATTGTCTGCTGCCAATGTCTTTGCTGTTAGAAACAGACAGCACAAGAAACCACTTTGAATGTCGGAAATACCAGTGACAGTGAGAGGAAACCCAAGGCACCAAAGCACTTTGAGGGAGGCATCAAGATCATTAACAAGTATAGCTGAAATTTTTTAAGAAGAGGGGTACTGACAGCAATTTAGCATATTCATGCAGGATTACAATAAAAAAAAGTATTTTTCTTAGGAGGTTCTGATGAAAAATAATCTGTAATATGCAGGGCTACACAATTTAGAATGTTAATGAAAAGGAATCTAAAGCTGATGATTAAATCTTGTACTTAAGACACAGGAGCAATGAGCTCCCTCAGCTCTTTCCTTTTTGCAACCTCTGGAGAATGTTTCTGTCATCCAGAATATGAGAACAGATTCTTCAAAGTGTAAATCTGGGTGTGCAGTGCCAGTGTATGAATTAAAATAGACTGAATGATAGAGGTGATTTAGCAAGCAGTTGATCAGCTTTGCTTTTCTGAGCTTGTTCTTGACAAAATACACCAAAACCAGGATAAAAAGTGTAGAAGCAGCTATAAATGAGGATGCTCTTCTGACAAGATATACTTGATTCTACAGATTTCTTCCCCAAAGTTCAGAAAAGAGAATGTCAATATTTGGTGCATTTGAACTTCCTTCAGGATGTATCTTATATCAAAACCTCCTGTCAAATTAAAGCTTGAAAGCCTTGACTGCTGGATTGCTTTCAATCACTTCTAAAAGTCTAAAAGATTACTTCTAAAAGTACAAAGATGTCCAGCATCTGATGTCTGAATGAAATGTGTTGAATTTGGTTGTCCCTTGGCAAAATCTTCTTCTAACTGTATGTGAAAGTGGAGGGAAGGTGTGAAGCATTCTGATCTATCGATGACTCCAGCTACAAAAAGATTTATCCAGGGCTGTTATATGATCCATTTCTCAACTCTCTGAGTATTTATTTTATTAAATAATACCTGTGGTGGAAAAAAGAAATCTCTTCCAAAATGTTATTTTCCCTCTAAGAATCTACCTTGAGCAGAGCAGTGTTCTTTTAGATATGAATCTTTGGCAGGGGTTTTATTGTCTCAGGGGACATACTTTGGGGATCAGGACCTCGTCTTACAAGACAGGATTTGTTATCACCTGGAGATGGAAGCACTGCAGATTGTTGGCATACAAACTCATCACCAAGATTGCTTTTTGGGGACTAAACATCTTTGATTTTGCATATTGGCATCAAGTCTGCATCTAGGATGTGTTCAGAGAGAGGTCTGATCCCATGGGGCTTGGTTAGGGATCAGTTCCACACGATGTAGATACAGGACACCCTTTGGATCACTCACTGTGCCAAAGACAGCAGACCTCACCCAGTCAGGCTACAGTCTGATGGCTTCTTGTAATCAGCAAGAACTCCAATAAAAACTGGGATAATTCTCAAGTTCATGGACAAGCCAATACTCCCTGATCAAGTAAGAATGGATAAGGAGGCCTCAATCCTAGCACAGATGACAGTGATCTCGCTGATCAGTCACTTTAGTCTGGAGTAGCTTTTATGAAGTTGGATGCCCAGTAGCACATTAAAATGTGCGAGAGATGTGAAAAGGCTCTCTGCAGAGTGCAAAGACAAATACTGCTGAGCCACAGACTGACTTTGAAGGTTAATTGGACATTTAGTTTTATCTGCTGTCACAATAGATCAGTCATGTCACACCGTAATCAAAACTAGCACCTTCCAGCAGGCTTGTTAACCAGTCTAACATAGGAGACAATTGTTTCAGTAATAATGGCAAAGGTAAGGAATATTCCTTTGTGTGTTACAGACATTTATAGCAGCAGCACCACCTGTCCCCTGGAATTATGAGCTGTTCTGTTTGTGAAGGAATTACCTGATTTTTTTTTTTGTTTGTTTATTTGCTTGTAACACACATAGAAATCTGGCTGAATCAAAGTAATTCATGGTAAAAGGTCAAAAATGAGGAGCTGCTTGGTCCAGAGGATGTCAATAAGAAGACTAACAAATAAAACCATAGCCTGCAAAAGACTGTGGCTGTATTTTTATATTGAAATATATTTTATTTTGGTATATAAAAAATAAACCTAAAAAGTTCTCAGACAGAACTGAGGATCTGAAGATAAAACTATTCCACTGAGATGTGTCTTCAAGGAAGACTGAAAACAAACTTCACCCACACCACAACCATGGTGGTGTGGCTCATGTTTTGGACCAAGGGGCACAACAGAAAGAAGGGAGGCTACATTCCTTTAGCACCTTCTCTGTACAGCTCTGCCCACGAGCACCTCCCAGTGAACATCTCCTGACATTCCCAAGCCTGCATGGTGCATTCAGCTTACCACTGGTACTATGAAAACAGCAGATTTTTCAGCCCATCTATTAGTCATTTCAGGTTCTTCTCCCTTCTTACCATGATTGGAAAGTTTCCAAGTTTCTTTTGGCATGACTTGTTCAGGAAAGACTGAAAAATTAAATGGCAAATAGTAAACTAAGGAGAAGTATAGATGTGAAAGGAGATGCAAGGGAAGTTTTCATAAAATTTTAATACTGATTAAAAATATTTTAACAGGACATGACATATCCAAATATTGTATTCTAGTAACTCCTTTGAATTGTGTTATTGAAAGCACCAATTTCCCAATATCTATATGTACCATAAAATAAGAACACAATCTTGCTTATGGTATATTCAGTCTGAATAGACTTCTTCAGAGAAGAAAGCATGGCAGGAAAACTTGGCACAAAGATTAAGAAACCAAGTAAACAACAGTTTTCAGGAAATTCTGTGCATCCCACTGAAAGAGATAGGAGTTTTTCTGGAGATGCTTCATTTCCATGACAAAAAAAAAAAATAAAATAGAGATTTACTAGAAAAAGAGAAGTCTTCATAAATATTGTTTTGCTCATGATTGCACTTTCAATTCAAAGTGTTGTATTTACAGATATATATGTCCCTCATCTATACGTGAGAGGCATACATATTTTGTGAAGCTAGAGCAAAAGCTCAAGGCAATTGGAAGATAATTACTGTAATGAAGTGGTAAAACTGTGTAATAGATTCTGGTAAAAAAAAAAAAAAAAGAAGAATAAAGAAATTAAGAAAAAACATGAGCAGAGGTGAAGAAACTCATAGACTAAAGATACAATTCTTCTTCAAGACTGAAGAGGAAGAAAGAAAAAGCCATGGTGAAAAAAGGCAGTATGATCTGTATTTAATAAGAACATGTTGCTACACAGCTGTGACACAAGAATAACTGTGTTTTACATCCAGTACCCTTAGGGCTGAGGACTCTTTTAGCCCCCTTCATAAATCTGTTCCTGAAATTAGAGGACAAAAATCTCCAAAGTAGTTTTGCTCCTCGAGCCCATGATTCAGGTGTTGTGAACATCAGTACGTTCCCCCTTCCTTCAGGCTGTTTTCTTTGGCAGCTGCTCAGTTTTCCCACTCAGATTTGTGTGTTATAGTGAAGGCTGCTGATAAGTTGCTGTGTACATGGCTGGCTGGGGTATCTGCTGCTTGAACCTGTTGGCAATTTCCTGGTAGGAAGGGATTAATTCTCCAAAGGAGGGAAAAATATGTGGATTATAAATACGTTCTTTACTACTCAGCCTGCAAGGAACTTAAACTAGAAAGACATTTTTCTACTTTCTTTTGTACTTTCTTCTCATTGCCCAGATTTTTTGCTTTCTGCAATATCAGTAGATGCTTTTCTCAGTGCAGCTGCAGCTGACCCCTCTTGGATGGATGGTGTCAGACAATGCTTCACCAATAATATTCTTGATAGTTATAGAGCAGCTCTAATGCCCTTGCTGGACCAAAACCACCAAGTTTCTCCAAGTGTAGAAGAGCAGGGACAGAGATCAAGAAACAATCTATAAGCAACCCAGCCTAGAGCCTTCACCTCTGCCTCACATGTGAGGCTTGTGCCTTGAAACAAAACCTCCTATAAATCATCCTCCACAAATTTGGCTACTCTTTTCCTTGGGCAGAAAGCTCAGTGTGCTATGCTGTGGAGCCCATATTCCTCTGTGATCTAAGAAGAATTACTGGCCTGGGAAAGGCAAAGTGCTTCTGTCTGAGCCACAAGCTGGATGGCAGCCTCCTCCAGGGCGTGTGACTCAGGCAGAATCACAGAATGACTTAGGGAATGACCTTTAATGTCATTGAGTACAACCATTAACCCAACGCTGCCAAGTCCACCACCAAATTATGTCCCTAAATGCAGCAGAAACCTGTTCTACTGAACACACATGGGCTTGAATGACTGCTAACTGAGATCCAGGGCATCACAAATGGTGATTTCTCCACTTGGCACCTTCTCCATCACTCTCCCTATCCTTCTGCACCTGTCTTGGCTTGAAAGAATTGGCAGATTCCCTTACACACTGCAAGGCAATCCTGCCTGTCATGCTCACTATGTAAACTGGGGGGAAAGATGATCTGGGGCCACTGGCCAGGGACTGGCAGGGCATCAGTCAGTGAGTGGTAATTGTATTGTGTATTACTTGTTTTTTATATTCTAATTCTATTATTATTACTATTATTGTCACTACTACTACCATTATTACTGATGTTGTTCTTATCATACATCTTTGCTGGCCCCTGAAAAATGGTTGGAAATTTCATAACTAAAAAATTCCCAATCTCATAATTTCTAATTCCCTTTGCAACAGCACACTCTGCAAAAACACATTCTCCCTCCAACTGAGCCTCTAAGGGACAGAAAAAGGAGAAATCTGGGCAAGCATCACTCTCTAATCAGCAATAAGTCTTCCCTGTGAAGCTCTGGAGGGCCTGATTAAGAGCAGATATGGGTAATCCTAATGAGGGAAAAAATTACAGCTTCTGGAAGAATTGAAAGTTCCATGAAGGCCCCTTGACTCTGTAGCAGACCTTCACATAGGGTTAATAGATTTGAGCAGGCAGCAAGCTATGGTTTTATGATGCTTTTTATTAATCACAGGAGCTGTGTGTTACACTGCAGGATGAGCAGAGGGGATATATTAAAGTTCAGCCCTCCCTAGCTGCATGGCTCTAAAATTGAAACACAGTTCTTTGATCACTCTCAGAGATTTGTCTTCCAGATATCCCTGTGGTTGCAAGTATCCCTTTTTTCAGTGTGTAGTATCTCCTTGAAAAACCTGAGGGTAGAAGAGAAGGATTATGCCCAGCAAACCATGGTGAGGGGGTACAGTTTTACTCTTTTTATTTGCTAATGTTGGTGGATCTCTGCCAGGTAAGGGGCTGAGGGGTAACATGTTCCCTTCAGATCCTTCTGGCAGGAAAATGGCAGCAAAGTTTCCAAAAGTAATTAAAATTTATCTTCAGGTGCAGGAAAAACAAAACACACATGGAATGCCTTAACTGGCAGTGCTATGAACAGGATATTTGTATTTATAAGAGAAAAGAGCAGTTCACACAGCAGTATTGGAAGGAGCTTCAAAAAGCATTAGCAGGGGAAAAAAAAATCACACTTCAAGACCCTTCAGTTGGAAACTTTTCTCAGCAGCTAAATGCAGCGATTTTTAACTGCTTTTGAACTCCAAAGTATTACCAAAGGCCTCTAGAATTGAGGATTTAGTGCAGACATGCAGCTTCCATGGACTGCATTCACATGTATGAACTGGCATTTCTTCAGGTGCCTAACAGGGATGTCTCAGATGTAACTGTAAATCACAAATGGTTCATAGACCACAGAACTCTACTCTTGCATTTGGCTGATCTATTATCTATAGTTCACACCAAAAGACCATCTGAACATCCCTGCAATATGTACATCCTTACCACACTCCCATAAGACAAAGTGATACTTTAGACCATATTTCAAACTAGATATTTCTGACAGTCATGAATAATTTTCCATATTTTTTTTGTCACTAAAATATCTTTGTCTAAATTGTTTCACTCTTAAGATTTAGGTGACATGACATGACATGACATGACATGGTTAAAAATTTTCTCTAAAAGTTTTCTCTCATTTTAAATTCAGTTTTATCGTCACAGTACTTTTGACAGAAGAGTTATTTTGGATTAATTTTTAAACTAAAAATGGGCCAATGTTGTCCAAAAGATTGCTTTGACTCTCATTAAAGGAAGAAAAAAGTGTTTCAATTTGAAGTGCCTTTGTATTTAAACATTAAGCCAATTTTAGTAGTCTTTTGTTTGAAGCCAACGTCTAAATGAATATTTTATGATTTTCATTTTGAGCCTTTTCAGTGGGCCCTGACAGAATACATTTTAGTGTGACCAGTTTTGGGGAAGATCTGCAATTTGCATTTTTCATGTTTAAGGTAGAGTCTTTAAAATAGCATCTTGAGTCTGGTTTTATTCAGAGGTGAAATTTTGTTTTCCTGACTCAATTTTTCCTGTCCTGTTCACTTGGGAGATGGTGAAACAAATAAAGAAGCTTTACTATTTAAAAATGTCTCCTGATGTTCATAGTAAGTTTTTTTTAATGGTCTCCACACAGCACAGCCTCACAGCTATGCAAAATTGAGAATAATTTTGCATATTTGGATATGCATTTACATCCTTGTTAAAGTGATTTATTTTCTAAGGTAGACTATACTTCAAAAAACCTTGAGAAAAAAGCAATGGTCTCAGTGGTTTCACTTTGTGCACCTTAGATTCCAAATTTGTAAATGGTTTTAGGAGACCCAATTTTAGTAAGGCATGTATCTGTAAACTTTGGAGGTTTTATAAATTCATCAAAAGGAGCATGGGTTAAAAAAAATGCATAAAAAGAGTAGGAAGTCACCAGAAATTCTGTGCACAAACAAGAGCACCTGAAAGAAAGGCTTCTTGAAGCAGGAGAGTGGCTGTTATGAAAACATGTGGTACTCCTGAACATGTCTGTGCTGAAGAAAAGTACACACTATTTCCCAATTTAAACAAAGGGGAGACTTAAGGAAAGACACTGGAAATAAGCCCAAGCTAACTTTATAAAAGATTAAATGATAATAATTCAAAATTAATCATAGTCTGCATAACTTAGGCAAGCAATCTACCCACTACGTTTTGCTCCTCGGAGAGCAGTTCCAATGTAGGCACTTGAACTTCCCCATCACGTCAGCAGCAGTAGGCATTCTTGAAGAGGTGCTGGATGATGTTCTCTCCCAAAATGAAGCCTGTAGTCTTCAGCTTTTTCATCTAAAGACTGCTTCAACCAGGGCCACTGCTGGGCAGAATAGTTCCTGAGTTTGCTGTGGTGTTGATGGTGAAGGTACAACCACAAGAAAACAGCAATGGAGACTGGGTGTTTACCTGAGCACACCAGCTAGCAGAGCATTTCCTGCAGGATTTGTTGAAGCAGAGAACTGAGCAGTTTGTTGGCTGATATTTGTCTGCCATGCAAGGCAGCTCATTGGCTCTAACTCAGACACATTTACCTCCCAACTGTGTTTACACATCAGCTAATTTCTACTTGTGGCTGCTGCTGCTTATAAGGAAAACCAAGCAATTGTTCCTAACAATTCTCTAAAAATAAATGTGCCGCCTTTACTGGGGTAGTTAGAATTCTAAATAGCATTTTATGATCATTTATAATCAACAGCCTTAATGAACAGTGCCAAATCAGTCTTAGTATTCTTGAACTACCCATTGAGTAGCTCCTCTCTGTTTTTTCATTGCCTTTATGGAAAGAATAACAATAAATCCTGTTATATTTAGAAAATTCCTTTTTTATCCAGAACGAATCAAAAGGATTAACAGCCCTACACCCAGTCCTCAAGCCCTCATTCTAGAAAAAGAAAACATCAGCCATGACAGGAATTAGAGCAATTACTGGAGCAGGATTTATCAGTATTTATTTATTTTTGATGCAGATATCAAAGAAGAACAGAGTAGGATATAAAACATTCTGGGTCACAACCAGAACAGAATTTGCTGAACTATTTAGCATAAATCACTGTTCTTGAAGAAAATTGGCATGAGCTTTTTAATGACATGGATCAAAAACTCTTTTTAAAGGCTTCTCTGAAAGGTAATAAGCTCAAAAGACGTGGCCATAGTAGTACTCTTTGGATATTGTCTCAGTATGGATCTGTAGGTTAAACCATCCTCCAGGGCTCAACAGGACCACTTAACTTCTATTGGGAGAGACTCCAGCCTAGTCCCCTAACTAGCTCTGTGATAAAGGTTACATACTCTTCAGCATATTTGATGTGAGCTTTTCACTAGAGCCGAAGCAATAGAATCCAGTGCTGTGAGTTCTTCTTAAAAGAGACACTGGCTGAGAGGAATGAATGGCAGAAGGATATTGATGAACAGTGTTGGATGGCACACTGTTTAATAAAAATGAGTCACACCTTGGCAGCTCTCAGGAATGGTCCTACAAATAATTAGGAAATTAAACTTACTGGAAAAGAACCTGATGCAGTCAATTCTTATTTTTCTTCCTTTATATTCAAGGATTTTTTTTCAACAACACTAAATTCCCCTTCAAAAGAACCCAAACTCACCAAAGTTAACCACTCCAGAAGTTACACAGCACTGTTGACAATTTTCTTTTTCTTATTTGGTATTTTCTCTTTTCTTTTCTATCAGTGACAGGGCTGGGATTCTTCTGTTTGGTAGAGGACATCAAACATCTTTTCCAAGTTCCCTCAGGTTACCAAACTGGATGTTCTATGAAGAATGTCCAACAAAGAAGTTTATTTTTAAAATACAGCATTTGACCTTTTCTCTTCTTATTTTATAGTGATCTTGGTGGGGAGTAGAACAGCTTAAGAAGTTCACAACCATTTATAAAATGTATTGGCTTTGCATGGTAAGGTGTTGGTAGCAGGTGGCTTTTGAGAATAGTTAAAGCCTAACTACAACAAAATTAAAAGGCTGAATCAAAGTTGAAAACCACCACATATTTGAAATGAAACATGGCATAGTTGTGCTATTTGAAAGAAAGTTTTCAGGCTGGCATACCAAGCTGAGAGGTGTTATTCAGGTGCTATTCTCTTTCATACACACACTCTTTTTTGCTCAACTATAAGCAATTATTACTTCCCAATATTCCATTTGGGTATTTCAAATCAAAATGGCAGCTGTTCTGGACATCAGTTTAATCCAGATGATCCATGTCTTGCATGGGTGAATTTGTGCAGAAGAATTTTGGATTTCAACAGAAATAAAAGCATCACAAAGGAGAAGAGATGCTGAGAATTAATTGTATCTAAATAGCGTAAAATCCCAGCAGAGTACTGAGATTCCACTGCCTGCTGGTTTATTACTGAAGGCTATAAAAGACAAGAAAGCATTGACATAAACCACATGTTATTGATATTTGGTCTGTGGTGGCAACAACAGAGCTGAAAATAAGGGGCAGCTCGGCATGTTGTTTCATTCTCCCTTACTTGCATCCTACCTGTCTGCAATACACAGTTTGCTGAAATTCAGCTATCCTCCATCTGCTTATCTCAGAAACAGAAGCACCAGAAATATCAATGTGTATGAAACATATGAATCATCATTACTAGTAAGCATCTGGCAATGCTAAAAGCAGAGACATTTAAAAAATGTGCATAGTAATCATTTACAACTAATACAAACATGTTTGGAGGGAAAGGGTTTTATAAACAGATTCTAAATGCCTTTTTTTTTCTCCAGACTGAAAGAAACTTGGAAAATTAAGTGCCTTGATATATGTGCAAACAAGCATGGAGGGAAGACTTTCCAACTTCCCATAGTTCAGAAAAGATTTTCATAAGCACCCAAGTTAAAACAGTGACTTTTGTATATATAAAATATTGTTTAGCATAAACCAGTTTAAAAATCAATAGCAGCAGACAATGAAGAGCAGTTAACATTTCATGAGTAATGGAAGAAATACAAGTGTGGGTGTGGTGAGTGAGACAGCCACCATCCCTTCCATGTATGCTTTTCTGCTTGCATATTCATTTTCATATGGTCACAATGTATTATGGTCTGCTTAGTTTTATAGTCACATATAGAAACACAGATTTTCCTTAGCAGTGTCAAATTCCATTAAACATAGGCTGTTCTTAGCTTTGTGACAGAAACAGACATTAAGAAGTCAAGGATATGGCAGGTGATGGTTTGAACTCTATCCTGGACATGGATGTAGCAGTGACTTCTGGAGTAAAGATCAAGACCCCACATGTAGTACACCTGGAAGAAAACAGCCTTATCCCCTTTTGCACCCTGCCACATTCTTTAAAGACACATGTACAATACATAGGGCATTCATATAATAAGTAACTACTTCATTCCTGGTGAGCCACTGCAGAGGCAACACTAATTCAATCCAGTGAAGCAGAAAAGTCCTGGGAGAAAACTGAGCTAAGGTAGCTGTATAAAAAGTTAAGCTTGAGGAACAGTGGCATAAAGAGCTGCAAAGAGTAATTAGTGGGAGGGGAACTCAATTAACTGAAACAAACAACTGATAGTGCAATTAAGGAGCACCCTGTAAATCATTACAAACCTCTTGTCATAGAGCATTTCTCCACAGTCCTGCTGTACTGGCCCTGCTCAGTCAGCTAAGAGGTAGGGCTAAGCTGCAATCATGCTTTGATTGCTGTAATATGAACCACTAATGATAATGACTTGTGTACTTTCCCTAATTACCTTGAATAACAATGCACATTGCTAGCCCTCCATCTTACTAATATTTTTATATATAGATTATGTAAAAAGAAGAGTGAAGGAAATCATACAGAAAATATACAGCCCCATATACCCTATACCACATGCAGATTACTGGTTTGCATTTGTTCTTTTTGTACAAAAGACCAGCCCTCCAAGGAAAGGCACAAAGCTCCTTTATTATCAGGTCATTTAGCCAGAATGCAACAAATGGTTATATTTTAAGTTTCAAATCCACTCAGACATCATTGGGAGGGAAACTAGATTTGCACTTCTTTGATTATCAGGTTTGCTTCTATTTGGAAGAGATAGGAAGACAGAGAAGAAAAGATCTCATTTCAGTATTATTCAGAAAGGGAATAATAGAGAAAAAAAAGAGATCAGTACAACAAAGCAGAATAGTGAGACTATGTGAGAAGATGGAAAAAGTAAGCTGGCACAATTGTCTAGAGATAAGATTCCTTGAAATTTCACCTTTATGAGCTTCCTTGCTGTTGTTTCACTAATTCTTTGCGATGAGATTGCTGTGTTAGCTGAGAATATTGGGCATGTTTAGTCTCTCAAATTTCAGTAGAACGGCATGGGAGATTAAGAAGACATGGAATTAAAATATTTGTTCTGCATTTTGTCATAGCCTTTCCAACTACATGAAAAATGTTAATGTAAAAAAAAAAAATCCTGCCATTGTTCCTCTGAATTTCCTGGGGGATTTTGGTTTTGGTTTGCTTTTCCTTTCAATCCTTATATGTCAAGAGACTTTGTTACAAAGGCAGCAGCTGCCCTCATGGTGGTTGGGCCGTCACTGTCACCTGGGAAAAAGGAAGCCCTCTTCCCCAGCCTCCTTTCTGCCAGGCTGAGATGCACAAGCACCTTCTATCTGAAAGCACAACCACTGATATGTCCTCCAGCACTGACTGCTGCTACTGAGCAGTGCCATACTGACTGCCCGGAAGAAATGCCATCTTTTCACACACTTTTCACAGTACAGGCAGCTGTTTCCTACATTCCCTTGCTAAATGCATTTTTAAACCATTTTGGCAAAAATAATCTCTAAGGGAAATTTGCCTTCTGTGGCCCATTGGTCCCTGGCTTGGGTTTCGAGAAGCTGCTAACGAGGCTGGTGATTAGTGACAATTCTGATGACAGTACGTATGGTGGGAACATCTGGCTGGATGCTTTGAACTGGATGCAGACCCACCAGCCTGACCCACCATTTGCTACTGTGCAAATGGCTTTCTATTACAGAGACTACTGGGTCATTTATCTTCATTAAGCGACTGTCCCTAAACCCAGTAATTAATGACAACTGGTCCGGGAATGGCTGTGCAGAAATGTGAGTGAACAAATGAACAGAATGAACAAATTCTAGTAAAAGGAGAAAGTGCAGGCTGGAGGAAAAAAGACCTGAAAATGTTTTCCTCTCTGAAAGCTCTTGATCCTGAGAGGTATTTCAGTGAGGAATGAACCACTGGTATTTCTTGACCAAAGTGATGAACCCAGTGGCTGTATAAAGCTGTCTGAATGTGTGAAAATGACACAGCTGGTAGAGGGCAAGCCTGGCAGCTTTCCTGGCATCCCAGGCATGGGCTGCACTGCTCCCTGATATTGCCAATAAACAGGAGAGCCACAGCTGGGATTCATATCGGCAAGAGGAATAGGAAGAGGGTCTTCATGTGAAGTGTAGACAGGAATTATGTTTTATCTTCTGAGTTTTTCCATGCATCCAGTCCCAAATTTCAGCCCATCCTAGCTGCCCACATTCCTGAGCTACCTGAATTAAATTTTCCCTATTCCTGGAAGCAGGTTACCCCTTCCTAAGTACCTTGACATTCAGTCTTTGTAAATAAAGTGTACAAGGCACAGTCATGGAATGGTTGCCATGATTTTCCCAGAAAGAAATCCTCAGTGAGAAAAAGTTGACAGCTTCTATCTAAGAAGGACAAAATAGTGACAGAAGACTTAAAAAATACACTTTAAAAATCCAGTGGACTCAAGGACCACAGCAGAAGGAAGCCTAGTAATGCAGCTCTGCCCAGCATCATGGGCCTCTATTGAAATTTCCCCTAAAATCCCCAGTGACCATAGAAAGAAAAGTGATTTCTGAAAGCTGTGGTTTAAGGTAAGAGGGAAAGTGGTTTCTGTTTACTCTTGTATTATGTTAATTCACATAAATACTTGAGAATTAAACTTTAAGAAATATTGATGGGAATTGCTGATGGGTCTTGTCCAGTCGTACAGAGAGGATTTTTTGTAATTTCTAACCAGCATTAAGACCCAGCACTAAAATTGCACTTTTACCCTCTAAGCCCAATGCTTAACTAATCACTTTTCATTACTTCCTAGTCCTTTTGTGAAAAAATGGAGGAAATCCTCTGATATTTTTCTTTGGCCTGTTCCGCAAAGAATGGTACATAAAATCCCTCTTCTCAGGGCTATGAAGAAATTTTAACTTTAAAATGAGAAGATTCTTTTATCAGCAAATCCCAGCAATGTTCCAATTGGACTAGTGTGGGAGAAAGTTCTAACTCATTTAAAGTAGCCTTGACAAGTTTATAATGAGCTTGTATGAGGAAGCAACCTCAGGTCACAGAGGACTGGCCTTGATCCAATAAATATGTTTTGGTTCCAAGTTTTAAATGTGCTGAAGGCTGTTTTATATTTTAATGAAATTTAGTAACGTGTGAATACCTTTTCTTCTGGTGTTTCAGTGGTTTTAAAACATGAGTAGCATTCTGTACTTACTGAGAAAAAGTACAAGTATGTAACAGCAGAAGCAGAAGTAAAAATGATAAGGGAGCAAAGAAATGAGATTTATTCAGAGGCATGTATTTTTTATAGTAAGGATAATATGCATTGACCAATGATTCACAGGCTGCTGGTGGTCTGTGAAACCATTCTAAAAGGTTCACAACTACCCTAAGAAACAGTGTCACCTTCCTATAGCTAAGTCAGGAAGAAAAGTTACTCTCCCAGCAGGAGCCAAGTCTGCTTCCTGGGAAGCTCAGTCCTTCACACCCTTCTGGACACTTGGACAGGAAGGTCCCTGCATGGAGGATCCTGCACTGAGAGTTGATCACCCTGCAGTGCCAGAGCCACCTGTGCTCATCCTCACGAGTGCAAGCCAGAGATCCCATTACCTGGAAAGGAGGAAGAAAGTCCCTCCTGTGCACTGAGTCTGGGGAATCACCTCCTGTAGTGGTTGTGGTGCCTTGGTTTGCAGCAATATATGGGCAGAGGCTGGTGGGCAGCTCTGGTCTGGCCATCTCCACACACCAGTAAGGGATGGAATTCTGTTGGCACCTGATGGATAGAAACCAGCAATCCTATTCAAAGGCATCCCCTCCCATGGGGAAAAGGATCAGTGTGACCCCGCATGAGCCAATTCTCTTTATATGTGTGTTAAATACCAGCCATTGTGAAGGGCCAGTGAAAGCCCCCGGGCACAACCACAGTACTAATAATTTCTTTGCTATAAAAAGTGGTTGCTATGCATTCCTGCATAAAAATTCAGCACAGTTTTGTGAACTTCAGCCTGTTCCTGTTTCTCCAGTGAGCACCGAATATCAGAATCTTGTCACTGATTCTCTGCTTGTTAGGAGCAAAACACTCAAGTAATAATAAGCAGGAGACCTGTAGGAATACTCTCTGTTTTAGGAGGCTATGAAACATATGGCCTGGTTATAGCATTGTTTCCCTCTGCAATAAAGGTTTTGCTCTAATTCTGTAAGTACAACTCATCTGTCTCAGCCAAGGGGATCCTAGAGGCTTTGTCAGTTTAGCGTGCCTGTTTGGGGGCAAGACAGAAAACTTGCTTGCAATGAAAAATTAATGTCCTTCAGTACACCAAAAGAAGGAGGAAAAAAAGAGACACATGATAACCAAGGAAACAATGCTTTTTCATGCAGGACAGGAAGCAAAGCATAAAACAGGATCTATGGGGAAAGAGGGCAGGCAGAGCCCCATCTTGTGGCAGAAAGTCCAATTCCTGTGCCTCTGGCTGTGGATGAGTCACCGTGTCTCAGTGACAATGTTGTGGGAGGTTGCTCTGTGCAGCTGGCCTTTAAATATTTAAATGTATTGAGCTACAAGAAAGATATCTGTTGTTTGCCAAGCAGCTGCCTATAAACAGCTTTGTACACTAGATCCCACTAGTGCAATCCGAAAGAGAACAGGAGGAATTGTGTCATTAACTTTTCCCCTTTTTTCAGAAAATAACCCCTTTGTGCTGGGCAGGCAGGGATGGGTCTGAGTCTAGAAAGGAACTGAAGTGGTGCTGAGCTTTGTCAGTGTTTGTTTGTTCAGTTTGGGAGTTTGCTGTGATTGAGGGCAGGAATACAGCTACATGCTGACTGCTGCTTGCTCTCTTGTTAATTTCTTCAGTTCTCCCTTGCACCCAATCCAGCCATCAAAATAGACATTTCTTCAGGTAATTTCATATCCCAGGACAGTCACCCCACTCAGCTAGCTGCAGGCAGACAGCAAACTATCAATCAGTGACCAGGAGTTGCTATTTTGGGTTTTTCATGGTCCCAGAGCTGCAGGAGTGCAACACAGAAGTCTCTTCAATTTGTGTCCTGGCCACCTTTCCTAGGATTCCTTCTGTGGATATACCCCAGACATTCTGCTGCATGTTGACAAAGACAGGAACAATTAACTTGCAGCTATGGATGTCTCAGTCATATCCATGGGACTGTGTGAAAGAAATCAGAGATGCATTAATCTTTTTTTCTAACAAAGACCCAGACCTTTAAGAGATTTTGGCACATTGCACTGATTGCACTGATTCCAACAGGAGCTGGACGTTCTCCTGACTTTTCCTAAGCACCATCAAATTCTGAAGTTTCGTGATTGGGGACTTTCCTGACATAAAGATGGATTTGTCTGAGTACAGCTTAGCTCTCTAAGAGTCTGCCTTAGGTCTCCAAAAAAGATTGGAAATCATTACAAAGTTCTCTCCTGAGCCTTCTCTTGATTTGTCATCTCTGTTAATGAGCATTTATACATGGAGAACCTGTTCTCTCATGTCATTTTGTTACCTTTGCATCTTACAATGAAGTAAAATGAGTACAGAAAAGGGTTTTGCATACTCATAAGTTTATTAGAAACTTTTGTCAAGTCAGATGTTTCATTATGAACTTGATCCAAAATTTGCAGACTACCTGTGTTCATCCAGGTGTCCTTATAAAGAACTTCCTAGAAAGCACACTGATGAACCATTTTGTCCATTTATATTTCCAGCTCAGACAAGAATCTGTGGTGGCTCATTTCTGCTTTCCTGTGAGTGAGAGTGCAGTGAAGAGCTGAACAGAACCCTTTACCTCCCACAGAGACCCATGCTCTGAACAAATGTGCCCACAGGTCACTTTTTAGCAGCCTTTGCCACGTGGCTTCTTCACATTCTCAGTTCAGTTCCTCAAGGGTGGGCATTTGTAGCAGGAAGTTGAATGGCAACTTACTAGAAATGGAAAAAGCTCTCATACCTTGGGACATCTGCTCCTAAGAAAATAATCTTCACTTCTTTCTGAAGAAATATTTTGTGGTGAACACAGCAGCCATCACATCATACACGCACAAGCTTTTTTTATTAATACTTTTTCCTGTTGGAAGCATCCAATTGTTGCCAGACTCTGTTACACTATGTGTGGGACTTGAGAGAAAGTGCCTAAGGATCTTCAGGCTGAGCACAAGAACAAATGAAAACAAGAAAATTAAGTTCATAAACAGAACCAGGAAAAGGATCCATATGTTTTAGCTTACAAACATCCATTGGGCCATACTCACTTCCATCCCTCTCCTTTAACCTAAGTTTTTTCTGCCCTATTGGATGTTCTTCCCCTGCCTGCAAAAGATGGTGGTTCTGTAAGAGAAATAGCTGGACAAGAAACAAAACCATTAAGTAAAAGCTGTAATTTATGATGGAATGGTTGATAGAAACACTAAAAGGGCATACAGTGAAAGATCAAACAGCATTGGGTAATCTTTGGATTTATGGGATGGCATGCTGGGGCAGTGGGAGGTGACATTTGAGCATGCCAGAACCTTATTTACCACAGAAAATATGCTGGTACTTTTTTTGATTCTACAGAAGTGCCAACATCTCTCCTAGAAGCATCAAGGGACCTAGAGGGATCTTCGCTGGTATAAAAGGAAAGCACAAATGCCAATAGCATGAGCCAACTGTGGGATAATTCCCTGTTTCTGTAATAATGCAGAAATATTTATTCAGTATTTTTTAAAGTTTTGTATTGTCTGTTAACTGACTTTAAAAATACTTCACAAGGATTATTTTCAAAAGGTCAGGAAATTGTATTAGTCAGGTTTGTTTTGCTGAGCATCCTTTGAAGAATGTTTTTCTACAGTAAACAAAAACTTGAGAAATCCTTAATTGGCAATTAAATGTGGAGATCCCTATTTTTTAAAAAGGGCATTTAGAAAAAACTCAAACTGATATGGGGATAAAGTTTCATCTTGGCTTACTAATGCTTTGTATAAATTTATTCTTGGTGTATTTCAGTGTTTTATTTGCAAATGTTTGCCCAGTACTCAGTTCTGGCTCCAGCTAAATTTTATTTACAAGTTATATTATACATTATGTTTCTTCCCAGCTATTGTTCATGTTTTCTTTGCTGGTACTCAGTAGTTGGTGCACACATTTTGTTGCATAATGGAATGAAATTTCTCAAGAGCTTTAACTGAGGGAAGATCTTGTGGTTTGTGGGGCCAGGTCCTTCCCAGGACACATCACTGTCAGAGTGCTCTGAACTCTGGCCCTCGGAGGCAGAGATGGGAGTTGCTGCAGTAGATTCCAGCACCCAAATCTAAAAGGAATATTTTTCACCTTTTACAATAACTTTCAGTCAGACAGAAAACCCTACAGCAGCTGAACTCCCTTGCCTTTCCTTGTTTCACTTTCCCATGAATCCCACAGCCTTCTCTGCACATTCTGTAACCTGAAATAAGTTTTCTTGCCCCTCTCTGTCTCTCCCCACTTCTCACCACAGTTTCTTCTCTATTATCTGTGTATCCCTGCTCCTGCCTGTCTTCACTGCTGACCATGTATCTGAACACTTTCGTTTTATTCCCCATGAACCAGTTTAGCACCACTCCTGTGATTCACAGCACATCCTGCCTGCTGCTGAGTGTTGTTTAATTCTGTAAAGCTTTCTGAGTTACAAGCTGCTATGCACTGTGTCATCTTGTATTGGCATCTTGAATCTTTATTAAAGCTGTTCTCAAATAATGTTTCAATAAATGAAATGTACCTGCTGAGTTGATATTTGCATATCAACATGATGAGCAATTAATGGGAAAGGAGATACAGTCAAAGGGAGTGATAGAATAGCTTAGAAAGAAAGAAAAAGAGCCTTCACACTATTTTTGTTTTTGCATTCAGATATTTCAGTTCTTTTTGCTTGAGATTTCTCCCACATAATTGTCAAATTTAATTATTTAGAACACATACCTAATAAAGCACTAAGACTAATTCCCTGGAAAGCTGTCAAACGTGTAAAAAGGAGTGGTGAGAAAAGCCCTGGAGGGATTCTGTTTAACATTACTGCAATTCAGGAAAAGATGTGTGCATCAATACTATGGGCTTGGATATTTGCATATGACTGTAGATGTGCACACGTGTTTATACATGCATATGTATTCATTGGCATAATAAACATCTCCCCCCCCAAAAAAAAAAAAAAAAAAAAAATCTTCCAGAATATCTAATTTCTGACTTTGTGCATTGATACAAACAGTTGATGGAAAGATTAGTGCTGACTTATTTGTAATGAAGAAAGGTTGGTTTTTTGTGAGGATTCATTATGCTGTGGAAACTCAGATCCTTACAAGTGCAGAGGCAACCAGTTACAAATGAAAATCAATAAGAGAGAATTGCATCCACCTCCTTAAGAATTTGAGCCAGAGCACCTCATCTGAGGCCCATTTTTTGGTTTCCAGGGACTTGGGAACAGGTGCTATGTCAAAGATGCTGCAAATAGAGATGAGGCCAAGGTCTGCTGCTCAACCAAGGGAGGATAATGTGTTAAAACATTGGTTCACTCCCTGGCAGCTTCCCTGTGTCCCCAGGAGCAACAGATCAGGCAGAGTTAACCAGCTAGAGAAGGACAGTGTCAGGACTGAAAATAGCTGAGAAGCAGGAATATGGGTGCTGGCAAGTCTAGTCCAGATATTCTCACTACCCCTTGGTTCTTTGCTCCTGGATTAGCAATTATTTTCTTCATGAAGGTGCAGGAGGGACAATTCACCAGAGCTGTGCTGAAAGGAACTGCAGAAATGTCCTGACAATGGGGGGAGTCTCCCAGAAGCCAGCCAGGGTCAAGAACTCAGCTGAAGGGCCTCAGAAGAGATGGACAGAGGAAGCAGAAAGGGATGTTCTTCATCTCTGCTCTACTTTTAGGGGGCAGAAAGCTTGGTGAAGAGGAGCTTTCAAAGAGCAGAGCCCAATAAAGCAGCTGCAAGCCCCCTCTGGCCTGTCACCTCCTCTTAAAATAATGAGATTTTCATCCACACAGGGCTGTCAAGATGGATGGAGAAAGGAAGGACTATAGTAGACATTATTTTGTGCCTAAGAACACTCTGAGGTTTTGAAGGCCACAAGACATGATGGAGCCTACTCATTAAATGGCATGCTTGCTTCTTCCCTTGGTTTTGTCATTTACTTCAAGATGTCCCAGACTGATCACATTATCTGAGCTATTCTTTTATCAATGACTTTTGTGTCTGCTCAGGTGTACTTTGTGCACATGCATGAACGGGCATGTGCATGAGATTGAGGTGTCTGGGTTCTGTACATGTGTTTTTACATAATATATTGGGAAAGCCTCAGGCTTTAGGAAGAGTAAAGCTGGGAGAATCAGCACTGATAGTAATAGCTTCTGCTAATGGTGGTAATTTAGAGAGCAACCAGAAACTAAATCAGGTAAGTTTAACTTTTTGCCAGTATAAAATAGTGATCCTGGTCGCTTGCTTTACTCAAGAGTATTCTGAAAGCTAGAACTGGGTAGAAGCAATTAATATTATACTTCTGAGATGTTGAGAAAGTGTCTCTTGGGAGCAATTTCTATTATTCAGAATAAAATTAGAGCCTGTAAGAGCTCTGCCACCCAGTATTACAACTCTTCCATTCCCTAAATATTCCTTGATTTTACCGTTTCTGTGAGTACCTGAGAATGGATGGCAATTCCCCTGAAAAGAAACTTTAATAGCATAATTAAAGATGCAGTGCATCCTTTCTGCTCCAGTTTTGAACTTCAGGGGAGCTCAGTGTTGTAATCTCCCTTCTGGGATGATGGATATGTGCCTCCCACTGAGTTACTGCTGATTCTGAAATGCATCATCTGCTGTCATTCCAGATCTGCTCCTCCTCTTCCCTCTGATTGCAGATTTGCTGCAGCACCTCAGGACCTATTGTCCCAACACTATCCCATCCTAAATGGACAACTACCAACCACAAGGAAAATCTCCCCGCTGTTGTAAATGTGAGCTAAGTTATGTTTAGCCACATATTCTCATCCTGGCCAGGCTACAAGGTCTCAAACCAGCCACAGTTGGAGCCTTTCTGAGATATCAAAGGGCAGAATTTCCTTTTTCTTCTCTCCTCTGTCTTAAGACCTGAGCTGAGATTTCCTGAGGTATTGCAGCAAGAAAAAAAAAAAAAGAAGATGGTCCACCCTGACGTGAAACAATTCTTGAAGGGGTTGCTGCTGACAGGCCTATAGCTGACCTTGGCAATATGATGGATTGCTCCAAACCATCCGGAACATCCCAGGGAAGATGCACAGACATTTCCTCATATACGTCTTTCAAATCATTCATCAAAGTGTGGATTACACCATGGAGCAAGAGCTGAGGTCTTGTTGATCTTCCCAAGCTGTTTTTGCTTAGAAAAAGCACAAACAAATAAAGCTTATACCTGTATTTTTTGCTTGATATAAACAAATTACGTTGTGGGTCCGATGATGTACAGAAGCTGTGCTATTAACTTGACAGCCTTTAGTGAGGGTCTGGTGGTTTTGAAGAAGAAAACAAAGACACAATATTTTTGTTCAGTTAGAAAGTTTGGGTTGTTTTATCATGAGGTACAGAGAGCTATGAAGTCAGGCTGTAGTAACCAGAAGAGCAAGCAGGGTAAGTGCTGAGCTAAGCATAGCAGAAGTCTTCTGGGCAGCCAGCGAGAGTTATATCCTAATGTAAGAGATGCTTAGGAAGTGAATATGCAAAAGAGCTGCAATAAAGTAGGAAAGGCAAACCTGAGGGGGTTGCTGTTTTCCATAGGACAGTATTTCTAGGTGTCAGAGCACCCCACAACTGGCAGGTAGTGTGCAGGTAAACAAGGCACGGAACTGCTTTGATGTTGGAAATACGCCGAAATTTTAACTCTGTTTCCTGATTTTTGCTTAAGCAAGCCTGTGACTTTCACTAATAATCTTTGTGTGACTGATCAGAAGCAAACCAAGCAGAGATAAAGAGTGGAAATTGTGCTACTTAATTTCAGTGTTATCTGATGCTTGCGATCCTGGTCTCCCATAATGCTGGTTATTGGTACAAAACCAGTCGATTCTTCTCTGTCAAGGAAGCTAAAGCAGGCTTGCATCCTGTCCAAATCTCCCATTGAATATTATTGTTAGGAGAGAGACATTTACCTCTGTCCTGGGGGTACAGTCATTAGGAGAACAATTAACAAAAGCAATCCCTTTCCTTGCTGAGCAGTGCAAGGTGGCTTCACCTAGGCAGCTGAGGAGGGGGGCGAAGTGCCTAACTAGTGATGTTCAGTGCCACAGGGTTTGTGCCCGTAAAAGATTGATTGGGATTTGGGATGCACATTACCCAGAAAAAATTAATTCAAACATTTCTGAAATAGTTATTCAGGTGTCTTGAGTTTCACAGAGTCTGCAGGCAGCTGAACATGAGGTGTTGCAAGCTAAGAACAGCTGTTGCTCTAATTTATACCTCAGGGCCTTTTTCCTGCTCAATGTCTTTTGAAATGGAGTGGGCCTAAGGGGAATGTAAATTCATCTTATTTTTGCCCTCGTTTTAGTCTGTTCTCCTGGAGTGTAGCATGATACACTGTATTTTCCTATTAATTTCTTTTTGATGATCTCCTCAAAATACATTTTTTTTATTATTGTTTTAAATCATGGTCTATAGTTGATCCTACTGTCCAGTGTGGGAGAATGCAATGAAACTCATTTGACCTCCTAATGCCTATGTAGAAGAAAAAAAAAAAAAGGCTCTTAAATTCCCCTGGAATTAGATGCTTGTTTTCTCTCAGTCTCACTGAAATGAATGGGAACCAATTTGTTTTATAAAGCTGTCTTTAGCTTCTTCTAAGAGCTGGTTATAGAGACTTGAGCTGGGCCTGAAGGATAGCAAGGAATATGTTAAAAGGTCTAAAATCTTTTCACTATGGACTAGTGGCTCTTTCAGTGAACATCTTCCACTCAAATACATGTTCCACTGACAAAATTAGACCATGCTACTGAACTACAAACTCTTTGGGGCAATTAGGCAGTCTTACCCTTAATATCTCCTCTTTTATTGAGATTGCATACTTCTTTAACATTCTGTGTTGGCTATATTTTAACTTGTGATTTAAAGTTCTTCCTGGGAATCAGTCACTGCAATACACTGGGCTAATATCAAGGATGCTGTAATTCTCACTCACAATGTAAAATTCAAAGGCTTTATTAATATTTTGCAGTATTCTTGCATATGTCTCATTATGCATATAGCTAGACTCCTGTTTAGTATATGTACCAGTGACATGGATATAAACTTAGTTACAGAAACAGAGCTGCACCCAATGCCTTCCAAAAATAGCTAAATATTCTTTATCTTCTTTATAGACTCTGGAAGCTGTCAATACATGCGACAACTTCTGGGTCTAATGTGCATTACTAATAAAGCTACTCATAGAAAATGTGATGGGACCACAATGAGCCTCTTGGAATACTTTTTATACCACTGAAAGTGAGGTTCTTTGACTTATTTTAATTCCCACTCTAAAGAGGAAAGAGCACAATTCTAAGAAGGTGACATGGTCTCTTAAAATTTCTGAAGCTTTATTTATGTATTTGGAAGTCACTGCCTACTTTGCTGGTTTTTTCCTATAGATAAATATGTAATGTTTCAAATAGCAATAAAGACTTAAAGGATTTGTGGTTTTGTTGGAATTAAATGTTTCTGAAGACCCCACACAATCCACTCTTGCTCTTCTTGGCCACTGGGTAGATCTCACCTTCATGGAAAATTTCAAAATTTTCAGAGGTTTTTCTCACCTGACACAAACCCAGTCTCTTTTCAGCTCCTGCCACAATAGCAGGTTTTTCTTTCTCTCTCTCATAGAACCATCTGGTTTTTAAACTCTTTATTCTTGGTAATGTTATTGACCTTTCTTCACATTCCCCATTTCAGTTAGCACAGTTAAAATTTCATCCCTTTACTCTCAGGGTCCTGTAACTTGAAGACAAAGATAATACTGAAAGGCATTTCTTGGCCTAACCTCACCAGCTGAAAATGCTTTGTAGAGGCAGAGCCAGGGGACTCAATTGACCAGGAGATTTGACTTCTGTGGGTTAAATCTAATGTTTTTTTCTCAACTCCCTTCTGACCTTGGCCAAGATTCCATATCTGACTTCATCCTGCTCATTTGCTGCAAGAGGGGCTTTTAGTGTCTCTATTTAGCTAGTAGTTTTTTAGAATTCAAATCATATTTGGGTCTCAGAGACTATTTAGAGAGATTTAAAAGGAAGCAGATTCTAGCTTAGGGGAATGTGCTTCTTAACTCTTGCGCTTTTGACTTTTCATTATTTCTTGTTTTTCTGACAATAATACTATCAATACCAAGTCAAAGGGAATTCCCTGGTTGAACTTGTTTTTTTTCACAGACTTCTTATCTGTCTGAACATTCATCTGCCCAGAGCTTAGATTCTACCCTAAAGTTTTATAACATTTGTTTTTATCAGACAGAGATCTTCTTTTGAATATTCTTCCTTTTTCCTGTTATAGAAGGCTGATTTTCATGTATAGCACTTGCTTTTATCAGATAGAAGAGGTTTTGAAAATTATTCTTTTTTTCTGTTAAAAAAGACCAATTTCATGTAAATTTCATACTGCAGAGTCCTATGGTAGCTGCAGAGTTAGCCTGGGATTCATGGCTGAAATCAAAAGTGGTAAAAAAAGGAAGGAACTCTAATGCAGAGATATAACAGCTGAGTTACTTCATCATGGGTTTAATGCCAGATTTTTTTCAGAGTTTGCCCTAAGGACATCAGTACCATTATGGTGTTTAGAGCATTTTCTTATGAGATTTTGGGTATAGGTACCATAGTAACTTACATGCCCTGTGAGTTAATTCACCTCTACATTGATCTTTTTTTTGGATCTGTAAGAAATGAAAATGAAACAGAGTCTACTTGATGATCAAAAGGGTTGAGCAGTTGTCTGTTTTGTGCAGCAGGTGCATTTTTTGTAGAGCCTTTTGAAAGCCAATAACATATAACAAGGCCATTTGTTTGAGCAAGTGCCCCTGACATTGTGGCAGCACTTTCCAGACCTTCCCAGACTGTAGGTAATGCATCCTTTAACACAATATAAATTAATCAAGTGGGCTGCATCTTGTTGGTCCACAACAGCCTATTGCTGGCCACCGTCCCTGACACTTAAATCTGGATGTTTATAACACTGACTGCAAGCTGCTCCTTGCTACCCGCGCTTTGTCACCTGCATACGAAACAAACGCTGCTTTTCTGCTGCATCATTTATGCTTCAGAGGTTAAAACTCTAGAAAAGAAACACGACTAAGTCATCTTTGAATTTTAGTGAAATGCTTTAGCACATCACACCCTGTATGCTCTGCTAAGCCCTTCTAAACAGCCAGTAGGAGATGTGACAGAATTTAGTTTGTGCCTGCTGCCCTCTGCCACAGTTTGGCTGCTAAAACAAAAGCTGCTCCCATCACTGCACTTAAGCTCTATTAGTGATGTTTGTCACCTCAGGAGGCAAACACAGATCGTGTTGGGAGTGTTACTGCCTGGCTCACAGTATCAGGTCACTCTCTGCTCTAACCAATCTGAACATGCTGAGTCTCTTAGACCGTTCATAAATATTTTATTTAAGAGTCATACTGAAAAGGTATTCATAAGGAGTTAATTTATTCATTTTCTTAAGACAGTGCAAACAATTCAAGCAAACAGTTATTTAGCCAACTTGACTCTCTATCACACAGCTTCTTTGCTGATATAAAATGATACATCTTTTTTTTATTCAGTGGAGGTACACTAATTTATATTTTTGGAGAATCTGGCCATATCTTCTTATTGTGCTAAGGTTATCTATGTTGATGAATATCCTCTGCTGCAAAGATCATTTACTCTGTATGAAAATCAGCTCAGAAACTACGTGCTAGATCATATTATTGCCAGCTGTTGTTGCAAAATACAATCAGAAATGCAGAAACCACCTCTGTTTCAGGAAGGTGAAAGAGCAATATGGAAGATCAGAGACATACTAAAACATCTATAAGATGTCATCTTTCCTAAAATGCATGTTTTACTGGAATTTGATTTTAAAATGAGTGATACACATTTGTATATTTCAGATATAAATTACATTTTCTTGAATTGTTTCCTTTTCCCTCAACATTTTAATGGAAAATTTATTTTAAAAAAATTAAGAACTCTTACTAAAAAAAAGAATAATAGTAAAATTTCACTAATATAGAAATTGTGGGTATTTTCACATTTACTCCTTAACCTAAAGCTTAGATTTCTATGTTTGAGCTTGTACAACAATAAAAATAATGATAATAGCTGATTTTCGTAGCTGACCAGCTCAAAGAAAATTTGGAATATTTTAGTCACATGCACGAGCAGTCTGTTCTAGTGCAGTTATTTTTTATAAAAGAGATTTACAGTTTAATTTTGGATGAAATAAAGTCAAGCATTTCAAAATACTCTCATGGACAGGTTTAGAAGCAGGCACAAATGACAAAAATATCAATTATGTGTACAATATAAAGAGGGTAGGAAAACTGACCTCAGTTTGTCCTGCATTTGGGTAGCATTTGCTAAATGGTATGAAGGTAAGTGAGTTGGGGTCATCTGTAGAAGAGATATATTTGAGTAGAAAAATCATGATATCAGGTATATGAATCTCCAGCTTTCATTTCTTCAACTCTATTATATTGATCTCTGGCCTTGCTTGAGTCCTCTCACCCAACAGAGAAGGGTCTTCCAAAGTTTCATGGACTCAATTTCCCTCAGGCTGGTTCCTTCAACAGGAGAAGCTGCATGAATACACAGAGTGTGGAGCGGGGCCTTCAGAAACAAGTCAAAAACAAGAAAAGGTAATGAGGGAGTTTTGTACAGGCTGTCAACACTCCGTGGGAAATAGCAACATTTAAACTTGAGCATTGCTCTGTGTCTCTCAGCTGGAGGGTTCCTTTGTCCTCTGTTATTTTTGTGATCAATACTGAATTGCTATCAGAAGCTTTGGGGCATCAGATAACCCTGATTCCAGGACCCAGTCCCACTGTTGCTATAGTTAAGCAGAGATTTCTTCAGTAAGAAATCAGGTTTTTCAAGTTATTTCTTCTCAGTTTGTTAGAAATGTCTTTCTTTTTCCCTCCTCTGCAGCTAAAAGACTTTTTCCCTAGCTCACAGGAAGGAACTTCTCTTGGGAAGGCTCTAATTTCTCCTGTTCTCATCTGGTCATCCCAGCCACTCATGGATCCTCTGCTTCTCAATGCTTGGATGGTTCAGCTGCTACCCTACAGACAGAAGAAAGTTAAAACTTCTCTTAGTTCACTTCAAAATAATCATACATAAAGAGCAATGTTCCCTGAGTATTGGAGCTGAGGTGGGGGAATTTCAAAGGGGCCTTCAAAAGTGTTTGTACATTTCACCAGTCATGACCCAAACTACCAAATGGTTTGGGCTCATATAATAAGGATGTGCTGGTATCTCATTAAAAAAGACATGCCTTTATCTACAAGGAAAGCTTTCTCTTCTCCAACAAGCTCCCATTTTCTTGATAAATAAAGGGCTAAGCCTGAAAAGAACAGATGTTCCTCATGTAAGTGTCATTTTCTCTGGTAAGCCCTGCTTGGTTTGGTTCTTGTTGCTCCTAAAGAAATTCGAGCTCTTCCCAGTAGTGCCAGCATCCTGAGCCTAAAGACACATCTCCGGAAGTACTGAAGGAAAGCTGTGAAAAGCCTCACAAAGGCTACAAAGCAGCAGATTTGGTGCCTGGAGAGAGAAACTCACTAAGTCCCAAGGTTTGTCAGCAAGCAAGGACCCAGTGTTTTCTATCCATCCTTCTGCCTGAGGGAAAGATGCAATCATCTGGCACATGTTTACAGGGCATGAAATAATAACTTGGCTGTGACATCTCAGGTCAGATCCCTTCTGCTGCTGAGCCTTGAAGAGGTGGGGGGAAGGTTGGGAGCAATGTGCACATATGTACAGATCATTTTCTCCCATGCTTAGGATTTGATATAACTGCATTAGCACCTGCTGAATGGAAAACCGAATTCTTCCTGCCACTTGAGTGACAAAGCTGCCAAAAGAGTGCTGAATATTTATTTCAAGGCTGATAAAGTTCTATCAGTGCTGGTCACCACTGAGTCTCTGGGAAACATTCAAATGCAATTTTCCCTTTGTAGGGTTTTACTTATTTTGATTTTCAATGAATTGCATCAGCATGAAACCACCCAAAGAGGACACACAAGGAAAGAAAAAGACTTAACTGGGGTGTTTCTGATTGACTGTGTAGTTCAATATTGTGCTGTGAGCTGCATTATCAGTTAAGCTCATCCTTTCCACAGGGAGTAGGATGCTCTGGAGGCAAAACAAGTTATCTAAGCTGTATAAGGGACAATAAAATTGTGAAGACTGGTTAGATGGGGTCTTTGACACGGATGAGACAGAGTAAACCACCAGCTGCTGTAAATCTAGATACTGGCACTTACTTAAGAACAAGGAGAGCTTTTAAAATTAGAATTTACTGATTATCTCACACCTACACTCACTGTCCCCCTGCACTGCACTCACCAGTCTGTCTCACTTTCCCTCCCCACTGGGAGCTGGTGTTACCAGCCCCAGCCACTGACTGTCCCTCAGCATTTATCTTCCTGATCTCCCTGATGTTCCCACATCTGACAACTTTACCCCAGCAGGATCTTCACCTTCTTCTTTCTGGTCTCACTTCCTCCTTTGGATATCACTTCTTTTTGGACATCACTTCTTTTTGGGAATCCCTTTTTTGGAGTCTCCTTTTTGCCCACTGTTTTCCTGACATAAACAGTCAGCGTGCAGAACAGTAGACTACAGTAGATGAATAGCAAAATCATTTAGTCCTGGTCATCCACCCTCTCACACATGCACACCCAGTCATGTGCTGCCAGTTGGCATTCACTCTATAAAGTGGTTTTTTCCTATTACAGTTTCAGATGGTGAAAATCAAACTCTCAAAGTCAGCAGAGCTGTTTTGATATCTGCGAGTTGTCTGGCCCTGAGATTCTTTACCCAAACTCCACAGGCAGAAAAGGGGACTTCAACACTGGCAGGGACCTTTGTTTATCAGAAACTAATCCTAGAGCTGGGAAATTTTCTTACTTGCTTGAATATTTGTGTGGCTGCTTTACAACAGGAACATGATGTTTCTCATTAAAATCTTGTCTACAGCACTGTATGAGCATAGTGTAAACCCTTCATATAAAGAAGATTTACTGCTTTTCCTCTTAATTTTCCTTGTTCAGTTCAAGTTCCTGTGTGACTAATTTAATGCAGGGGTTTGCCACTGAGGACAATTTGAAATGCAATGCTTGCTACTCCCTCAGCCATGAATTCCAAGCTGGAACAAGTTTGAGAGCTCTGCCCCACTTCCTATTGATGCAGAAAACAACAGTGCAGGGAGAGCAGGGACTGAACGAGAGGGACAGCTTCACAAGTAATCTTGTCATGTATATGTATGTATTTAAAATCACACACACACACACACACACACATATATATAACATGTGTGTACACCTTCCTGCCTTCTATATTAATCTCCAATAAACTCAGCTTCTGATATTTCTGATATCTCCCCCTTCATAGCTTCTTTTTTTTTTCCTCTGGTAAATTAAACCACTAAAATGCAATGTCAGAATGACATTTGCATGTTTGATCTCAAACTGAGGCAAGTTTTGTTTCTTATCTCTTGCTTCACAATTCTTCCTCAGGCAGTTTCACAGATTTGATAGAAAGAATTATGATGAGCCTTATACCGCATATCATCAGTAAAATGAATCCTTTGGAAAATAATTGTAGAAAATTATGGGATAATAGTCTTTAAAAGACACCTCTGTATATGTGTGCAGACAGAGCTGAATTCCAACACTGCTGTTTTGGCTAAATGCATGCTCTTTGGTCCAAGATGTTCAGAACCACCTCAGATGGATTTGTGCCTTTAAGTACATTGCCTGCCCTTGGCAAACTTCAGGTGAGAGCAGGCTCAGCTGAGCAGCACAGGCTAAATTCTGAGTGCCTCTGTCTGTTAATAGTCTAGGAAAATCTATGATTTGACATTTTTTAAGGATGTGAGCCAAAATTTTAAGTTTCTCTATGTTTATGTAAATCCAGTCTCCACTTTCATGGGCGCTTTGTCCCTGGGACAGCACTCAGGGTAACAGAAGGCATTTGATGGGATGCAGGATGGAGCTGCTGGCTTGCAGGTTGTGGATTTCCCTTTCCAGGGACACACAAGTGACAAGAAATGTGAATTTATTAGGAAAACCTCCTTCTTCTTGTGCCACAGATAGATGACGCATACTGAGGCAGGATAGCAGTAATGAAAAATAGGCCCTGGGAGCTTTTGGCTGCTCTGGTAAAGTAGGGAAGCCAGGCTGCAGTGTCTGCTTGTAGTTTGGACCTTCTATGATTCTTTTATGAAGTACTTCATACTTCAGAGAGCAAAAGCCAACTCTGTGCGTGTAGAAGCAACCTCATTTCACATTTCTATGGGCAAGAAGCATTTGTTTAGTTGGTGCTTCTAATATGTTCCCTGAAACAGAGAGCAGCCCCTAAGCTGTCCCTTTCTTGTGGTGGCAGAAATTGCTCAGAAGATGCTTTGCCCATTTCTAAGTTTTAATAAATAAATAAATAAATAGATCTAGATGGAGCATCTGAACCTTTGGTAGTATTGAGTTGCTGCCTCTGCAGAACTGTGGTGAAGTAAAAGAAACTGCTCCCTCCAAGGACTATTTAATGTCCCAGCTCACAGCTGGGGGGAATCAGCCCTGCTCCTTTCCCATCACAAGAAAACCTTCCAGTAACTGCTCTTTTTAGCCTCTGAGTCAGCTGCCTAAATGTTTAGATTCAGAGGTTTGGAGTTGTAACTTTGGAAGCAATCAAGAAAAAGCTGGCTTTACGTGTGGTAATTCTGCAGGAAAGGGTGATTTTTTTCCCTGAGCTGAGGCATGAGGTAGAACAGAGGGCTCCAGCCTCCCCCTGTGAACCACAGTCACATCACATAGTCTTTCCTCTTTCATAAAATTATCTAGGAAAAAGCAAACTGGTAAGTATGGGTGGGACATATAAAATGATACAATCCTTTAGGTAAGAACAGACCTCTGAGATCATCGAGTCTAATCACTAAACCATCTCCCTAAGTGCCACATCTACACCTTTTTAAATACCTCCAGAGATTGTGATTTAACCTCTGCTTTGAGAATCCTGTTCCAGTGCTTGACAGCCCTTTCTGTGAAGACATGTTTCCTAATATACAATCTTAACCTTCCCTGAAACAACTGAAGCCATTTTGCCTTGACTGAGAGGTCAACTTGTACCTGGGAGAAGTGCCTGAACCCCACCTGTCTGAAACCTTCTTCCAGGTAGTTGTAGGGAGTGATAAGGTCACTCCTGAACCTCCTTTTCTCCAGGCTAAACACCCCCAGCTCTCTCAGCCATTCATCAGACTTGTGCTCCAGATCCTCCACCACCTCCATAGCTCTTTCGAAAGTAAGCACATGGGGTTTGCAATATTTAGTAGCAGCAAGGGGTGGCTTTTTGCTCTCATCAGAGACATTCACAGTAGAGCTCTCCTCTGCATCCTGCTGAGGCACAGGGGCCATCCTGTAGCCCCCTGGCTTGTCACTGCTGACACCTGCAGCACCCCTGGGCTTTGGGAGGGTTTGCTGCTCTGCCTCCTGACCTCTGTGTGTGTGTGATCTGAGATGATCACAGCCTGCAGAAACACAGCCACAGGCAGAAACAGAGGATATCAGCAGCTCTGGCTGTTCTGAGCTGGAGATGGCAGATGATGAATCGATGCAGGCAGAGAGGCACCGTGGCAGCAGCAGAGCACTGCGTGCAGCAAGGGGCTGGGCTCTGCCTCTGTCTGATTTGTGTCAGCAGGCTACAGCTGAGGTCAAAGTGCTGCTCACACGGATGGGAAAACAAGTATTATCAGAGGACATATCCAAAAGATAAGATACCTTCTGGGAAAAAAAAAAAAAAGTTGAAGGATAAGAAGCTTTGCCAAGATGTGGCCTCCAGCTTCTGACCTACCCTCCTCTCTGGATCCCAGGTGGCTGTCTGGACAGGGGAAGGGGAGAGGAGAAAAGGCTCAGCTGCATCTCAGGGCCACAGCTCAGCTTGACCTCATGCTCTTAAATTCACAGTAAATCCCTGTACCAGCTCTGCTGCTGACTCTGTGCCAAAACAGACAGGGTAAATATCACCAATAGCATGTTCCAGGCAGAAAGTCAAGGAAATTCCATGCAGGGTGTCAGCAGAGATGAGAAGAGAGGCCGCTGCTCATTGAGTCCATTGAGTTAGCACTGACCCACACACCCAGGCTAGCAGAGAGTTTCTCCAGAAGAATGGTGTTACAGTAAATAGAGCTGATCCTATTTTACCCATCAGCTTGCACACACCAGTGTCAGTTCTGGGAGGCGTTTGTTGGTTAACAACCAACCAGTCAAAAGCTTCAGTCTCTCCCAGTGCTGAGCAAAACTTCCTGCCAGGCAGCTTTTCCTCATGCCTAGTGAACACTACTCTAATTTATCTCTCTGCAGCAGCCTCTTAGGCACATTTAAAGGTTGAAATTCTGTCCTCAGTCTTCCCTACTAATCCCAGTTCTTCCAGCCTTTCCTATGTTTTAGATCTCTGATGAGCCCCTTTTTATTTGTAGAGTTTCTCTATTTTTCCCTGGTTTTTAAACTGTGGTGTACAACATTCCAATTGTATTTTTAACAACTACAGCGAAATGATACATACCTGTATGTCCACAGCTGAGCACTCTTCATGCATATTGATATTTATAGTTTACATAAATCAAGTTGCTTTTCTGCAGAAGGATACAAGCGTTTTTGTAGCTTTTGCAGTTCATTATTCCTGTGCACGTCTTCCTCAATTTATTTTCCAAATCAGCTCATTTAAGATGACTTTTATATCCATGTTCTGATACCGTGCTACAACTCCATCCCAGCTACAACTCCATCATTTAGGTTTTTAATGCCAGTGCAGTTTTTTCAAATAATAATTTGAGGGAAGAAGACACAGTGACTTATTTGCAGGTGTAATGAGATTGTGCCCTAGCACAATGGGCATTGGAAGAGAAAGTCCAAAATGATATTTTTAAGATGCAATATCAAAAATCAGTTATCATTGATGAAAAGTGAGTAAGCTTTCAGTGCTGACTAAGACCAGGTGGAGAGGAGCAGGCAGGCTGAGCCCTAACATGAGTGCTTTTTGATGTGAGGACTTGAAAAATACAGAGAAAAAATGATGTGGAAACAGCAACAGGCTATTGAAACATCCTGTATCTGTGTTTTTTAGGACTTAAACTAGAGGAAATGATCTTTACATGATGAGTGTGCATATGAAAGTGTATCATGCTTATACTTGGATAGTTTATTTGCTTTCTGACTGATTTTGGGGTTGAAATGGGATCACTGGGATAACTGAGTTGTGCTGATTCTGCTGAGATTCATGGTTGTACTCCTAAATATTGGGAATATTGTCATGCTCAAAGAGTAGAATGTAGTGTTAAGCAGGTTTGATGTGATGGTCAAGGATAGCATATTGATGATCTTGTAAGACTAAAATCAGAAGTATAAAAGATGAGTAGTGCAGACTGAGAGGACAGATAATGTTCTCAAATCAAAAATCACCTCTTGCACTATCATGCTTTGAATTTTAATTTTTGAAAGGGAGTTAATGCATCAGTCATCTTCAAAACAGCTTTCTATGGTAAACTGAATTGGCTTTTGCAAGCAAAGAAATTTCAATAATTCTGAGAAGTCTGATTGGAAAAAATGTGGCCTCAACCTCCCTCTGTGGCCATGCTCTCATCAGAGGAGGGGTTTGCCTTGACTGTTTTTGCTAACAGAATGTGTCTCACTTCAACTGATGGTTGCCTTTTTCTCTGTGAAGGTTGTGTGTGGTGTGGGATGCCTGGTAAATGATCCAGATAAATGGCATAAATAGAATTATTCTGGTTTCACTGGGTTAACAATGACTTTACAGCACACTAGCCTCATTTATTGTCTCGTGTTATTTTAGCACAAATATGAAGTGCACAACAGGAGTAATGGGCAATGGATGTAGTAAATTCCATCAGGATTTGACTTCGGAGTCAGCAAACTACAAATATCAGAGACTGTTTCCTGCATTTTATTTGCATCTGAGTATTGGACTGACACCAGCTCTTTCCAAACACTGCTTGGTTTTCCTCAAGGTGTTTTCCTTGCCTAAAATACCCTGAAATATGGATTGTGAAGGGATGACAAATGTACAGATCTCCTCTTCCAGCACCTGTAAAAAGTTGTGCTTAACTTTAGTACTTTTGTGCTCTCTCTCTTCCCCTGGGGGAGAAAAAAAAAAATTAAAAAAATTGTTATTCTGAATCCATTTTTTAAAAATGATTGAAAAAGATTTTTGAAATGGATTCTCTGGGCAGCCTGTGCCAAGGCCTCACAACCCTTACAGGGAAGAATTTCTTCCCAATATCCCATCTAACCCTCAGTGTGAAGCCATTCCTCCTTGTCCTGTCACTCCAGGCTCTTGTCCAAAGTCCCTCTCCAGCTCTCCTGGGGCCCCTTCAGGTATGAAAGGGGTTCCAAGGTCACTGCAGAGGCTTTTGTTCTCCAGGCTGAACACCCCCATTGTGTAAAAACCATCATACTTCAGAACTTAAAAGGAAACTCAGGAAATCTGTGGTATTATGATGAGTATCTGGTCTGCTAAGAAGTTCTGCATATCATATCTCTTTTGGGTTCAGTTTCTTCCTTTGAAAAGCAAAGGCATTTTGTTACTGATCTCTTTTATAAAGAGCTCAAGAACTGAAAATTATTAATACATAAAAATATCCCTATCTTTGGCTAAAAAAAAAAAAAAGTAGGAAGAGTTGAGCCTGTAGGTATTGTTCCAACTAGCAATTTACATATCATTATCTTCTAGAATATTAACTTTCATCACATTGTGGATTCTCCTTACACTGTTTCCTTTCATACTTAGGTTGACTGTAATACAAAATCACAGGAAAAAATCTCTCTTGTTCGATTCAAATTAATTGCACTGTAGTTGAGGGATTTTGATAAATTGATACTTCACCTCCATCATCTTTGGACCTGAAGAGGATGGAAGAAAGAAAGATGAGATTTTGTCCTAATATTTTGCTTTGAAAATGAGAAAATATATGTAATTATTTTCTTCTGCTGTATGTGATTCTGCGAAGGCAAACCACAAAGGGCTGTGCTGCTGATGGCTGGGCTCATGGGTGAGAGGCCCTTTACCTCAGAATGTGCCAATTCTCCTTCCAGTGAATCATGAAGGTGTGTTTGGGGGAAAAGGACACAGGTTCTCGTGCTGACCTAGCCTGGCAGTCCTACAGAGGCACAGCTGTCCATGGTATGTGGATTGTCTCTGTCTGGGTTATTTTCCTTGCACAGGCCTGGCCTCCGTCACACACGGCTCACGCTGATCACTGGATCAGCTAGGCAGGGGGTGACTGCCTCGGACCCCTCCCCAAAAGAAGCATTTTAAGCCCATGGTCAACAGCAAAAAAATGTTGATCTTTTCGAGTGGATCATCCTTGTGCTTTTGCAGGGAACTCTGCCAAGTTTGATGTACTGCTTATGGGCTCAACCCAACAAGAAGCCAAGCCCATCGCTGAAGATGCTGAGGGCAGACTCACAGGAGCCGGCTTTAGACTCACTAAAAACTTGGGCTTCTTAAAAGGAAAAGCCTGTCACAATCCCTCTTTCCTAATTTTAAGGACCAAATATACCTGCTGGAAATCAGAATAGTTCAGCTGATTCAGAATAATCTTAGTGATTTAGCACATTGTCCTTATGATTCTTTGAAAGTCTTTAAGGAGCAAGTCCCATCTCCCCTGTGTCTGTTTCCTTGCAATTCTTTCATTTGGCTTGATGCAGCAAGATGATTTACAATGCAGCAAGCATCACAATTAGCATGATACCAACATATAAAGAGATTTCTGATATTAATAATCCTCCTGGCCACCTGAGCTATCTTTTGCAGATTTCTTTTCACATTTTCTCTTTTACAAATGTGTGTACACATATGCGTACACAGGTGTAAAAGATAGTTATTGTTTATTGACGAGTTGTTTCATAAAAACTTTTATTTTTCCCCTCAAAAATCCTTTTCCCCCTGGATTATTAGAGGCAGAGACAGTTTTTAATCAGAAAAGAGAACTAAAAGTTTCCTGTTTTCCCTGTTACATGGTTTCTGAATCCTTTAAAAAAATATAATTTAATCAATAGATGAAGCTAAAAAGAGGTTTGAAGTTTTAGGGATTTTTGTTACCAAAACTACTACAGCCAGTCAATAGCTCCATCTGCCACACTTTCATCTTTCCATCTTCAGACCTGTAAATGTTTTCCAGCAGAACAGTGATTGCAGAAGCACAAATTTAACCTTAATGATTTCCTTGGTCACTTTTGTTGGTTCCACTAAAGATGCAAAACAAGCTTAGTGACAATAGACAAAATGAAGGATCCCTCTGCCAGCTAAGTGACACAGATCCTCCAGATCCAGAGCAGGCTTTGGAAGAGAAATATTTGATTTTGAAATGGACCATGGTAATAAACTTCCAAAATACCCTATGTTTGGTTGCAATTTGCAGCAATATCACTGCTGGAATAGCTCCTTCCTTCTCTCCAGACGGGAATGGAGGGTGCTACTTTCATGGCCTCTATGATAAATGACTGTGTACAAATCCTCAGCTTCTATTCAGAATGGTATTTTCAAATGTAAGGTATCTTCCTAAAGGGCTAGGCAGTTCATTTTGCCATTTCTGCTTCAACTTCAACAGAAGCAGAAAACTCATTTCTCTCTTTGAAAAAATGTAATTTAAAACAAGAAAAAGAGCAAACTTCCTTACAAAGAGAGGCATTTTGTTAAATCTGAATGTTAAAATGAAACTCAAAGTTAATTCAGGAGCTACTATGATTTCTTTCTATTATTTTTTTCTGCATCATTTATATGCAGATTGGAGGCACTTTTCAGCAAGTGTCAATGGGGAGAGGACTAATGACACCTCGGGGGCATTAGGGAAAAATTCTCACCTGAGAAAGAGCACAGACATCACTGCACAAACTGCTGTGGATTTTCAGTACATGCAAGCTGTTCCCAACACCCCAGCTTCTCAGTGAGGTCTCAAAATGGCAAAAAACGGAACAGCTCCACTGAAATTCATGATCGTGTCAACATACTGGGGTGTATGTACTTTAGCCTTTGGCTTTTTTCTTTTAACAACAAAGCCTCCAACCTCATGAGAAAGCACTGCAGTGGTAATTTCTGTAATATCTCCAGTAAGTACATAGGTAGTTATTTCCTCCATTGCTTGCATGTTTTTTCTTATTTAATTACCATGACTTTTATCTACACCAAGTCTTTAATTTCCTGCAGAGAAACACAGAATGGCTAGGGTAGGAAGAGACCTTGAAGATCATCTAGTTCCAACCCTCCTGTCATTTTAATTTCTGTAACATACCAAAAATAAGTTTCCCCATTAAGTTACAAATATTTGCTTCAGGTGACTGTTTACCAAATACATTCTTTTACTCAGCATGAAAATCAGAGGTGGAAAACAACAAACAGAATTTTGCTAAATACAAATCTGGGCATTCCTGATTCTGCACAATTGTGTCACTGCTGCAACATGGATGTCTTTCTGCATGCTTTCATATTTTACTAAGCTTTCTGAGTTGAAACTCTTTTTCTTCTCTCTCTTTACTGAATGTCTCACTTTTGGGACACCTGAACGTTTTGATTTTACCTATTTGCCTATATATATATATATATATAAATATATATAAAATATATATATATATAAAATATATATGTGTGTGTATATATATAGGTATATATATATTTTTTTAACTGGTGGATAAAACTGAGGTATTTTGCTTAGGTTTCTGTAAAACAAGCAGACACTAGCTTTCTGTGTTAGACATTCAAAAAGAAAGAGCTGAAACAGTACTTCTCTCCAGACAGATATTCTCTATGTGTTTGTCATAATGAGGGACTGTATTTTCAGATCAGTATACTGCATAACAACACAAAAGATTTGAATATAAGGTCTGTTTTTCCAAGTGGCTTTGTCAAGTCAGTCCATGTGATAATCACTCTCTATCTTAATTTTCTTTGTTATACACCATCACCACATGAATTTAGACTCCAAGCTGGTTGATGTAGAAATTGTTTCCTAATGCAACTATGGCACTGCACACAAAGAGAGACTTTTCCTACACTGTAACTTCCTCTTATTTACTGATAAAACAAAAGATCTGTTGTGGTTCTTCCAAAACATCCCAGATATACTGGATAGGGAAGTGAGGAAAGGAGGCTTCCAAGTCCTATCTGTCTTATAGCAAAGTGCACCTGAGATATGACAAAAGACTTTCTCTAGTGCTGATCACAGCTCATTGTGCTTTCTGCTTGTATTCTGCTTCCAAGTCCTGAATCATCACCACACCTATTCCATGCAGCCATCCAGAGGAGTCAGTTGCAGATGGGAGTACGATTTAAAATAATGAGCCAATCACAGTTAATTTTCTTGGTATTTACTGTAATAACATTAATTTTGATGAACCCCTCCATTATTAATGTGAATGTCACAAGTGCTTCTATAGCATTTTCACTTGAATTCCATATTAATTACCTGGACTGTTAATCTAAAGTGCTACAGGAATATAGTAGAACATAACTATGAGGGGAAAAGATTTCTTAATCAATGGGAAGGTATGAGCTAAAAAAAAAAAAAAAATTATCTTCACTCACTGATTTCTCAGGCACAGTGAGGTGTCAGTGCCTTGGATGGAGTCACAGCCCCATAATGGATGCCATTTACTCTTCTGCAACGTGATGATACATGGCTGGATTACCATTTGAACTCATCCCTCTTTACATGTAATGGACATAAATTGCATTTATGTTTTCTTTATAGCCTGCTTTAGTGTCATCATGGAAAAAGCTTTAGAATAAATGAGAGCAGACCCACATTTCTTATCCAGTTTCCAAAACATGGACCAACTTGACTTTTTCTTACAGAGTTTGAAGCTTAGCAGGGTATTAAAAAAAAAACAGAAAAAACATTTCCATCTGTGAGAAGCAGCATGTCAGGTTTCCATATCATGAGAACTGTAAAGCTAATCTCTCCTATGGTTTCTGTCCAGTGCCCATAATCACCCTTTCTATGAATTTTCTATATTGCAAGGGAGCACTATATAATTCACTAACTGAGCAATATCTGTTATACTTTCCTTTTATGAGCCATTCCATGCCTCCTTAATACAGATTATCCCAGATAATTTAGATTCCAGGAAAAAGCGCTCTTCATCTCTTCTATTTATTTTTTTTTAAAACCAGGGTTTAAAACCAGTGGGATAGAGATGGATTAAAAGCATCATTGTTAATGTGAATGAGTACTCTGCTTGATACCCCTCTCTCTCAGATTTTATTATTATCAAACATTTTCATTGACATAATCTAAAATTCTCTCTTATTCCATTGTTGCACTCCTGGAAGTCCCTTTACCAGCCACTGCTTCAGACCCATGGCTCCTATTCTCTGGATTGTTCTCCTGATGCCCAGATGCAGAGCTGAGGGCTCCAAAGAACCAGTATCCTTTGTGTGCTGCCATGGTGCCACTGTAAATTATTCACCTGGACCCCTTGTTTGCTCCTTACTTTCCCAGCACCAGAAAAGCCTTTTTAGCACTTCATGAATGGCCCTTCCACATCTCAAATCCTTTTTGAGTCATTTTCCTTTACGAGTTACGAGTTACGAGTCTAACACACTCGTGTCTTGTCTCCACCCATGTGCCTCCATCTTTTTTCTTGCCTGTCTCCAAGCTTCAGTCTGCTTTTTCCTTTCTTCCCCTGTGTGCACAAATTACTAAGGAAGAAAATAGGAACCTAGGTATGCACCCACACACCTTGCTCTGATATCCTGGCGTGGCATTGGCACTCATAAACATCTCATCACCACTGTCCTGATGGCCAGCATAGATCTGGGCCTCATATAAAGCAAATCCTATGCACAGCTCCTCTGCTTCCAAAGGAGAAACTTTCACAGAGTATGATCTGAATGCAGATTTTGATGAGCTGCTTAACTATTCCTCACAAGCAGAAGGTGGTCCATGTGCCATCTCTGCTATGACCTGTGCTCTGTGAGTTGTCTGCCTGGAGAAGTTTGGGTCCTGCTTTCTCCTGAATGATTGAAAATTGACTACAAATGCATTGTTTCAACTCCAGAAGAATCTATATCACCAATTTTCTGTGTGGTTTCTTCTCAGGTTTGGGAAATATCAGCTTTCATCTGCTTTCATCAGACAATGCCCCATCTTATGTGGAAAAAATCCGAGTGTGTTTAGCGTCTGTCAACACCGACTTCATCACCATCCTGGTGAAAACCAGTGATGAATAAGTGAGAGAAAGATATGGAAGCATAATAAGTCTTATGTATCTCTCCTAACACATCAATGTTGAAGAATTATGAAGAACCCTTTTCTCAGTCTCAGCCTCTAAGATCACAAACCTTGTCAGTCAAGCTTCTAAAACCCAGGGTTGCTGAACATGTTACAGTATTGTGATGATGTAACAGATGGCAGGGAGCAAGACAGCAACAGAATATGATTATATCCTAAGGAAACTATTTTAAAATATGGCAAACACATCAAAAGCTCCTTTCACATATTCTTCCAGGCCTAACAGCAAAATACTCTAACAGCTCAGCAAGAATATTAGTGAAGCTAAGTAAAATTAAATGTTGGAAACTGCTTTTTCCAACTCTGATAGAAGCTACCTCCTATGTGTAAAATAATAAGAGCTTTATGTTACAGCTGAATTTCTTAAAAGAGAAGCAGGGATTGCCAAGCACATTAATTATTAGGGAAAAAGTTTAATGATGATTTTATACTTGGGTGAGAGATCGACTGTATCAACTGAGCTGATTTGTCACTGCTTGAGAGGGGGTTTTATTTTAAAGGAAATGAGCTTTCTAGTCACTGTGGGCTGTTCTCGTCACTTCTTATGGTCCTCACAGAGTTTCGCACGCTAGCTGAGTACATGGTTTATGTTGTGCATTTTCTTCAAAAGCAGAAGACCTACATCAATTTACAACATCCAAAAATCTGCCTGTTTTGCCAGGTTGTTTCTCGCAATGAAGGACAGCAGGATTTTCAGTGTCGCCAGTTCACAGCTTTGTTATGAACCCTGTTTTCATTACTGTCTTCAGCATAGACTTTGTTTTAATTTTTTACTTTATGAGATCACCCTTTCAAAAAATAACAGCAGGGAAAATTTGATTGCAAAGGGCCCCAAATTAGTGATCAAATTCATCCAAAGGCATACAGTTCTTAATCTTTAAAATAACAAAATAGACAATTTAAGCCTTTTTTGTCAATGCTTTTGATTTTTAGTCACCATTTGATATTTCTGCTTCCAATGAGGTCTCAGGCTGACTGGGAAACTGAGTCAAAGAGCAATTAGCCAAAAGATTTCGAGGGTGTCAGTATACTCAGTGCTGACATGAGAAATCTGGGATTATCCAGCAACCAGACACTCCAATGGTAGCTCACTGCCTCAGTGCCAACATATTCCTGGAGGGCAGGAACAAGGTCTCCATGGAGAAATCCCCCCAGAGAGTCAATCCTTTAACTAAGCAGCTGAGAATTGCCACCCAGAATAAGAAGAAAAGTACATTTATTATACTCCTCCCTTTCAACTTTCTCATTTTGCTGCTCCTTTATCAGCCACCAGAAAATGCCCTTTCTATCAGCATATTACTGCACAGACATTATGTAAAGTGCTGGGAACAGACTGAGCATAGCTGAGAGCTTATTAGTGGACTTAACCAATTAATAAGCATGCTTTCTCTGCTCTTTGAAAGCCAGAATGGAAATACTTTGGGCTCCAATTCTTCTTGCTCATGATGTATTTCTTCTTCACTTTTGCTTTGTGGGGTCTCTGATTCATGGCTGCTTTATACAATGTTAGCATATACACTAATTAATAAGGATTTATCAGGTTGAGCTCACGATGACTGAAGGATCCCTTCTCCCTTGGCAAGGTTTGAATATTTGACTGGCTCATTAATGCTTCTGCTTTTTCTCTTTGTAAGAGGAGACTGAAAAATGAAAGAAGGGATTTGCTGTGCAGCTTTAGATGAAAGGTTGGTTCATTTATTTTTAAAGCTGTCTAAAGGGGTTAAGCCCTACTCTGATTTACACCAAAGGGCAACTTATAACCCCTCAGCAAAATAATTACTCGTTTACATTGACAGGCACCATTTATTTGCAGGATTTCTTCAATGTAAACAAGAGAAAAATTTATATGAGGTTTTTCCCTTTAGAGGGCGTAAAATTGGCAGAGGTCTTCTGAATTTGTGTGAATCAGGAGTTACCTTAGTTGACCTGGTTTTGATATTTCAGACCATCATAGTCTTCAAATTATAGGAAAATACCCTAATTTATGCCACCTGGGGATTTGACCCTTGAGTTAAAAAAAAAATGTCCAGTACTTACTCGACTCTTATTCTGCTACTATTCACACAGCCCTCCAAGCAGAATTACTCCAGATTTACCTTGCCACAGGTGAAATCCCTGCATCTTCAGAAATGGAGTGCCCACATAATAGTTACAAGTTTCAAAGTAATTTAATAAATCCAAAAATATTCACACATATTTTAAAAACACCTCCCATCAGTGCTAATCTTTGATGTTTGGCTGGATTATTATCTCAGGAAGATTGTAACCCTGAGAGTTTTAAGTGCCCACTATGTCTTCCTTTTTTATTCCTTCAAAGTGCTTGAAAGATCCCACTGAGTCAATTACACAGAGTACCTCTTAATAATGTCCTCGTCCTGGCACATCATTGTTTTCCTTTATGTTTATTTCAAAAGGTTAAATTAAACAGGAGAGTAGAGATAAATCCACATTATGAATTATAAAAAGTTACCACATGCTCCTGAGAATGCCTGGAATTTTGATGGGAAGGATTTAGTGAAGCAGTGCCCTGGGGAAGTCAGTGCCAGAGAAAGCCAGGATTGTTTAAGTCAGAGGAAATCTGGGTGCATGAACTTTGCTGTTTACAAGTTTATTTTTTCCTGCACTAGGAGTCTGGTGCCAAGCAGCCTCTTGCTTGCTGACTCCGACTGCTCCATTTGCCTGAAAATCCCTGCACAATGTAGAAGATTAAGTGGATGCCAAGGAAAGTGGAACAAGTCCCAGTGGTTGTGAATCCTCAGGAAAAGATTATTCTGACCATCCAGGACTGATTTAGGTCCTGACCTTCTTTAAGCAAGGTGATCCTTGGAAAACCCTCCAGCTCTGTGATTATCTGAAATTTGGCTACAGGATGGAGTTACATTGTGTGGGGGAGAGAGTTGCTGCTTCATGGGAATAGCAACAGTGAGCACCTGAATGCTACAACTGAATCCCATAAACTTTCCTGGTGTTGCACCTCTTTGGAATGAAAACTTTGCAAACTCTTCACGGCGTGACTTTGAACTTTATCTTCACTGTGGACGATGAAACACTGGCCACATCTCTCACACCAAAGTTGCATCTCATAATGAGTGAAATATTATTCATATTGCCTTTGAGTGAGTACATAAAGCACCTTATGAGCCTTCCAAATATAAAAGGTGATATAAAAGGAAATAGTAATATGCCCACATAAATATTAAGGGAAAACTGACACTTCTCTTTTATAAAAGCAATATCCATTCATGACTTAATATTTTCTAGAATATACTGAAAGATAAAATCTGCATGTCCACATTTTATAGCTATATTCTTGTCTACAGAATTTCACTTGAAGTTTGCTCACCCTCCTCATTTCTTCCTCTCCTCCCCAGTAAATCGTTAAAAGCAATATGGTTTGTAAACCTGTTGAGTACAGGACTCCCTGAAATTCTTTTCAAAAAAGGTCAGGAAGGAGAGGTTTGTTCTGAGAAGCAAGTGATGAGAAATGAAAGGGAAAACATCAGCTTTTTATGCTGCAAATAGAAGAACATGGTGCTGAATCTCAGAAGCAGGCAGCAGCAATAAATGTCAAGCATAGTGGGTAATAAACTCCATCTCCAAGAGTATGAGGAGTAGCCAGTGTGTTATGCAGGTCATCATTCCTTCATTGTCCTCTTTTCAGCTTTCCCATTGCACATGGCCACCTGAAACCAATGAAGTCTGTAGCAAAAAACCCCAAAACAAACAAAAAACCACCAAAGCAGGGCTTTCCCTGTGATAGTGATAAAGCCTATTTGCCATCTGTTCTAAACTGTTGTATTGCCTAACATAAATTGGTTTTGCCTGTCACTTCAGAAGTCTCTACTGAAATTGCAACAAAATGGTTCTCTGGCCTCCCTTTCATCCTCAGTGACACTTCATTAGAATTACCAGCACTTCCATTTCCAGCTTCCTTTTTTGCCAGTACTGTATCATAAGGAAGATACCTGTAATAGGGAATGGGTTGTGGGGTTATGGCACTTAATTGTAGGCGTTTGCACCAACTGGTTTTGATTTCCACGTCTGGACAAAGGTTTAAATCAAATACTCTAGTCTGAAAACTTGTGGAGGATGAAAAACCAGTCAAGACAGTGATGGATTATCTGAATCAGCCATTGTTCAAGACTGTATCCTTCCCTAGTGACATTTCCACCACAGCAGAGATGCACAGAATGAAGCTGCCCCTGCCTCTGCTGGTTTTGGAAAGGGCAGGTGGGAAAAGCAGAAGGAGCAGAGTCCCAGCCCTCCCAGCTGAGCTGCTGTGTGCCCACACTGTCACTGTAACCTGCACAGGGAGAGTGCAGGAGCTGAGAACTCAGCTGTGCCTTGTGGATGGAGCAGCTCACTCCCTCTAGCCTTGGGACTGCTCTGCCACCCTTGGCTGAGGAGGTGGAGAGGCCCCGAGAGAGGAATGTCACATCCAGCTCTGGAAGCAGAAAGGGTGTGGGAAGTAGCTACTAAAATTAAACATGCAGGAGATCCTGTCTCAGTGTTTCTCAAAAACCTAGCCAAAACCTCACTTGGAATGAGCAAGCCAGGGCTGGGCTACTTCTGTCACAAGGCAGGAGTGAGGAACAGAAGACTGCTTCCCTAAGGATGGCCACTCATATTTTGAAGAAAAAATGCTTTTTTCTGTGCTTCTTTCTCAGAATGGAAGACTATCAGCACAACCCAACTTTCCCTTGGCACCTCTAACCTGGGCTGTAGGGTTTTAATGTATGCAGAAGGGGGAACAGCCATTTTTTCATCTCAGATTTCTGCTCCACCAGGCTACCTGCTTTGCTTGAGGCTGGAGCTGTCTCTGGAGCTGTCCCTCCAGTGATGCCAATAAAGCAGAATGTCACTGCTCCTGGTGCTTTGCATTTTAACAAGGCTATTATGGCTCCTAAATGACATAGTATGACCCTCCTCTTCTCATCCCCTGGGAACTCCTCCTTTTCAAAATTATTTTATTTACATGTGCAGTGAAAGTCAGGTCAAAGTGATAGTGATTTCAAAGAACTTTTTGAATTTGTTTCATTTTCCAAAACCAGCCTGGGTTTACAAATTTTTCTCCCTTGGACTCAATTACTTAGGTTGGAGTTTTGTTTTGTTTTAATTTTTTTGTTAAATGGCATCCTGCTTCTTTAAATAAATCCTGACTCCTCCAAGCCTTTAATTCTAAGTTGTGTAACTGTTGACTTCTGTAGAATAACTCATCACAAAGTATATATATTCAATCCATCTACTTTATATTACACTACTTCTTGCCCTACCAGTGCTGCTCGCTCATTTGTTTTCTGTGCTGACTGATTATTATTTATGTCAGGCCAAGAATTTCCTGCAATGACTACTGCCCTTTAAAAAATCCCCATTTTACAGTTCCCTAATTACCCTTTAAAAAAAGCTATTATTAAGCAGCAAAATGGTCATAAAAAGACTTGGCAATCCTAACAAAATCTGATCTATATAAACTCTAATAGAAAGTCATGATAATTTCACACAATTCCATTCAGATATTTTTGTATTGGAACATTTTGATTTTAAAATTACTTAATTGATGGATTTTAATTTTATTGCCCATTATAGATTTTTAAAGAAATAATTTGAAACATAAAGTTTAATGTTTTGTTAGATTTTTTTTTTTGCCAGACCTTTACTTCAAAAGAAGCTGATGCTTTTTTCTTTCTCTGTGTGTGTGTGTGTGTGTGTTTTTGTGTGTGCGTCTCTATTTTTTTGGTCCTATTATACTCTCCTCCCACAAAAGACCCATCATAAGGAATTATGGCAAAAAAGTTATTTACATCTCTGACCAGTTACAATAAAACTAGTAATAAGAATAGAATCTGTAAATGGTCTGAATTTTGTATGCAATTCCAATACTGCATGGCTGCCCCAGCTCTTCTTTCTCTCAAAAAAAAAAAAAAAAGTCACATTGGTCCTTAAAAAAAAAAGAGACAAGCATAGTAAGTTATACCAAACACCCGCAAGTACAGAATCTTTTCTAGTGCCCTGAAAAGATTATTTTCCTTTCCTCTTCCTATTCTCCTATATTAATTTAGTGACTTCTTGAGCTCCTAAACTTGTATTAATCTTTCTAAACTTTTCTTAGGCTTGATGAAAACTAAGAATTTCCCAACTAAGGTACAACATTTGGCAGATCCCGGGAAGATGTTGTCCACTCTTTTCTTCACTTTATTATTTTCCCCATGTCCACCTGAAGCAATGGGTTCATCTGTGAATTTCAAATGAAGCTGAAGTCAGACTTCTCAAATATTTCTACAGACAGTATGAAAGCCCAGTTAGGGCAACTTTCCCCATTCTTAATTCAATTAAGCTATTCTAATGGGGATTGTCCTCTCAGGTATGGAAGAAAAAACTCAGAGAACGAAGAGCTTTTCAGAATTCCTTGATATTCATGACTTACTGACAGTGAATTAATATTAACTGTGAGTAAAAGCTTGAAAATGAACTTTAAAAGCTGCAAATTGCCCCTGTTTATGCCTAATGATAATTTTCAAAGTAACAGGTGGCTGATTGAGATCTTCAGCTGTCTTAAAAGGTGATGAATTATGTTAGTTCTTCTCCAGGTGCTGCTGAATTCCCATATTATCCTCAAAAAACATGTCTTTTCCTGTTAGCTAATATTTCATGGCGTGTCAGAACATTTATAAAACTGTCATATTGCTGAGTGGCAAATAGCTGAGAATGACAAAAAACATTAACAGTGAAAGATGATGTCCTCAAATGATTAAATTAAAAGATAAAGTAATCACAGAAATTATTGTTTATCAAAATTCCTGGTGAACAGAACTAGAGTACGCATGTAAATAAAATAATTTTCCTAATTCAATTTGTCTTTTTGCACACTCTATTTATCCATGTCCATTTTTTTTCTAAGTGATTCTCCCCAGTTCATCACTCTACAAATGAGGTCCTCTTCTTTTGAGTCATTTTGTGCTGCTGCTCTATACAAATAAAGGCAAACCTCTAATCAAACCTTTATGAATCATTGCCTTTCCTGATATAAAATTCTTAAAAATTCTTCTCCTCTTTGAGGAGGCCAACAAGTGAAAATCATGCACAGACTATTATTTGAAATGATTAGGGAAGACATAAAATCAGTGAGTGTCTTAGAAATATATTATACAGGGATTATTAAAGGAGAAAAACAACTACGAGGAAACAAATAAATGACTGACAATTGGTGACGTGATGAGAGAAAAACACCATCACTTTACAGTTCAGAAGAAATCTGAAGTCATTGATTCCACTCACTTTGCACTTCATAGAAGTATTACAGATTGCTGGGATCAATAGTAACAACTAACATACTACCAGTCACAACTGTTATTCCAAGAAGCCATTCATCAAAGCAATCATGTTTTTTTCTTCAGAAGTCCATACACTAATTAGAAAAACATCTGAAGTGAAAATAAAACCCTGTGCCAAAGTCAGCATGGCTATTACACCACCACAGCCATAGACATAAAAATGGACTTGTTCCTGTACTGAGCCCACTAATCAGCTCTCAGATAATTCTGCCTGGAAAGATATATTGGTCTTCAAAGGATTTCCAGATCTGCAGAATCTATCCCCTCCATAATTTCTACACATTTTTGTAGAAACAAACACCCAGTTTCAGTGTTCAAAATCTTTATCTTACCTCTCATTTAGACATGCCCAACTTCAAATTGCCACCTCTCAGTTCTGGTTAGACTTTTTTTGGCTGGACTAAAGAACCCTTTAGGATCTGGTATTTTCTCCCCACAAAAGTACTTACACAGACAATCAGCACACTGACCTCCTGATTTGGGGTGCGCATTTAAAAGTTTTACTGCTTAATTATTGGAGACAAGCAGCCAGGGATTTCATTGACTCAGGCAACCTTGTCATGGATCAGAGGCAGTGGTAGCACAGCTGAAAATAGAAGCAATCCTTCTGGGCTCTGCTTACATGCACTGATCATAAGCTATCTGCCAGATAATAGTCACACTTTGCTGGAGTACACAATCATGAGTGTATTGCTCGAGACATAATATGCTGTGCCACTAATGGAAAGTAGCTCCAGTGGGATGGGGAATCCAACCGAGAGGAAACTTAAAAAGAAGTTTGGCAGATCTGCATTCAGCTACTCCACTGCAACAGACATTTGTTCTGATCTCATGCACATCACTTAAATTTGCCATGTTCCACCTAAAAACACAGCCCTGGCAATACGGTGTAGGGAGAAGAGTGTGAGACACTCTGATTCACCCTGATTCCTGTAACAGGAATACAAGGCAGCCTTCAGTGCAAGTGACATGAAATAACCTTTATGATTCAAATTCATGTTACCTGGCTGCATCAAACACCACGAACTCTGAGCATTTGCACCACAAAATCTGGGTTTCTGAAAGTGCAGAAACATGGAACTCCATTTTTAATTAAAAATAAGCATTTCAATCCTTCTTTCAAGAACATGTGAACCATAACAGCTTAAAGCACAAAGCACTATTAATAAATAAGGTTTTATAATTTCATCTGCTTTTTTGCCTTTCAATCATTTTTTGGTGGCTATAGTTGATTATAGCAAATCCCCAAGGTAAACACATAAGCCACGATTACTTTCAATCTCCTGTTACTGTTGAGAGTTTGCTCTGAGTAAGGACATGTAATGGCACATCAAACTAGAGAGTGTCAAGTTTATTTTTTGGTGTAATGCTTTTATTAAAATGTTTCTTCTTTAGTCAAATTCCATATATTTCTGGTCTTTATTTTCAGACTGGATTTTTTCATCCATTATCTCTGAGATTAAATCGCCTTACTTTCATATTCACGCCTTCATGCAGAGGGAAGTTGGTTCTGAAAATGCAAATTAATAAACATATGAAAAGAAGGCTGTATGTTTTAAAAGAAGACATATCCTTATTAAACAGAGAAGTATCTATTTTGAGGAGCTCAGTCTGAGATACTGAAAGAAGCAAGGGTTTCGTATGGATTGTTTGCTTTTTTAAGGGTATCCAACAGTGAAAAATAAACTTCTAAGGCACTAAAGCTTGGATTAGAAAAAAATGTATTTTTCAGATACATAAGTGCTCCATTTAAAATTATATATTTACTTTTCTATCCAGATTAGGCTTTTGATTATTGTACGCTTTTCTAGTTTAACAAACCCAATGTTGCATTATGTAACTACTCAAATGTGTCGATTTAATGGACAAGATTTATTTCAAATAATGACTTCCCAGAGAAAAACAGCTTTAAACAAACCCTGGTGCAACAGCTGCTTCTAAATTCCAGCTGAATTGTGGCTCCCACTCCACAGCGCTGCATGGCCAGGCCAGGGGAAGGAGTGACAGCCTTCTCCAGCCACAACTGGGCACTTCATCTACTGCCTTCACAGACACTTGTATCTGCAAGATGATGTTAAAGGAAAAAATATCAAGTAACAGCTTCCCCATTCCTTGCCTGGGTCATGGTTTTCCCACCCCTAGGCAGAACAGGGACACATTTTTTTTAGGAGGATTTTACTACTCTCCTGGTACCGTTCCAGCGTTCCAGCCCTCTGGACACGTTCTTATTAAAGCTGTGCATGCACACAAGTGTGTGCACTTGGAAATTTGTCATGTTAGATAAGAATTAGGAAGCACACTAGGTACCAGATCAGCTAATTATCTTAAAATGACCATGAAGAAATCTCCTTGGAGCAAGGCATCCTGCCAGCTGTGTCCCAGCGTGGGCAAATCGCTCTCTGCTGGGGAGCATCAAGGCTTTTTCTTCAGAGGGCTGGAAAGCACTTAAAAAATTATAATTAGATGCAGATCCAAGATATCCCTAGGAGCAGCCAGGTATTAACATCCCTGTTCTGAGCTCCTGTTCTGAGTAAGAGGAACCAAGTTCCTCTGTAAACTTGAAGCTGGTCATATAGAGGCCAGAAGCAAGAATGGCCCCATGGCAGGATACTGCAACTTGGGAAGGTGAAGGCTCGTCTATAACTGGTGGCTCTGAAGATGTTTGATGCTCTCAAAGTGAGATACACACACCCTGAAAACAGTTAGGAACTGACCCCTCTTTGCAGAAGAAGGGGACTCAGCTGCACATCCTGAGTGTCACACCCCTGTGCAAACCTCTGAGGCAGCACATTGTCATTTTCATCTGTGACAGGAAGGAAGAAGATTCTCCACCCGGTAACATTCCCCACTGGATATCTGATAATTCATAAACCTGCAGGAGGGCAAACATATGTTTTGAATACAAACAAAGAGATTTTGTGCCATGGGGGCAAGGGGACAGCCATTACCTTTGCCTGCAGTGACAGGGCCAGCAGGCAGCACAGCTGGGAGCAGGAGCTGCTGTTTCCTACACCAGTGCTCCAAGGAAAGGCATGTGCTGCTTGCAAGTACACAGTGAAGTAAGGATTTACAACAATAACTCCAGAGTTTGAAGTGGTCATTAGGTCAAACAGGTAACAGCAAACACTGTTTTCCTCATAATGATTTGTCTCCAGTTGAGTGTAAGGCACTCGTAGGTACACGCTTTATTTTCCTGGTCAGAAATGGAAAATTGTTGACTTCTTGATTTAAAAGCACCTGTTCTCACACTGGTCCTGACAGTCTTGTTAGCTGTACCTGAACTCTGAGATTTTCAGGGCTAGAGCAGACCATGGGTGAACTTGCCCCATGATGCAAACACTGATATTCATTAGAGCTGAACAGCAGCTGACCTGAAATAGAGCATTGCTGTTGTACTTCCCCTATGATCTCATTTCCCTTCATTCTCTGATCAAACAGATGAAGACACCTTGTTTGTTTTTAGAAAAACACATCAAATTTAAAACAAAAATTAAAAAAATTAAAATTTAAATATTACTCTTTTCTGTGGTCAGAAAATTGTGCTAAGTTGCAACTTTGTCACTCTAGTTGCCTCCATATCTTCTTTCATATGCATTCATGTTTTCTCAAAACACTAGTAATAAATTTCAATAGAAATTGAAAAACAGTAACTTCTTTTTTTCCACACAGTGCTTGTAATTTCAAATGATGTTCCAGTATGAAAACTGGGAAATGTATTAGCCATTAATTCATTCAGATATTCTCTTGATTATTGCCCTGTGAAAGTGTAATTTTTTTCTTCTTTTATGGTCGTAAGGAGAAGGGAGAGAGATACAGTACGTATTTTTCTCCCAAAATTCTTCCTCTGTCATCTTTCATCTTCCTATTGAAAGCAGAAGAAAAGGGATAGAGAATATGCAGAGAACACACTCAGGAAAAGAAAGGAAGAGTTCTTTGAAAGTTTTCAGTCTACAGAAAAAGTCTACTTTGGAGGGGGGGCAAGAAGCTCTAAAAATGTTAAATGAGTACTTCAAAATTTGACATTTCAGACTTTGATGTCTATTGCTGTAGGGTAAACATTTGATAGAGAATTCATTGGAAGCTTTTGTCAAACATAAATCTTAGATTAGTAAGATAAAAAGGTCATATATAGATTTAAATAGAAGCATTAGAGACTATTGAATTGGTGATTATTTGAATTTTTGGTTTTAATAGTACCATGACCTACACATGAAAAAGTAGGCTCAGAGATTTATTATCAGTTTTTAACTGTAAAAATGTTATAACTTGCTTAGTGAAGGTGGGGGTCAGAGTTAAGGCAGACCATAGGATATTAAGTTAAGAAAACAATCACTGTGAAGTCAGTGAGACAGAAAGATCTATTCAGACTGAAATTGCATAAAAAGAAGCAGAATGAGAAACTAAGTAAATGAAAAATAAATGAAAAAGAGTTTATGGAATTCAGTGGAGAAAACCTGAAGGAAATAATTATGAGCACAGACAGGGATGTGAGCACTCATGCTCCTGAGTTCATCCATTGCTTTGCTTGGTGACCACACACTGTATGCTCTCAAAAAATTGAGTTTGCAGCTGGTTAGCCTCAGAAATGTGATTATCAGCAATGGGAAAGCATTAAGAAAGGACTACATGTAATGAATAGAAGGAAACACTTCCAGATGGTGAAATTAATTAGAAAGTGAAGCATGCACGTGGGGAATTTCTAAGAGCCTCACTGCAAAGGTCGCTGAGCACAGGACTGAACCAAGCATGGCAGATATCTGCTGAGGGATTTTTCATGGCCAGCCGTGGTTTGCTCTGTTACTCGTGAAGAACCTTTTTTTCTTTGGGGAATGAAAATCTTCACAGAGTTTATATCAATAGTCTATTTCTACCAACATTAATCAGGATCCCTGAAGGACCCATTTCTTTAAGTAACACGTAGGAAGTTTAAATCTTTTATTCACCACAGCTGGTACATAAACATAGGCTAAATCCAAAACAGAAAAGGACTTCACTGCCTGACACATGTAGCATGATTTCAACTGCCAGCCACAAGTTTCCTGAAACACAGGGAGACTTCAGATGTCAATGTCCTGAAGACCAGCAAGACTCTGAATTACCCTGTGGCAGAGTCTGTGGCTTTATTGCAGTCTCACCTGGGTGTGAACACAGAACATGATTTATTTATAAATTTTGCCTGGCACACACACACACATGTAGCATGTCAGAAGCACCTGAGCAAGGCAAGGTGTCATAATAGGAGTACAGTTCTTTTCTCATCCTGCAATTAAGCTGACAATAAGCCCCAGGCCAACTCTGCCTCATGTCAGGACACCCAAAGCCTTCTGATAGCAAATGAGGCTGCACTAATGCACTGCAAAATTTACTTTCCAAGGCATGGAATGAGGATTTGCAACAGCTAAAGATGTTCATGGATAAAGAAGATATCCATCCCTTTAAGTGTTCTGTGTTTACAGGGACTTCTGGGAATGCTTCTGAAGTACAGTGATTTCCTGCATCTCTTACTCCCCACAAAATAAATGAACTACAGCATGAACTTAAAGTGAAGAGTAAATATTTCTCCACAACCAGAAACAAAGATTTTGGGGGAGAATCTAATGATCCTGGGAGAAAAAAATCAATCATTTCAATTTTGTTTCAACATGCACCACCTTTATTGTATATTGATTTTCTACCTTCACAATCAGCTTCACACCAGAAAGTGTGATAGGATGGTGACCCATCTCCCTTTTTTACCACTATGAGCTTTTACAAAAATCCATGCTCTGCTACATCACTGGAACAAATGTTCCATATACATGGTTGCTAGAGAAACTTTGAAAGTGAAAAAAAGAAAACAACTTCACAGTCAATTTTTTAGGACCAGAGACCACGTGGAAAGGGAAGCAGTAACAAACAGCCAGTAAAAATGTAAGGCAGAAAAGAGAGTTTTAAGCAAGGTGGTGGCCAACAATGCACCAGAAGGATGCAAGGGTGCTCCTTGAAAGCCAATCTGACTGCTATTGATCTGTGTCTAGAACTGAGAAGTCAAAGCTAAGATGTGATAATAGGAATTGTGCAGGGTGCCTGTAGTTACATGGAAAAACTAAAATTTGTTTCTAACGCCCATAGCCAAAGCCAAGGGATAACTCTCCTGGTTTTAATCAAGTTCTGGCATTAACATGAACCAGTTCATGGAAATTGGTTCTCTTACCAGCTGTCAATAAGTTCTTTTCAGCTGCAGTGCACAGATATAAGACTGGATTAAATTTTGTTTACATTTTCATCTTTTATACACCTTTTTTTTTTTTTTTAAATGAACTGACCTATGATTTTCACTGGTTGAGTGGAGTAAGAATATAAGAACCAGCTGCTGCAATTTGGCCTGAGGACATAGGCCCTGAATGCATAATTTCTAAGATGCTCATCAAATTCATTCATAACAGCTTGACAGATTTTAAAGGTATTTTTTGAGGAGCAACTGCAGGACAAAAAAATTTAAAAAAACCCCAGTAAATCTGTGCTGCATCCCTGCAAGACTTGGTTGATTTGTTCATGTCACACCGAAGATCAGATAATCCATTCAATATTTACTGCTATTTAATAGAGTGAGAGGTTTCCATCACCCATTCAATAAAACTGCCAAATTAATGGTCACATGCAAGACTTTGGCAAAGATTTACTTTATGCTCTTTCTAAATTTTCTCACAGTATTCTTAAGCTCAATGATTTCTTCCTATATGATCCTGGCAGAGATTACTCTTATTTCTAAGAGATTTGTGCCTTGTGAATCACTTAAAAAGAGTCTGCTCAAAATCTCCAACAAAATTTTTCTTAGCTAGAACAACAACACTGCCAGGTTAGAATTTCCTGTCATTATTTCTGGCCTATTACAACATCCTTAGAGCAGTGAAAATCAGATGAAGAAGAAAAAGAAAACCTAACTAAATGTACTGATTTTTTGAAATATTTGTATTTAAGGGACCAATAGCATGATTGTTGAAAGTGGATGTTGGCAATGCTAATGCTCCTCCACAGGTGGATGATTAAAGTAAATGTTGTTATAAATAATCTCCATAAGAGATCATGCCAGGATTAGGAAAATAATAAGAACCGAGATCTGCAGATATGTAATGTAACTAATGCCCCAATGCAAGGTAAGCTTGATATTTCTGCACTCGTTTCTCAGGATTCGAAAGTGAAAAATATTCAAGTTATATTAAATTACTGTGAATTTTAAGTATGATTTTCTTAAAAAAGGTGTAGTTGATGATATTATGTTAACTTTATATGCTTGTATACATATTTATTTATACAAATATGTACATATGAACAGACATTAACTTTGGAGAAGCTGGATGAAACACTAGACAGTAGGCAGAGAGATTTCATGGCTGAAGGAAAGACTTTTCCCTGTAGCTCTGAATCAGTTGGAGTTTGTTAGAGCATAAACACCCAATCTATTTTCAGGGTGAGAACAAAGACTGGAGGGTGGAAAGAAAACTTGCAAGCATGTAAAAATGAAATGACGTTGACCAAAAGAGAATAAAAGTCTGGGGTAAACTTCAAACTTTCTGTCCCATCAAGCATACAAGACACACGTGCCCCAGGCCTCTGGATCTGTTGCTGGAGACTTTGGAAGTGTTACAGCCTGGGGTAAAATCTTTCAGTAGGATGAAGAGCCACTGAGCAATTCTCTTTCAGGTTTGCCAGCCAGCCACATTTGCTTTCAGCAATGTGTACAGGGATCTCTAACTTACCTGTGATTGTTTCCAGCTCTTCAGCTTCACAGTTTTCCTTTTAGCAGCTGGACCTCTCTCATTTGAATTTCAGCCTAATTAGGCTACAAGATTTTGGCAAGCTCTGTCCATTCCTATTATTGCAAATGGGCCTCAGTGTATTGCAGAAGCCCGTCCAAGTTAAAGAAAAGAGTATTTGCTGTATTTTCTTTACTGGAAATTTTACAGGTTTCTAGATGACCTTAAGCTTTGCTCAGCCAGCAGATCACCCCAGGTCTCATAGCCTGGAATCTGCTGGTCAGCTTTATGCTTCTGGATGCCTTGTTGAACATCTGGGCAGGAAATGAGCTTGATCATTTTAAAATATTCACTTTCCAGAGATAAATCAAAATCTGAGTGGTTTTAGAGACATTCAGGATAGCTGAAAATTAGAATCCAGGTGGTTATGGATGATCCATAATATTGACCTAACTGTTCCAGCAGCACCTCCTGCAGACTTTGGATCAAGTTTGAGACAAAATTCTCTTTGGACGCTGCACAATACTGAAGGTGGATGGATACATGCACAGTACAGCAACAAAATGGCACCAGGAAGCCTGTTAGGATGTGTCTGTGATTACCTACTGGAGAAGGTTCTTTCTCAATGAAAAGTCTGTTTCTCAAAACATAGAAATGTTAATCAACCAAATGAACATCTAAACACTTATCTGGCCTTTGATAAAACATTTTATTACTATGTATTCAAAACAAGATGCTGAGATTTACCCAAAGGAAAGCCAGCCAAAAAAATAATGGCTTTGAGATTTACACTAATAGATTTGGATTTTATTCATAATTAAAGAATGAGATCCTTTTCAGCATGACTGCAGAAGAAGTAAAACATCCTTTGCATAATTTATTAACTTGTATTATTAGTCTTTAATATTAGTCTGGGTTTTTTTAAAAAAATAACTGTATTTGCCCAAGCAAGAGTAACACAGCAAGTGTATAATATTACAGAATTTATGCCTTTCCTTAGTAAAGATTTTTTTTTTCCAAATTCTGTGAGTTAACCATAGTAATCTAATTAGTCTGTTGGCCACTTTATCCTATCCAAGATTCTAACACTCCTATCCCTTAAAACCCTGCCTCATTAACCTGCCACATTTGTATATAAGGGAGCCCATCAATTCATGCAGCTCAAAATAAGAATTACATTTTCATGACAGATCATTCAGAGCAAGTGTTTATGTAGAGTAAGTGGGAATACAGACAAACAACCTCAGAGTACCCAGGAGAGAAAGCTGTTTGGAACAGCTGTAACTTGATTATTAAAAAAATAAAATTTAATGGGTATAGAAACATAAAGCCCAAAAAGGCTAGAGATTCTTTATGCATAAACAAACATTGGCAGCCTTGACAATAATGAATGGCCTTCCATGAATAATCTGTTCTGTTTAACAGGTGGTATTTCATACTCAGACTTCATCAATGGGATGATTTTCTTGTTAAAGAAAATAGATATTATCTTAACAAATAACTGCTGCTTCCATGCATAACTGCCTTAATAGGCTAAGCAGCAGGGGCGAAATCCTGGCACTATCAGTGCAATGCACATTTACTTGTATGGTGTCTGAGAAAGGCTGCATGGGCTGCATGAAGGAAAGGTTCTGAGTGGGCAGCTTCTTATATTTTCAGGTAAGTGTTCAGCAGCCATTTAATCTTGTGATGCAGATGGCCAAGTCTTCATCCAAGATCAGTCTTTTAACTGGATGGGATTAGGAAAAAAAAAAAAAAAAAAAAAACCAGAACAAATTTCAAAGTCATTTGCAGTACAACACCATCTGTAAATTCAAACTAAAACTCAGAAATGTTTTGTTGACAAACATATTGGAAAAGAGTCAGTCTCTTTCCCAGAAATTTGACTGTCTGTATTAACAGGAAAAAGGATAATAAAAAATACTTGGTGCACTTTGCAGATGTAAGAAATACCTGCAAAACTGAAGCCAGATCTACTGAATGTTCATTTGCCTTAAAACAGCAAAACACTCTTCCCAACTATACTAGATGCTGTATTTTGATGGAAATGATTGTATACTATGCCAATTTCAACTCAAAAGCTTCACAGAACTATGCTTAGAGCTCGAATATTAAGCACTTTAACCAAAAGAATCACCCTTCTACTTGTTTTCAAGTTTCAGATATCTCAGAACTACTAACTGAGAGGTCTGCTCTTGTGGCTACTGATATACATAAATATTCACAGCTACTGAAAAATTCTATCAGGAGGAAATATTCTTTTCACTTCATCTTTCTCTGCTGGCTGCTCTCTGACAAGCAATAACATCATGCTTGGAAAGCTCAGTCATCCCCCAAATACCCAGGTAATCCCAGGAGCTGGTTGAAATTGGCCACGTGATCCTCCCGCACCGGTAGCTGACATTCATAAAGGTCTTGGAAGTCCATCAGGCTGCACTCAGTGCTCCTGATGACTGAGTCCCTTCCCCTTTAACACTTCCCTGTCACAACACCACCCATCCACCCAGATCTGCTCACAAGATCTTTCACTGCAGAAAAATTGGAGCTGTCAATCCCAGAAGTTGCTAATAAAGCTACTTGGAGGGACTTGCCAGAACAACCAGTTGCTTCTGTTATCCATCACTGAGCTCATTGGCTTTAGCTAATCTTCTGCATTAAAACTGCTGATGAAAACTCAGCAGTTGCCAGGGAATAAACATTAGGAAGAAAGCTGAGTAGTTTTATGCCATGCTTAAAAATAAGCAGAAACTTGGATAGAACCATGCATTTGTAACAGAAACCACCCAATTTCTGCAGAGGTGTCACATGAGTGCATCATGCATGTGCTGTAGCAGCAATTTTGTCATTAACTGCATTAATTCTCACAAGAGGAAGATGAAGAAACAGCTTCTTCCAAGGGCACTAGGAAAAGTGGTGATTCAACCATGAATAGGTAGAATAAAATCAGAGATTGTTCATTAGTGGAGTGACCATTAGCAGAAATCAATTGCTGCCCAGTCTCCATTTTCACTGCAAACTTGTCCGATTCTAGTAATGGGAAGGAAGCTGAAAACCTAAGTGCCCCTGCCGATTTGAAACACAGAAGTCTAAAGTAATTGAAAATAAATAAATACTGTCATTAGCTGATTGTTGGAGTTTTTTTCCTAGTTCAAACCTGAAATATTCTTTTTCTAATTTGGCTGGAACTTCAGTGGAAAATTAGGAGGGAAAAGAAAAAATAAAATCAGAAGATACCATAAGCCTTTTCTTAGTGGAAGTCATTCATGATTTAAGATGCCACCAGCATATCAATTATAGTCTTCCTTCATAATAAAATTAGATCCAGACTCTTTGTATTCTAACAAACATAGAAGCTATACAGTATTTCAGGAGATGTCTTTTAGCTTTTGGACTTGCTCAGAAAATGGTGGAGAAAAAAAATGCAGAGGGAATTTAAAAATTCATAATGAATAAGCGTTAACTTCTAAAGAGAAGATATTATTTTTGCATTCCTTACTATTGATGAAGTGCTTTTTGCATTATCTTTTAGGTTGCCCTTCCAGATCAAACAATTCTTGGGAGAAAAAAAGGGTTCTATTAAGCAAAATCCCTCTTGCTTCTAAGAAATCCACAAAGACTGTAAAAGCAAAGCTAGATTTTTACCTTCTTTTCTCCTCTTCACATTGTCAGAAATGAAATATGGATTACCATGAAAATTACAAAGTTTCATACTAGAAGAAGTACAATTGTATGCTTTTATATTTTAGTAGAAAATAAAAACATAGTAGGTTTTTACACCCACTTAAAAATCACTTTCTTTTTCGTACATCCACACAAGCATGCATGTGAACACATACAGATTTTTTTCTGTTTGTTGTTTTTTTTTTTTAGTTTTTCTTAGTCAGATAAAGGGATATATCGTCTCACCCAGTTTTGCACGTGATCCACTGTGACCTGTAGTCTAAGGATGGAGAAAGCCACAACTTAATCAGCTGCTTTACCAGTGCTATGAAAGCAGCTGATGGTCCCAGAGGCACAAAGGGCACTTCAGCACTCCCAAAAGAGCAGTTCATAGCAGCCAATACTCCCCCAGCTCCCTTCACTCTCAGGAGAATAAGATAATCTCCCTGAGCCATCAAATCAGTATCTCCTGCTCCTCAGTGCCAGTTCAACGCAAAACAGAGTGTGTCTGCCCAGCATGGGTCTAGGAGGTTATTGCCAATATCATGCTAGAAAAGTCTAATTAATTCATCTCTGAGGTCCCAATGTAAATTAGGGACTGGCTCTGTTAGCCTCCACAGGATGTTCTCACAGCTGTCTCCCCCTTCTCAATCTGTTTCACCTCAGAACAAAAGAAGTGCAAGGCTAGCCAGTGTGCATGCTGAATTATGCATTCAAATGCCTTGTGCTTAAAACTCTTTAAAAAAAAAAAAAATCTTAATGTCCTAATTAAACCAGAAACTGCACAATGCATCTCCCTAAATCTCAGCTTCCAGATTGCTCTCTCTTTGAAGGAGCCAGAAGTGTGACAGTAAGCATAACTGAGACGTCATTAAATTTGGTGAAATGATAACTTCTAACTCATTTAAATCATCTCATCAGGCATTGGTCGGGGAAATGTCTTGGCATAGCAGACCCTATGGTCTGCAGCCACTAGGATAAAAGAAATAGCAGCGTGTATTCCCAATGTTTGTCTGTGGTAGGAAAACAGACTTTAGGTAAATTCTATGGTGCCCCATATGTGTTACCTTATACAGAAAAATACAGAGGTCAGGCTCTTTAGGGAAATAATGGCCATTTTCAAAAAAAGAAATGTGAGGTCTTTGCTTCAGAACAATGTTGAAAGTTAGAGAACCAGGACAACAAAATTCCCTAGATTTCTCTCCATTTTTTTAATACAAAAATGCTAAGATATTTTTTTCAGAATAATGATGGTTTATTTATTATTTTGTCAATATCCACCAGAGACAAGAATGAATGTCCTATGTAAGAGCATGTTCTGAAACTGGAAAAATAATTCCAAAAGGAGAAACATAGTTTTGTTTTGTAAAAAAAAAATAAATATATATATATATATATTTTTTTTTTTATGTAAAGATTTGCCCTCTACTACAGAACATCTATATTCTGTCTTATTTTGGCTGCTCAAATTTGGTGAAGAGTATAGACAGAAGGCAAATTGTTCCAACTAAAATAAACAAAATTCTATTCAGAATTTTCATTTTATGGGTATCACTCCCTCTTTCTAACACTTCTCTATAAAAAAATTACACACAATTCAACAGTTTTCTGTCATTTGTATCACGCATCACACAGTTATGTGTGTTTGCAGGACATAACATGAGTTGGAAAGTTTGTTGTGTGATAATGGCTTCTGTAATTAGGATGTGAGTGTGAGCTCCATCTCACTATGCTCAGCAGCTGTAATGAACCACTCCTAACAGACAGGGATCTCCCTGTCTGTCTTGGCATCCCATCCCAGGGTGGCCTCACTCCCAGCAGGTCCCAAGGGAAGAAAGCAAGCCCACGAGCTGCACCGGGCAAGGCAACGCTCTGCGCTGGCAGAAGGGACTTTTACAGAGTGGGGCTTTGCCAGATCCAGCTCTTCCTCCACACATCAGGGCTGAACTGAGCACCACAGCCTCGAGTGGGCCCTCAGATCCCACCTTCACAGAGGCACTAATCTTCCCCTGTTCCAGCGTTTTTGCTGCCAGCCACCCAACCCTTTTGGAAGGTTTCTGGAAAAAAAGACTGATGTTTTGTTGTAGCAGACTGAGCACACAGTTAGAGGGCACCTGCCCTAAACACAGCCGTCCCTGGAGCCCTCTGCCATGAGATCTTTGGCACCTGGGTGCTTGGCTTGGCTGCCATGCAATCCCCCACACAACAGTGCAGCAGCCACCACAGGACTGCACATTAAAGATATTTGTTACATTTACTTTCCTGACTATTTCTTAATAATATGTATTATATGGCATAATAATTGAGTTTCACGTGCCATATTTCTGGGTATCTGATGAAATGAGACTGCTTTCAAATAGGCAGCTCGTAGAGGAAAGAGATTAGAATCAGACTGAACTTCTTGGCTGAATTTAATCCTGAGTTGCCATTGCTTCCCCAACACATGCCCAAGTTATGGAAGACAAATTCTAACTCTTCTTCCTTAGCTTTTGTAATTTTGTTCTTTCAAGGTTGTTTGCTCAAAGAGGACAAAAATCTGAGTTATAATAGAGAAAATAAAGGTGAGGATGCTTTGTTATCCATGGGAGCTGGCATAATGGAGACAGAATGGGAAATTAGCTGTGAATGCAAAAAACAGAAGAAAAATAGAGAGTCCATGATGAAGTGAAATCACCACAGTTAAGTACCAAAACTCAACATTTATCCAGTGTCACTGCTGTTTTGTTTTGTTTTGTTTTCAAAAACTTGGATTTCTTTTTAACCATTGTTTCAAACTCAAAGTAGTTTATTAGAGAACTGCAAACACGCTCTTGGGTTTCCAGCCTGTCTGTAGCAATTAACTTGGACAGCAGAGTCAGGGCCAGGACAGGAGTCCCTGGTGACCACCTGAACCTGTCTCTCTTATCCCATTCAGATGTTAACGGGGTGCACAGGACACTAATCTGCACTCTGATTTCATGTTAGCAAATCAAAATGCCTGGTGACAACAGCAATACCCCATGGCATTAGTGACTTTCTGAAATGTCTCATTAGATCTTCGTAGCTGTGTAAATTAAACAGGGTCAGGTTTGGCAGAAGCAGACATGGCTCCCTTGAATGCTGATTGCCTTCAGCTGCAGAAGCAAGGCTGGAATGGATTATCTTTGCAGCCATCCTTCTGTTCCAGTGCTGTCCTATCCAGGTCAGAGAGGTACATGCATGCACTGAACATGTGTGTGAAGGGGCTGGAGCACAACTCTGATGAGGAGCTGGGGTTGTTTAGGGGTAAAGGAAGCTCAAGGGTGACCTTATCACTCTCTACAATTCACAGAATCACAGAATCATAGAATCACAGAATTTCTAGGTTGGAAGGGACCTTTAAGATCATCGAGTCCAACTCATGTTCTAACACCTCAACTAGGTCATGGCACCAAGTGCCACATTCAGTCTTTTTTTAAACGCATTCAGGGATGGTGACTCCACCACCTCCCTGGGCAGATGATTCCAGTATTTGACCATTCTTTCTGTGAAAAATTCTTTAAAAGGAGGGAGCAGCCAGGTGGAGCTCAGCCTCTTCTCCCTGTGTCACCTATATCAAGTGATAGGACCAGATGAAATAGCCTAAAGTTGCACCAGGGAACATTTAGAATGGGTATTAGGAAAAAAATTCTTCACTAAAAGGGTGGCCAGACTTTGGAGCAGGCTGCCCAGGGACGTGGTAGAATCACTGTCCCTAGAAGTGTTCAAAAGGCATGTGCATGTGGCACTTGGGGACATGGTTTAGTGGTGAACATGGTGGTGCTGCCTTAATGGTTGGACTTGATAATTTTAGACCTTTTTTTCCAACCTTAATGATTCTATTTGATTCTATGATGGAAGAAACTTAGGGAAGTGAAACAGTAAGAAGGTCTGCTGGGTGAAAGGCTAAGCCTTTAACTCTTTCCCCCATCCTTTGCAGAGATCTGTCATGACCCTTTAAACCAGTCACCTCTTGCTCTCCTAAGTTCCCCCAGTCAGATTTGTCTTTCTAAAAGTCTTGACAACTCATTTTTCAGTGTGCATTCCCCAGTATTTTATTTACCCATCTATTTAAGTATCTGCTTTGACAGTTAAATATTCTCTCCTTGTCAGAGCACTATTAATGGTTTCTCAGAGAGACTAGGTTGATTTCAGTATTCTGAACTTATCTTGGAAGACTAACTTAAGCTTTATGTACACTAAAAAGTGCTTCCAGTTCCAGGACCATGGAAGGGCTGAGGGAGCAGCTGGAATTGCAGCCACTAAGTCAGAACCATTCTGAGTTGATCTCAACCTGAATCTCTTGCAGAATTGAAAAGCAACAGAAATACATCAGAGATTGGGCAACAGGTAGGAAAAGAGTCTGAGTCAGCTTAGGGAATGGTTTAAAGAATGTATCAGAGAGGGTCCAAAAGCAAAGGGAGGATGAATCCAGTCACTGGGTGGAGACTGGGAGTAAAAAGAATGGATAGGTAGAAAGGATGGTGCAAAGTCCTGCGTGATCCCTTCACCCTTTCCTCTTTCTAGTGATTTAAAAATGAGCTGTGAACAGCCATAAAAAGGAACAGCTTACAAACACTTATACATTACTTCAGCTTGTATAAACATGTATCTCTTATCTTAGAGACACAAGTTCAGTCCCCTGATTATACTCCATTATCATGATACGAGAAAATGAAATGGTTTTATTGCCTACTTAGGCTTCTGCAGCAGAGAATGTATTCCAGTCAGAGTGGCTACAACAGTCCCAAAAACCACTTATTTCACACTGTCACAGTGTTTCTACTTCTGTGATCTCATAGCTTCTACCTTCCCCTTCCCATGGAAAGGGTTTGGCATGAGGAGCATGGTGAATTGTATGGTGTCAGTAGGTAGGCATTTTTCATAACTCTCCATTTAGAAACCAAGGACTCAGCAAGGTGGGAGATAAAAAATTCCAGGGTTGGTTGATTACTGATGTCCTCCTACCAAGAAGGAAAACATCTCAGAGAGGTAAATGATCCTGGGCCTTGGCTGCACTGCTAAAGATAGAAAAGAAACGTCTCAAGAAAAATGGGAGTGTCCTGCTGAAAATGGCTACCACAGCAGCAAGTCATCATGAAAGATGAGCCCTTTCTTCTTGTCAACAAAATGAATGGTGCAGATGGCTCTGTTTAAAAGGGAGTTTGCACCATGGGATGAAGGATTTTCCAGCTGAGGGACCCAATTAATAGAGGTGACCAAATCATTTAATATACTTTAAACATGGATCCTCTGTTTCCCTTTCAAAAGAGTTGACAGGTAATTAACTAAAAAACCACTCTTCATTTTCTGTCAATGTAGATTGTGACATGGTAAAGTTCGTGTTTTAAATTAGGAAATAGATTTAGACAGTGAGGTCATGAATTGCAGATCTACAGACCTACACATTCAGTTCACCAGCTCAAGCAGGAATTCAGCTTAAAGGCTGAATCTGAATTTTGGCATCTTCTTTTATATGTAAAGTAAAGCTGTGAAATTCAAGTCAGTAGCAGAACTTTTACAGAGCCACTCTGTAGGTGCATGGATCCATCTGGCAGAGGAGGACCAGCTTTATTTCAAGCTCAGAATAAAGGTAGGTATATTAAAATATGAAAACTGAAACAGCTCTGAAATTTGCTTTAATGAACACATTGCCACAGTTTTACAAGTTCAAATCTAAATTGTATAAGATTGGATATTTTTACTAAAATTAGTTGAACTTGTGTTTAAGAATGTCCCTCAAAATTTCCCAGGCCTGAAGACTTGTCTGGCAGTTCCAGCAAGATTTTCATGTCTCCATGCATTAAGGCAGGAAATTAATGGAAAGACCAGCGTAACAGTCTCCTGGCCAGACCTGTGAAGCTCCTGTGGAAGCTAGGAGATATTTGAGACAAGCCTGGAAAACATTTTCTTAAATAAAATTAATTTCTGAATCTGGGAAGAGTCTGTACTAGCTTTTTAGGGGTTTGGGTTTTTTTTGGTTTTTTTTGGGTTTTTTTTGGTTTTTTTTTTTTTTAGTTTTGTTTTGTTTTTGTTTTTGTTGGTTTTTGGTAGTTTTTTTTTTTTTTTTGTAAAGTTAGAGAAGAATAGCTCATATATCTGTCAAGACTGAACAATGAGGGGAATGCCCCAAATGTCTGCTAGAACTGAACACTACATATTATGTATCTGTCAGAAGCTTTCATTCCTTGAAACAAGTGAGCTCTCTCAGTGTTTTGATTCACCAAATTTAGCTGTCTTTTTCTGATAGAGACATGGGAATCTCAGCAACTTCAGTTGACTCAGAAAAGTACATTTAATACATTAGAGCAATGGCTTTCTTGGCAGTTGTTTCTCTTTTTTTATTTTCCCCTTTTTTCCCCCTTTTTTTTTCTTTTTTTTTTTTCTTTTCTTTTTATCAGAGCAGTACTTCAGGAAAGAGCTTGAATGTAAAAGCAAGTACATCCATTGCACTTATAACTGTATACAACGAATGAAAAAATCCTACTCATCTGCTGGACCTGATACTTGCAAAATGCCACCTAGGAAACTTAATACAGTGTCAGTTCAATGAAAGTTTCCTGCTCCTGGGACTCTAAACCTTCTGAGCAGCACAACTGTGACATGAGATATGGTCTTTCACATGTGCAGGGATGAGAAGTTCCAGTACTTAATGAAGCTGGAACAGACTCATCTACTGCAGAAATGCACAATGAGATCCATTTGGTAGACCCAGTTTGCAGAAGTCTATCCTAGGATTAAATTACTCATTTTTACAATGAGGGTGGTTAATAGGTAGATCAATTGTTAGAGGAGATACAGCAGCTGTTCCAGTGCTGAGAATCTCTAAATCAAAACTATATGCTGAGAAAATTATACCATCATAAGAACTAGAATCAGCAAATTATTTATTAAAATTAAAATGCCTGGTTTACATACAGTAGTTATAGCAGTCCCTTATGGTTTTAAAACACACAAATAGTTAAGAGGAATCCAACTGCAGGCCCTTATTCAGCAGAGGGGATATTGGAACTACACATTTCAACATTTGAATGGCCTGTGTAGAGCTCTAACTTGCCTCAGCTAATGTGCTGCTCTTGCTCAATCCAAAGCAGCCATTCTGCTGGCTCTGGCCCAGACAAACTGCAAGGTATTTAGAAAACCAGCTCCCCTGATGTTCAGCTGGGTTTCAGTGTCAAGTTTCCTAAAGCCTATTAAAAACTTGATGGCTAAATTAACTTGCTGCCTAAAATGGAGAAAAATAATGGAATAGATACTTCCAAATAAACAGTCCACATTACCAGCTTCTGATTTTTCTCACACTTTTTCCCTTTGCCATTCAAACAAAAATTAGAATCCAGCCTGATAGGTCTGCAGCAACAAACCCTGGAGTAGACAATTCCTGAAAACAAGAAAGGACATCCCTGCTTGTGAATATTATTTCTCATCTCTATCAATGTAGTTTAAAGGCAGCTTGATCTTTTTCACTCACCCCACAGCCATTTAACTGCTGTGAATTGTTACAAGTTGTTTCAGCAACCCAAGTCTTGTAGATGACTGTGTGTTGCCAAACATATTTAAAGAAACTGCAGCATATTCTGGAAGGCACCAGGCACAGACAAAGGCAGTGTGGGGCCTGTGTTCAACTCCCCAGTTTGGAAATCTGTTGGCACACAAACTTACAATCAGCTCCCTCTAAGTTTTCATTCAGATTGAAATCTGTCCAAAGTCAACCATGCAGAAGAATATTTGGCATAAGCAAAGGGGTTTCTGTCCACCTGTGAGGATTTCACTGTGCACAGAAATGAATTAAAAAGCAGCTACCAATGCATTAACTAGCAATGTAAATAAAACCGAGGATAGAAAACCAAGCCAGGCTATCTAATTATGTCAATGCTTCCTGATGATCAGGTCCTGAAATGAAAATTACTCCTGAATTACATGCCTCTGCCTTGCTGCACCAAAGAAAAATTTGGATTGGAATGATCCTGAACTCAGCATCTCCCCAAAATTTCAGATAATTTAGCACTCATAAGGGTGGTAGATTAAGAAAACCTTTCTGTGGTAGGGGAAGATCCATGAATGCAGTCACCGCTTCCTGACACTACAGGTAAAAGGACTCTTCCAGTAAAACATTTTTCATCTTCATCTGGCTACTTATTCTGGTCCCAGCTGTGCTATTGCAGCTGCTGTAATAAAAAGTTAATAGATTGGGGGAAGATTTTTATTCCATAATATTGTATTCCAGCTCTAGACTTGAACATCAGTATTTAAAGTGGAACCTAACTGCAGCCCTGATGTTCATTTTATGTCAGCACAGCAAGTTACCACCCATCAGCTGCCTGCAGATAACATATCCTAGGGCCTTATAAAAGGCAGCTCTTTCATGGAGGGTGCTTATACTTTTTAAGGATTTAACTGTACTATAATAAGTGCAAATGTTTATTTGATGTTGTTCAATGGATGATAATGTGAAAGTAAGACAATGTGTCACAACAACTAAACTTAGTCACAATGGACTTTCCTTCAGGTTCCACTTTTGACCATTGTCAGGAGCAGGATACTGAGCTGGAGGTGCCTTTGATTTAAGTAGTTTGGATGTGGAGTGGCTAAATCACAGGCACATATCCTAACAAAGAAAGGAACTAAGACCATTTGTGAAAGGGAATATTAACTAGGAAAGGGGAGAAAGTAAACATAAATTATTGTAAAGTTGCTAACTATGCATCTGCTGATCCATCTTATCATTTGCAGCTCTCTCTGCTGCAGGTCAGCTCTGGGCTGGAGGTTTTATTTGGTGCTTCTCACTTGTGGTGCTTCTGCAGATAGACAGCATTGCTCTCCTCGTCCTGCTGGCCAGGGCAGGGGGTTTGCTCTGCACAAACAGATGGGCTGGAGATTTGTTGGGCTTCAGTGAGACTGCTACTGCTGTTCTCTAACAGCATCTGTTAAAGAAGCATTAAGGCAAATGGCATGTGTTCTGGAGACGAAAATGGGGAGGGCAATTATTTAGCACTTGTTAAGAAAAATTCTCTCCCCTTCCCTCCCCTCCCCTCTCTCTATATTCTAACTGCTAGACCTAGCACAAAAATCCTAAGAAAGTGTTTTGGCCACAATGGGAACTTCAATTCCCTACATACAAAGTCAGTCTATGATTTGAAACTCAGCTGTGCAAGGTGCCAAGTCTACTGCCTCCAGCTCTCTCTCTCCTCTCATGTTTCTGAGGTCTCACCACTTCAAATATTTAGATTAAATGGTCAATGCACTCATTAGACAAATATTAGATTTATCCTACACAGGATGGGTATAGAACTACAGACTCTTTACCCTCTGCATGATACAGCTATACAAAGTAGTAGTCCAGGTTAGCAAGAAAATTTTTCCCATTTGTTTAATGGTTAACAATGTTTGGTGTTCAAAGCTTCAAATGTGGGCTTTCAGATGCTTCAACTTTTGCATTGTCAGATGCTCTAGGACTCACAGGTTGATAAGTCTGGCTGAGATACTCAACCTGGCTCCATCCCTTTATGTTTAAATTCATTCCTCATCATTCTCAAAATCCAGTAACATTCATCCAAAGAGGAGAAAAAAATAAAATCACCCTCTATCCGCTTAGGGGAGAGAAAATCCTTTCTATCAGCTAAAAAGACCACACTATCTGGGCATTTGTCACCATCACAGCACACTTTGGGGATTCAGAAAATATTGTTTCCCCTTTTATTCCTTCTTAGATCAGCTTTCAAAGGATTTGTATTAAACAACCAAGAGGAATTGTTGGTGCTAGGGGCTGTGTACATGTAAACTGTCATCATAGAGAATGTACAAGTGATGTATACCACAAAAAACAGCTGGAGACAGTTTCAGATCTTTTGTAATCTGGACATTGAGGTGGAATAAATTCACCCTTCTTCATTCCTGTCAGTGAAATGGTAGCAGCCATGGATTTAGGGCAACTTCAGTTTGAAAATTGCTTTTTGACTCATTTGTATTCTCAGGCTAAGTAGGTGTGTGTTTTAAAACCAGGTAGAAGAGCTCACTTTAAGTGGAAATTACTAGCATGTATTCTAGTGGTACAAGCTTGTTTTAGGCAGGGAAAGAAAATGAGGAAAAGCAGGCAGATGATGCCTGAGAGTCCTGGTTACTCAGGGAGTGGTCCAGCAGACATCTCCATAGGGGTGTCGAGGATAGGATTTGCCACAATCTCTGCTTACAGGGAGGTATATGGAGGCAGTTTTGGGCAGTTTTTGCAGGAAATATCATGTTTACCTTTAATGCTTATTTGTATTTAAAAAATGAGAGAGGAAAATGAAGAATTATAACTTGTATGTTAAGTATTAAATTTAGAAATTTTATAATCAGAGTAAACGATGATCAAAACTGGCTGAAGACAGCCCAGAAAACCAGCTTTTCTTAGTATAAAAATCCTTTGCTGTACCTGTCTGCCATAAAAACTGTTGATATTTCCTATGTAGCGACAAGCAGAATGTCAATCTAATTCTTAGTCTAGCTTTAAAAAGTCTTGTGTTTTAATAAAAACCTTTGCTGACAGCTCTCTGGCTGAACTCAGCTTCTTTTTTGGTACACTGAAGTCTCATAAAGATACTGGAATTTCAGAGGAAATTTAGCTTGCTGGGGGTGCATTTCATCTTTCTGTTATTTCATTTCACCCTCTCCTCACTGAGTTCCATCTGCCATACTCTCCTCACTGTCAACATCTTTTATTCCATTTTTCATCCACACACTGATCATTATATGATTTTGCTTTTGCTTAGCCAAAAAACCCAATTGCAATGACCCCAACATCCCAGAAGTCGAGACATCAATGTAAGTTTGGAATGAAAGCAGTATTGACTGCCAGCACTTCTATAATCCCTAGTAATCAACTCCAATCTCTTCTCTCTTAGTGATAGATATATAAAACATTTGACTTCACTTTTCCAATCTATACAGAGGCCTTCACCATCCTCTATAACCCTCAAATTCAAGACAATTAGGACTTGATTAAATCCTATCATCTCTCAGGTCCCTTAAGCCAACTAATGGCTTCTTGGAGAAGCCAAGTAACTTTGCAACTTCTCTCATTACCTCCCACTTTTCTGGTTCATGTGCATTTCTGGCTCTAAGAATAAGTTTAATTAAATGTACTTGACATCCAAAATAATTGAGGAGATGATTCTAGACCTTTAAAGCAGAAGCTTTATGTTTTTATTAGCAATTTGTCTAGAAAAAAAATCCAACATACTTATATATATTTTATATATACATTAATGTTTGCATTTATATTTGTATCTTTACTTATATACTGTATACATGTGGACGGACACACACACACACACACACACACACACACACACACACACATATATGTAGTATGAATTCATATTCTACTTTGTCTTGATTCACATCTCTACACTGGCTCCATGCATCCAAACTAACTTCCCCAAGAAAAGAGCTAAATAGAAAGTCTGACCCAAATATGTTCCATACCTACTAGCATATGTCCCAAACTGTGTGGAGTCACACCACAAATACCTAACATACATTCACCTTCAAAAGTGTTGACTTCCCACACTTTCAGGACATATGCTTCATAAAAGACTGAGTCCCTAAACAGCTCCCTACAGGCTTTTCCCTCTGCTTCTGTGACAGCCCAGCCTTATATCCTCAGCCTTCCTCACTTTCCAGTTTTAGTTCACTTTTACTTTTCAGTCATCCTACATTATTTTGGCAACATCTTTAATTGACAGCTTTAATCTTCTCTTTCTTGACACTATTATTTCTATAATTCTTTCACCCTTGTATTACATGTTAACATTTGCACCCTATATTCAGCACCAATATAAGAGTGGTATGAGCTGAGATCCTCAGGTAATAGCCTTATGTGATGGTTACACTGGGATGCAAAGGATCTGTTTCTTCACCTTGACCAATTTTCACATTGTAAAGGAAGAGCAATATTTGCTTATGATCTTCAAAACCTTTGACAATGGCCATCAATGGCTGTTGATGGTCCTGCCCAGGCTGGGGGACAAAATCTGCTTAGATTCAGAGTTCTGATCTGTTCAGAACTGAAAACATTTGCATAGGAGGGGAAAATTGGCAGCTCTGAGGTCTCACACAGATAGTGCACATGAGAGCCTGGATCCTTTTGGCTCAAATGGCAAGAGGACAATTTTGAGGAGACAGAAAGGAGCTTCACAAAAATGTGATCTTATTTCTGTTGCATGCAAATGAAGAGAGAAGACTGGATTTTGTCTGTCAAGTTGTGCCCACACAAGAACACACTTTGGTAAGAAAAGCTCGAAGAGCCCAACTGTGTTTTGTGCTTGTCTTGTAAAATATCAGTGGGTTTCTCTTCCAAGTTCTGCTCCTCAGAGCTCCTTGTTGCCCAAATGTGGCCATATAGGGCTAGGCCTGCAGAAAGAAAATGTGGGAGGGGGGCTATTTTTAGAGATCAAATCATAGGCTGTCAGTCTGCAAGGCAGAGGAATCCACCTAGAGGTCAGAGGAGCAATATTATCAGACATGAGAGAGGTCAGTTTGCAGTCAGGTTCCATTTATAAATTGTTCATAAAGAGCTGACAGATGACTGAGCAAGGTTTTAATAAGTGATTGTACTTCAGTAATAAGGTTAAGCAATTATGACATGGAAACATTAGTAACAAATACTAATTGAATTTCTAATACACTCATAACAATATGCATTATAATGGCATAGACTTATAGAGAATCAGCATTAAATAACACCTGTTAAACTGCATGTGGCTCCTCACTTTTCCAATATCTTCACTGATATTACTGTTTTAACCTATCAGGAAGACACAGCAAGGTAAGAGAAAGGTTAAAGAGACTCCTTTGTCTGTCCTGCACTGTAAAGAATAAAAGGTTTCTGGCTGATGTGCACCTTGAGGCACATTGCTTTTCCAATAGCAATCATCTCAGAGGCAAAGCATGATCCAACAGCCAAATGTGTCCTCTTGGTCATTGGAAACATCTTCAATTTCCTGCTCCACTACAGAACACTTGTAAGAGCTTAAGAAGGTTGTGCTCTTTCTGTAACACCTAAGATACCATTTCTCCAAGGGGAATCTGCATCAACATTTTGAACTGGGGATCAAAGCAAGGATCTTTCTTGGATACAGCAAAGAAAGGACCCCTGGGGAAAAAAAAATTAAAATCTTTGTTTCAGGGAAAACTGTGCTGCTGTTCTTGTTTCAATAAGAATTAGCATGACATACTGAAACCAACATTATGTTTCTTTAATATTTTTTAAGAAAATACAGAAATATAGGGAAAAAAAGTGAAAGAAAGTTCAAGCTCAGTTTCCAGCATGTCAGAGGACTGTGTGATGATTCTTTAAATGAAAGGCCAATTGAAACTAGCCTGGGCAGGAACTATAGGCAAACAATTATGCATTATCTCTAGCTGTGCACTGGGTCTGGATTATGTATTTGCTCTTTCCCATCTCAGGTTACTGTGATGTTATAGAGAGTCCTGAGACAAAACTGTCTCAGGAGTTTTATGCAAAGCCAAATTGCCCTGGGGTAAAAAAATCACCTTTCCCTTTGACACAAAATAGAGGTCTCTGAGAAGACAGGAAAGGATGAAAACAACATCAGGAATTGTGACTTTGCAAAGGAAAGCTCCAAGGCCAGCTGACTCAATTGTGCTAATCATCCTATCAATCTTAATGGAAGAAAGATTGCAATCCTAAAAAAACAGTCAGTGAGGCACCAAGAAATTTCCCAGATTTCTTGCCTTTTCTAAGGCCACTTATCAGATGGCATCCTTATAAAGGTATCACCTTGATTCAGATCCATTCAAATGCCCAGGTGGAGATGGCTGGCACTGACTGCCACAGCAGATAATGAGGCAGCTCCTAAAGCTGGTTATGCAAAAATCTCACAAAGGAGAATAGAGCCATAGACAAACTTTTGTTAAACTTTAAAAAGGTTGTAAAAAAACACCTCTCTTCTCTTATATTCTGCCCCTTTCTGGCTCCCTTGTTAAGTTCTTCCCACTTTTGTGTGTTATCAGGTAGTAATATAATTGAGACCATGGAAAGAAGATGAAGCCTGAGCCTCTTGAGGAATGGTACTTTAACTCAAATTTCAAACCAAGAGCTGTTATTAATAATGGAGGCGAATTTTTCTGAGCAGACACACATCTCAGTTCTCTGTCAGTTCTAAAAGAGGGAAATACCTGTGAGCATGAAGGGGTTAAAGGCTGCTATTCCTACCTGGTAATGAAGAAGGAATGGGAATCTGATTTAACATATGATCAAGCTTGTTCCTGCTATCTCAGAGATATACTGTGGCTGACATATATTAATTCTCCAAAAGGATCAACCAAGTTTACTAAAAATGCTTATGTGGGACAATATCTGCCCATATATACAACAAGGGAAGAAGCTCCTCCATTCTTTGAAAAGTGTATTTCTATCTCAGTTCTCTTCTTCAGCTGCCTGATGAATGCAGATGGAGCATGAAGTTTTGGCTCCCACCTAGTTTGTTCCTCTATCTCTCACCTTTCAGAAAAAACCCCACCACTTCTTGTCAGCTCTGATTTGGTCACGTTACAGACCACAACACAAATTTAGCAAAAATTGAGTTATGTTTATAGCTTTATAGTCTGTTTTACAGAATCACAGAATATGCTGAAGGGACCCACAAGGAGAAGTCCAAGTCCTTTGTGAAGAAGTACAAGTCAGTTAAAATGGAAGGTCACCAGAGACTATATGGATGAAGGGATAAATGATAGAATATCCTTATTCTTCTCTCAGCTTGTTTCAGATTGGATGTTGAGCAGAAGCTCCCTAGATGTTTTTTTCCCTGGAAATCTTTCTCCCAATCTGTTTTTGATGATGTCTGTCTTTCCCAAAACAAAATCATCCAAAAGCTTTAATTTGAAACTTGAGCATCTCCAAAATTCCACTCACACTTGGGTGGGTGACATTTAAGCTAAAAAGTTGGAGTATGTATAGGAAGACTCCATGTTTAGAAAACGTATCTCCATTTCCTACCACAATGGTGATATATCATGTGAACTGTTCACAAATAAAAATAATAAAGATGTAATATAAACTCTTCTGATCACATAGCACTCTTCTCTCTTGCTCCAACTAGATGAATCAATTTTGTGCTAATTAAAGCTAAGATAAAAACCTTGGGATTTTTAACAACTATGTTCATTATTTATGTCTAATAAACTCTACTGGGCACTTTCTAATTTTAATAGGGAATGATGATGCTTTCAAAAATGCATGGTAATTTCTAAACAAAGATGAGTTTCAAAGTGATTTAGATTTTTATTTTAAAAACAGTGAAAATATGAATGAGAAATATACTAACGTGGACTGAAACAGTTCTAAATTTTTCACATATTAGTGAATAGTTTTGGTTGCTTTGAAATGGATCATATTGAATATACAATTTTTTAAAGAAATAAAAGATGATGGATGGTATTTCAGAAAAGCACAATTTTCTGCATCTTAAATCCAGGGATTAAATAAATATTTTATTTTAAGTTGTGCATTGTTGAATGGGTCTTAGGAGAAGACGTAAATCATAAACACATACTTGGTTTTACTTTCAGTGGTTTATACTACTTTTTAACTTTTTTCATGTAGATAATAAATTGCTGCATTTAAACCACTTGACACAGTCCAATCAGATCATCCTACCCTGTTATGTAGGATGTGTCAGGGCAGTAGGCAGCAATCTCCATCACAGAAAAACTTTCCTCACTGCTAATGCTGATGTAACATCCCGAAGGCTGATAACAGGTTTTTTTTATCTAAGGTACTGAGAAAGCACAATGATTTCATGAAATTGTTCAGCACTTCAATAAATCCAGCCATACCTTTCAGATTAGATGGTAATCAAACATCCTGAGAGCTACAGACACTTCTATATTGTTTTAAGTAATTTATAAATCTTCTATTCATTCTTAGCTAGTTAGGTTTTTTTGGTAGTAGATCAATTACTATTATTACAATATGTGACACCTTACATATGTCACAAGACAGTGTAGCAAATAGAGAGCACCCAAATTCTACATTTGTGAGGCAGAGCATTTAAATCTCCACTTCCAAATATCCTCTTTGACTGACACACTGAAGACCGGATGGAGAAACCATGTAGTTACTGGAGTTTATTACACATAAATGAAGAACACTTTTATTGAAAAGCAAGGCATTTACACCCCACTGTAATATTGCTCTGGGTTTAACAATTTTATGAAATTCAGTGTTCGTCAAGCACAGCATCACCTGCTGGGCAAAGGAAGGGATTGTCCTGCTCTGCTCTGCCTTGGGAGCCTCTCCTCCAGTGCTGGGGCAAGTTTGGGTGACACAATATAGAAAAGACATTAAACTGTTAGAGAGCATCTGAAGGAAGGTGAGGGGTCTGGAGGAAAAGCTGTGTGAGGAGTGTCTGAGGTCACCTGGACTGTTCAGCCTGGGGAAGAGGAGTCTGAGGGGAGATCTCATGGCACCCCACAGCTTCCTTGTGAGGGGAAGGGGAGGGCAGGCCCTTATCTCTCTCTCTGGTGACCAGCAAATGGACATGAGGGAATGGCCTGAAGCTGTGTCAGCGGAGGTTCAGGTTGGACAATAGAAAAGGTTTTTCCCCAGAAGTTGGTTGGGCACTGGAACAGCTCCTCAGGGCGGTGGGTACAGCCCAGCCTGACAGAATTTAGGAAGTGTTTGGACAATGCTCTCAGGCACAGGGTGTGACTCTGGGGCATGGTGCAGTGCAAGGCCAGGAGTTGGACTTGGATGATCTTTGTGGTTCCCTTCCAACCCACCATATTCCATGGCTCTGTGATTCTATGAGTTGAGGTGGGTAGGCAGGGAGAGGAGATATTTGGCAAGCAGAGCTGCCGTAATTCCCAGGAATCAAGGCCCTAGTGCTGTCCAGGAAGAGAAGCTTCTGGGCTCAGCCTGTAAAGCAGCTTAGGACTCCACTGCTGACACCAAACCAGGCTGGCAAGACCACGGCTACCGAGCTGTGCAGGGCCCTGGGAGGGCAGGAGGGCAGCAGAGCCCGGAGGGAAGTTCTGACACCTCAGGTTCCAGGGACTGGGTGCAGATGGAGTTTTCTAGGTGAGGTCCACAGACGCATCTCTCTCTGCACTGTACAAGAAAGAGTAGCAGTCAGTGAAGCTGAGGGTGCAGAGATCTTTTGGAATAGTTTTAAGAATATCACCTGAATAGAGACTGCATGTGCCTCTGAAAGAACTGTGAAAACTCTTCAACTTTCATATGTGCCAGCAAGTAAAATAGATATTAAAGCAACATCTATTAAATCTTGGCTTTCAAGTCTTAAGAATGGCATGTCCTGATCATGCCTGTCCTCTTTGTATCTTTTCATCTGGCCACCTGCACATAAAGCAAGCTGAAGAAAAACTTTGCTGTGATTCACCACAACTTTTTGGCCAACAAAGAAATACACTATCTTCTCATCCACTGAGTACTCAGCCTAGTTAAGTTACATCTGCTGCACACAGAGTCCTATACAGGATATATAGAGAGCAGAAACATCTTTGTTTCCTGTGGTGCAATTGCAATGAGTTCAAGGAATGTTTTACTTAAAAAGGGAGAATATTTTCAGAAGGCAACACCTCTAAGACAGCACTCTCAGCAGAATCCACTTTTCATGTATAGCTGTAAGCTCTGCTGATGTGCTGACCCAAACACCCTCATAAATTTAGACTATATGGAAGGCACTGAATGTAATTATCTGAAGCAGCTAGAACATTTATTATGATAATTAAAGTCAATTACTTTTATGACAGGATCAAAAAATAAACACCACCTTTTAACTTTTCCCTCATTTTCCTATCTCTTGCACAATATAATATTGCCAAAGTAATTTCTGTATCTTACCATCCTCCTAGCAAATTCCAAAGGCATGGACATCTTAATTCACTTGGCTAGTCTCCTTCCACATGACTGCTTCACTTAGCAGCACTAGATGGATATCTTCCTTAAAATGCTGATAGCAATCCTGACTTGGTTTGCTTTAAAAAATGAGTATTGTTGTGAGAACACCTCTGGATAATGAAGGATGTGGTTAGAATTATTGCTAGGAAATTATTAGCTCATAAGCAATGCTAGACGCATCCTAGTGAAATGGGATGTCATTATTACTATGGGAACAATATGAGACTAAGAATATCCTATACCACCCATTTTTGTGCAAATGTCTGCTCTGTTTGGAGATGGAGCTGAATAACAGTCTACTAAAATAATCACAAACTACTTTTCCTCTTGGGATTATATTCAGGGCCCAATTAACATATTAACCAACTTACTGACAGTGTTTAGAAAGTTTGATTTTCAGACTCCTTCTGAAATGTACTTCAGTTTTAAGGTTGAGGATGCTCCATTTAAGTTAAACAAGGTCCCTTAGGGAAATAGAATGGTGCAATTTGTTACCAGCTATCCTGATCAGCATCAGCTCTCTGATTCTCTGTTCTTTTCTTGGCTCCACTTTATAGTAGAAAGAGTAGTTATCTATATCACAACAAAGCCTCGTCCAGGCCTCATGTCCAAGGTCACAAATTTTTAGTGCTGTGGGTTGAACCTACACTTTCTGAGAAAAATTCCCTTTCCAATATTTTGTGTGGTTTAAACAAAGACATATGCAAAAAAAACCAAACAAACAACTCCCAAACCCCAAACAAAACAAACAAAATAAAAACCACAAAACAAAGAAACAAAAATCCCCCAACAAAATAAAATCCCAAACTAACAGAAAAACCTCAGTACAACGAAGCTTAATGTGTCAGCTGGTTGCTGCTTTTCACAAGTCTTCTACTGTGAGGGGCATCTCCCAAAAATCTTTATGAAAAACCCCTGATGGACTCAAAGATTCAGCAGCACCTGAAGAAATAGAGAGAGAAGGATTCACTGTACTGATATCTGAGAGTCTTATTTTAAAAGATAAATGGGCATAAAGGGCTGCATTGTCATTATAGGATGATCCATTCTTTAGGGGCATAAATCATGTTGTGATAGTGATGTTGTGGACAGAGAAAGACCAGAAACTGGAGATGCCTGTGGGGAGCTGAGTTCTCTCTCATGTTCTTACTGGAGACCCACTGGGGAAGTCAGTGGCCCACCAAGCAGCTGGGATGTGAGACTGGTCTACTGTAGCTAGGGTTTGATTGCCAGCACTTTAATACCAGCCCTGGATCATTGCTGGAAAGAAAGATGTGCTTTTCTATGAACTCAGCATAGGAAGGAGAGGATGCACAGCATGCCTTGTTATAGATGCACTTTACTGGGGCATAGGGATGCCAGTCTTGCTGAGGGCTGTGGTGATGGGAGGCTGGAGAAACAAGCCTCAGCTTTCTGCCCCAGCAATGGCCGTGAAAAAGAGCTGGAACTGAGATGGATTTATTGAGCATGTGGCTAATGTGAACATGTGGAAAATTTTTTCCGTCAGGTTGTGCTTCAAAAATACATGTGTAAAATAATATTGAGGAGACCTGGGATCCCGCAATATGCAATTGCTGTAAGGCTCCATGATTTGCCTGCCTGTTACAAAATAAAACTTGGAGTCTTGGACATCTTCATGTTCCTGAGCTAATATCCAAAGTTAATTAGCAGGCCCTGCTACAGGTTAGCCTATAGCATTGCAGATGCCTTAATTTTCTCACCTTGTGGGCCATTTCAAAGACAGGAATGAACACGCTGTGATGAATAGTGACCCTTAAAATTCTCTCTGACCCAGACCAAGTGCCATTCTATGAGTATCCATGCAAGCCAAGCTGAAGATAAAAATAATTGGGTAAAAGTCAGTGTGAAGTGCCGTAATTGACATTAGATGATGTAAGTTGATTTTCTCCCCTTGACCAGTTCTTCTCTTGCTCATACCCTGCTAGTCTTTTGGTCCCATTATATTCCATACTGGGGTGCCTTAATTTGAATCTGTTCTTCCTGAAACTACACAGCCTTGAAGAAGAACTTCTTGGTGAATTAAGCTATTCTCTGCTTGCAAATCAATCATTTAAGGAAAATAACAAGACATTAACTAAATGTATCTATGCCTCTATTAGTAACATGAGTGTGTTGAAAAAAAGTGTTGAAACTCTGATTAATTAATTTAACCATTTCCATAGAAAATGTCAGGAAGAATGAAAATAGCTCATTAGAAAAGAGTGTGTGAAAGTAAATACTCAGCCTGGTAAAGTTTCCTGGGTAACTCAAGTTCTAAAAGACCAACAAAGTCATAAGGTAGACTTACCTCAAATTACAGCATTGTTTTTGTTGCTGTTGCTTTTACTACTACAAAGCTGTGTTATCAAAATGAGCTCACACAGAAAAAGATACAGCTAGAAAGCGTTACTTATTTAATAATTGTAAACTTGTAAAACATTAGGAACAAACCCAGGTTTAAATCCCAGCTTTCAAATATTTTCTGACGTGGCAAAACAATGAAAACCACTCTCTATACTGACACATTTCCTATATTTTATGCTGCTCATGGGAACCATGAACTCAAGTTCAACACTTCCTGCAGTCAGCTATGACTATAAGACAACCACTCTATGATACATACTTATCTTTTTAGGGAATTCTCCTTCATATTTGTATGTTTTATTCCAAGAGAAATGAAAAATTAAGCAAATTAATGAAGATAAACAAAACAAAATGCAAAGAACTAACCTTCTTTTATCAAGTTGTTTCTTGCTGCAACAACAGCAACATGATAAAAATTGTACCCCAAGGAGACAGAAAACCTGAGTTTTTCATCCTCAGCCGCAGAGTAACCTGGACTTATTTCTTGATTTCAATGAGCTGAGCCAAAGAGAATGTACCAACTGGCCAGTACATGAATTTTAAAAAGCCTTGTAGGTGATAAGATTATGGAGATATAAGTAAGGGAAATTTTTAAAGCTACTGTGGTGGTTTAACACCAGCAGGAAATTAAAATTATTAATACCTGGTCAAAATGCAGTTATTAGAAAAAATAGATCCTTCCAAAAGAAGTTGCCAGAGCACATCAAAGTCACAATTTACAGTAGCAGCTTGATGGAGAATGTAGCTCATTTCGAGCTCAGGCATTTGGCCAACAGCACTGCTGACTGCACCCCAACATAAAAGGGCATCTGACACATCCCAGGTCTTGCTGCCTTTGGACTCTCTGTTCCAAGGTCTGCCGGACTGTCCGTGTCTCACAAATGGGATGGGACCCTGACTGGGTGCAGACTTGGGATTTATTATCTGTCTGTATCATACAAGCAAAAAGCAAGAGACACAGGAAAATAACAACACCCATGCCAATCCAGATCAGAGACAAGATGGCAGCTTATGCAAAGCCTTTTTCTACGTATTCTTTGAACCAATAGCATACAAGAAAAGGTGTAAAGTCATTATACTCTAACCAATAAGAAAGGGACCCATGTGGGTTTAACAGTAACAAAAGGACTTCTATAAACCTCAAACAATACACAATAATTCATTATTTAAGATTGAAACTTTTTCTGTCTTTGCAAAGCATATATCTAGAACTTCTCACATCTTGAACTATCAATAAGTTCATGTTCTTTCATGTTCCTTATGATGAATATAAATGTATTCACTTGGTTTTTAACTTCCTAGTTTCCCATGAGAATGTTTAGAAATTTCCCAGCCTCTCTTAGCTTTGTGTCCATTTTCTGAGGCCTTTTTGCATTTTCTAAAGTCTTTTATATTCCTAAACAAGGCACTTAGAGGCCCACATCAGGAGTTTTAAAGCCTGTCCCCTATATTATTATATGTGAAGACCTATAATGAGATAATAGGACAATTGTAGAATCCTAATGGATTTTAAAGATAATTTAGCCCCTCTCCATTTACAGAGTAAATACTTGAACTGAGGCAGGTTACTTTTAGCAAAAGAAATTAAATTTAGCAAGTAGAGGGCTGGAGGTAAGAGGCCTTTGAATTGCATGAAAGGTTTACCTACATTCCTAGTGAACTTAATCCTTAGACTTTGAAACTGTCTTGTGTGGTTCAATAAGACAAAAAAGGAAAAACCCACTGAAGGCTGATCCCTCAGTGTTAGACATCAAAAATGGGAAGAAGAGACTGCAGATGGCACTGGGTAACTTGCTGTGATTCTGGTCCTGTAAAAACAGGTTGTAATAACATCAGGAACCTACTTCTCTACTTCACTGTTTTTTGTCTTCACAGGCATTTTCAGATAGAACGGTTCACTTTATTATTCCCTCCAGTGGAAGATAAACTCTATGAAGGAAATCCAATTCAGATCTTTATGTCTAATGATAAGGGTGGAAAGACATTTTCAGGTAGTGGGGAAAAAAATGGTGTTTAGGGGACTTGTAATTAGGGGAACTGCCATGTTTTGAAGGCTTTTATCCCTCTTCATACAGAGTGCACACCCTCAGCTCAAAGAGAAACATTTCCCCTCAAACATTCATTTTACTGGATTGAGGGTCAAGCTGCTCTCCACTGAAGAACAAGACTTGTGGGGCAACCTAAAATCTGATTAGTGAATTGTCTAAGCTGGCAAAATATTTTTTTTTCTGGTCATAAACTGAATGTATCAAGTCAGACTAAAAAGAAAGAAGAGTTGAAAGAGAGGAAAAACTTCACCCACCAAAACTTGAGGGGGGAAAAAAATTCAAACTGCAGGGAAGCCAGGCAGGGAACATTCAATTAACTGGTTGGCATTTATGCAGGATCCTGGGATAAATGTCCTTTGCAGGGTCTCTGCCAGTAGTGTACAGGCTATTTCTCTTTGAAGGGCTTCAGGTTCACAGGGGCTGAGGGTTTAGTGTGGTTTCTTACCATTTTCATGCAGTCAAATAATGATGACAGAAATGTCAAGAAATGAGATCAAATGCATTGAGGGTCACTACTGCTCTTTTACTAAAGTGCTTCTGGTGTTTGGCACCCAGACCAGCTCAACAACACATATCAGAGGTTAAAGAAAATAATAGCCTGGGCACTGTAGAGAATGATAAGAAACAAGTAGCAGGACGGCAGATAGCACTGTCTGAAGCCAGTGTTATTTCCAAAGGTTAGGAGGGAATGAGTATTTCTCCTTTTTTTAAATGTCAATTTAATCTGAAAGATAGTGAACCTCAGGTAACATTTCAAACTAATGTAAAACTTCTGAAAACAAGGTAATTGCTGATCAAGCAGACAGGGATTTCATCTTGAACTGACAGTACGTTTCAGCACCCTTGTTGTGTTATAATGTAAATATCAACAGAAAAGGTGTAGGAAGGGAAAGGGGAAAGACATCTGAGAACAGATCCTTAACAATGGCGAGCTCCAGGAATAGATGTGCTGAGATTTAAAGAAGGATAAATAGTCTCACTGAAAATTTTGTGATCTTCCCTCACTAAACAGAGAGACTGCTACAGTAAAAGCTTTGTGCCTTTTTGATAAGAAATCAGACACTTTAAAGGTGAAGAGCCTTGCCCAAGGCTACACAGGAAATCAACAGTACATCTGAGGAATCCAAATGCAGGGCTTTAGTTAAAGCTGGATGTTTCTCCTAAATGTTCTTTTTACACCATAATCAATAATCACATAACTTCTTAATATCTTTAAACATACTCTGCACCTGGGTTGAGACATGGTAATTTGCTTCAGTATTTCTGTGTGAAACAGAAGATGAGGAGTTACAGGAATTTTTACTATCAGTTGATGCAAGCAGAGAAGTTCAGCTTAAACATTACAAAAAACTTGGCTAAAGTACTGCTGTAATTCAGGGACAGGCCACACAGAGGGACTGTGGAGTCTCTCTCTGGGAGATTTCTCACACAGGTGGACAAATATCTCTGCAAATATACCCAATTATTTCTGCTCTGGGAATGGAGATATGGACAGGGTACAGCAATGGATCAACTGGTGCTTCTTTCAAGTAATAAGAGCAGAGTTCCAAGTGCCCACTCTCACTTCATGTTCTAGGTACCCATCCAGGGTTTAAAGGCTCCAGCTGAAAAGCTTTCTTTGCAGAACCACCATCTGTTTAAGTCAAAATTTTTTTAAGCTCAAAATCATTATAGTCAGGCTAGCATTTAATAATTAAGTCTGTCTGTAACTTAATTGCTGAAAATGCTTTGTTATCTCAGCACAAAATTAGTATCAAATCAATTGTTTCAAAAATGCATTGGCTGACACATATACTGCTACTGCTATTGTAGGTTCATTCTTATTTTGGATGTGGTCTACAAATGAATGGCTTGCAGTATAGAATCCAGGATTCAGAGCAGTCATGTGTGGTGACCTTTTCCACAAAGCAAAATGGTCTTTATACAGAAATTAGTATAACAGTTTGACCAATATTAGTCCTGCTCCTATTTATGCCAATAGCCTGATGAAAGGAGCTATTTCTGTTTAGGATTATGAGGGAAGGCATGTAAGGAAGATTCAAAAGACTAGAGAGATGCATAATGCATTGGTAGAACTTTGATGTATAACTGTGCTGCAAACTCATCTGAACTTTTTTTTATTTCTGTATTAATTTAAGTTTTCTGAAAGTGTTGATTGTCATCTTTAATAGAAAAAAAGAAAAAAAGTGCCCTACCTTCATCTCCTAAATCAATGCTGTAAAGAGAGTAGCAGTGCAAGGTTCTGCACAAAGCATTATCATTCAACATGGTCTAAGTCCTGTGCATCCCATGAGGCAGAAATCATCTACTGCCATATTTCAAGAGAATGATCTGCATAATAAAAGTGGTAAGTGGTGATGGCATTTTGTGATGTATGCAGTTCCTCACCAGGAAATATGCTAGGATTCCAGATCCAAAACTTCACATGAATTTTTAAATAGCCCTCACTCCTTCAGGGACCCTGCGCTGGATTTGGAATGAAAATTTAAAATGTAAATGCAACTTCTCTTGCATCCCCTTTAGGGCTTTAAAGGTGAATTTTATTGTGCTCACATGCTTGTGAGTGTTGGTTAGAACTCTGCATTCACTGATAAGAAATCCTAATAATCCCCCTTGATCAGAGATGGAAGTGATACATTAAACCCTTTGAGAAGCAGAATAAGATAATCCAAACTCTCACCTTTCTCTCTTTCCTCCCTCCTACAAGGTAAGTAGTATGAGAAAAGGAAGTTGTCTTTCTGTTAGTTGGTAAGATTAAAAATCTCCTGTGTTCTCTACTGTGAAAATGCCTTTTTCTTCCCAAAAATATTGTCTAATAAAGACTACGTGTACCTTTTCAAAACAACTGGTGGTGCTCCAGGAATCATTTTGAGGGCTCTCTGCAAGAAAAAATTCATAGCTGTCATATCTGAAAATCAGGAACCTGCTCAAAATTCCATAGTACCAGGATGAATCTTCCTATTGTCTTCCACTGAAGTTTAGAAGTTGTCCTAAGCCCATCTTCAAGGCATGACTGCCTGCCCATTAAAGTTTATGAGAGTATATACAGGTTCATTCAGAGTTAAGGTTTTGGTGGCTGTTTTTTTTTTTTTTTTTTTTCCATTGAATGAGGGGTGACTGATTCTTTTAGACTTGGAACAATCTTTACTCCCAGTCACGTGAGCAGGAAAACTGGTGCTCCTGTTCTGGTCACATGTAGCCAGTTCTGAAATGGGCCTTCAATGAACCACAAAACATAAATTGCACAAACAAAATAGGAAATGTCTAAGGTGAAAAAAATTCAGATTTCCCTGTGTCTTCTAAACACAATCTGAATTTTCTGAACTAGAATTCAGCATTATAAAATAGAGTTTTTGATAAAAGTAAATCCACAAGTGAGTCATGAACCAGTCTGCCATAGACAGACTATTCAGAAGTACACAACCAGACAGAATTAACTCTCAGTAAGTGGATCCCATTATGAGATTTTAAACAGAAAAGGCACCTATAGAGTCAGTGGACGATATAACACATTATATAACACATGCTGCAGTTCTCTGCAAAAGTCAGGGAGGTGTTTCTGAAGGGGTGGGAGGTGTCTCCTCTGCATCCTGCAGTTTGAAGAGCTGACATCTGATTGTACATGAGTAGCTCAGACTTTGATCAGATCTTTAACTGTGATTGTGTTTTGTCTTCTATGAGAGGCATGTTTGCTAAGTGCTTTATTTACACTGTACAGCAGGAGATGATGCAGAATAAGAATTGGATTTACTTGGCACACACTGATTTGTGAACATGTTGTCTGTGCAGAATATAGCTACAAAGTCTGCACTGTTGTATTGATACCAAAGAGAAAGCCAGCTTCTATTTATTACTTAGGCTGAATACTGGGAGCTTCCCATGTTAGATCCACTCAGCTGTAAATTCTGAAAGGTACAATGGGAATGAGATAAAGCACTACGCCACCATTGCAAAAGCCTTACTGGGAGTGGCTTATTGATATGTCATCCATACACAGTTTATTAGATATGTATCAATGACAAATGTGTACTTCTCATAGACTTATAAATGAATCTACCCTGCAAATTCTTTCTTATCTCTTTTGAGATTAGCATCTCATCAATACTTTGTCCATGTAGATCTACATACTCATTAATAACTGCCAGAAAATAATAAGATTACAATGTCTTTTTGTACAGAGAGAATATGCCTGGAATTTGTCAGGTTTGTTTCAAGCATCGGTCAAGCATTTTCTGCTCCTCTCCATGTAGAACATATTCAGTGGCTAAAGGAATACTGGACTTTCAGAAATGTTATTGATAACTTTCTTTCTAGGTGAGAATGCCTGGAGAAGGCAGAAGCTTTTTGCCCCTCTTTTTCTTTTTATACCCCCCTTTCATATCACAGGTGTTATTTTCAAAATAAAATTCCTCTCAAAATACTGGTTTTCTGATTAAAAAATGCACAACTCCCTTTAAAAAAATCAGACCAAGAAGCTGGGATTCCAAAGCATTCACATTTCAAACATTTTAGTGGGCTAGGTTTTCAAGGGATACTCCAGTCACAGGGGGGAGGTTTTGTTAAGTTCAGAAAAAGTTTTACCTCTGTATATATATTTTTGGGTACATTTCCAACAGAGGCTCAGAAGCTGCTCTTGGTAATTGCCCTGTCCAAGACCTGAACTGACAGACAAGAAAAGTCAGCCAGTTTTTGTCTTTTAATCCTACATGTAATGGGCAAACAAATCAGAGAGAAATGCTTAACCCACAGGCAAAGGTCTAGTTCTTGAAAGTTAATTAGAAGCATTTTATGGAATAAGCAAATTACTATTTCTTCTCTTTGGAGTTTTTCTTAAGAGTAAGAAGTCTTTGGAGTAATGTTCTGGTTTTCATCAGTATCCCAAAGCTTAAACCTTCAGCCAAGGTGACTGGATATAAAGCTTTTGGGAAAAGCTTTTTCTTTGGTTTTCATCAGGAGTACCACTGAAAGCGTTCTTTGCTACCCAGTGACTTATACCCACAAATCTACATGGGGTTTTTGTTTATTTTAGGGTTTAAAGTTTTTTAAATTTATTTTCTCCTTCTCGGAACAGCTTTGCCTCTACCTTAGCACTGTTTCTAAGTTTTATTTACATTTTCTCAAAATCTTAAGGCCTGTGTATGCTATGTCAGAATAATTTTTTCTTGAATGTTATATCTCAGTGGAACTCTTGAATGTGGTATCAGCTCCCTCTTCCAATGTCTCCTCATAACATTGTTCCAAATCCCAGTCACCTCCTAAGACACAGGAATGACCACAAGCTCTGCCTTCATTCTACAATTATTTTGAAGAATATATGATAACATAAGAACTTTTTATAGGAACTGGTCATATTTTATCCATATAGAAAGCAGGACACTTCTTAGCCACCTGTGAGAAAATTTCATTTCTCTTTAGTCCTAGGAAGTATAAATGTTTATACTAAAAAAATACCTAGAGGTGGTGACATCCATAAGTCCCCAGGCTGTGCTGTGTTCCTACATGTGGAATGGAAGTCTGGCTAGAGGATTCCTAAGGAGCAGCAGTGAGGTGATTTACAGGAAAAGTAATTTTTTGCATTTATTGTTGGTATTGCTGTGACAGCTTTATGGCCATTCTAGAATAATGTGCATGATTTGTCTCCTAAATGCAAATATATAGTCCCAGTCCTCTGCAATACTTGGGTGGTAGATTTTGTGGGTAGATTTTTGTTCCTGTACTCTGCATAAAGCTGAGAAGTCTTAGCTGAATGCAAGAAAATACTGCATCTGAATGTTAAATTAACTGAAAAAAATAATCAGAGTTTAACATACTGTCACATGGTAGGAAGGTGAGCATGTTTCAGCCTCTTATTTTAAGCATTGTTGCGTTTCTGTTGACAAGAGAGAAAATCTGTGCTCCAGCTGGATTACAAAGGTCAAGGAAAGGCAAATGAAATAGTGAAACAGAGAAGCAAATTCTTTAACTTCTTTAAGTGACAAAAAGGGCACTTGCTGAGAAAAAACAAACTCATGTTTACATACCTTGTTGAAATATAGACAATGTTGTTTGAAGCTCCAGAGAATGACTTTAGGAATTGAAATTCCACACATAGCACACTTCCTTAAGAAACCCACAATACCAATTCTAATATCACAGTTAGAAACCCATACAAAAATCCTCGAAGTGGCAACCTGCCTTTATGTGAAAAAAGATCTGACTTTGGATCTTAACACTTGCACATTTTCATCTATTTATAACACTGCCAAAAGATTTCCCTGCTATCTCATTCGTTCTTTCATCATTATCCCAGCATACATTCTCTGCTATGCTCTTTAGATCAGAAGACCAAATAAGCGACTTAGAACTTGAAGAAAAAAGATTTAGTAAAACTGGTGCTTAAATTTGCCCTCTGCTACAACACAGAGAACACAGAAGCATATTTTCATTGGTGTTGTAGTAAACACTATCTCTGTGCTCCACCCTGGATCCAAGTACCAAAAAGAATGAGATGCAAATAACAATGTAAATAAAGCCCAGAGGCCAACTAACTGTCTCACTGTAGGAAGTTATATGATTTCCAGAAAGAAACAACTCAAATCAGAATGAGGTAATCTTCAAGCTCACGGATGCTCAAAAACATACAGAACCTTCCTATCTGCTACAAAAAGCCATAACCAGTTCAGAGGGTAGATCCCACAATGACAATTAGGAGAATGGAAAATTCCCAGATTTGCTGAAATTGTGTTAGTGTTAAGACCTACATCCCCATGAATTTCACAGAACTATGTAATACACAGAGGATGATCCTTTTGGCAATTTGTATAGTGCCTTTTCATCATGGTGGCTCTCCACTACTCTCTCCCTGAAGCAAGGAAAGCTGTGGCATTCAATCCAGTTCCACCTGTAGGTCTGGTTTCTTGAAAGGGTTGTGATTTTAGCCTGTTCATCAAACACTGCCAGCACCTTAATTTCCCTGGAGTATGACACAAGTGGCAGTAGGCAGGCAATGAAAGTTTTGATTCATTAAATTCATTAGCATTTTTTTGAGTTTCTGTTGAGCTTCAGCAATTACTAATAAAAACAGAAAGACTGTCCTTGACTAAAATTCTCCTGAAGTACTGGTGCAGCCAACAAAGCAATTTCATGGATTCTACAATGGCAATAATATTTTCTGCCCACATATTGAAATTCTTCCCATAATAATCATTGTGGAAATAGTCTTGTATATTACATATTGTTAGAGGCTGGCTAAAAACTACAGATCTAGATTTAAAAAGCTCACAGTAAAGAACCAAATTCAGACAACTCAAGAAGATGTTCCATTTGAATATAAAATTAAGAAAGTCAGACTTCTGTGGGATTTAAACATGTAAACCAATGCTTAACCATCATATAGAAAATGGAAGGTATATTGAATCAGGTTTTTCATGGACACTAGACAAATAGTTTTGGATTTTGATAGGGGAAAATCCACAATTTACATGCTTTGCAATTTGTCTAAACAATTACTGTCTGTGAATTTGTTTATTTGAAAAGCAGTTGGTACATCAGATGAACCATTAAAGTTCATTAAGGTATATGGCAACTCTTGATCAAGTAAAAAGCTCAGGCTTTATGAGGATGGCCCTCCTACATGAAGGTTTGCAGGTCCAAGACCTTTTTATTCTGGTAGACTGTAAGGTACAGCAAGATCCATGACACCAGCCTGATGTCTAGCCTTACACTTGAACAGGTTCAGTGATGGAAATCCAACCCAACTCCACTTGAGAGCATCATACATTGTCCTGATTGTTCTTCTACTCAAAGTATTTCCTAATGTATAACTGACATTTTTCCAGCAACATCCTAAATCTATTAGCCTTGTTCTGTCCTTGATGACTCGAGAGAATAATTAGTCTCTCTTCTCTGTAATATTCCTTTATGTATATACAGACAGTTATATCTCCTAAGTGCTACATGTTCCATCCTCTTTATCACCCGTGCAATTTCCATTTTCTAAGTCCTTTATCATTTTACTGCTATTGCCCTCTGGACTACACTCCATTTGTCTGCAAGGTCTTCGGTAATCCAACATGTAGAAAAGAACAGGCCTGACACCTTGTTCTCTTACCAAGTGATGGCTACAGGGACATGCCATCTTTCACTTGCAAGATGGAAACCCTCTCAAGTGGCTACTTTATCCAAATTCTTTTTAGATGTCATAAAGATATTTCTGGGCAAAAGAGAAGAAGCACCTCTTCCTGAAACAAAAGAAACTTTTTAAACAGAGTTCTTGACTTCTTCACTTTCCAAACAGAGGTAATATGTTGGAGTCCAGGCAAGGCAGCACAGACTTACAACCCTCCTGCTGCAAAATATCTAAAATGAAGCCTTACAGAAATTACACTCTCCCACTGAAAGCAGAAACACTAAAAACAAATAGGCTGTATTAAGGAATCAATTCTCTTCTGTTTGGGGGTGGGTAACTATGAGGTTTAGTGCCATTCTTTTCCAGTTCTGAAGGTGGAAGTCTTTGGCTGACATTGTCACAGCTGAGAAGTGCAAGCAAATGCATTAACCCACCTAAAGGAGTTAAACTGCTCATATCATATTTCATGACCATACCATAAGACAGAGCAGTAGGTTTTCAGTTTTTTCATATTACTCCTCTTGAATTACTCCCACCATTTTCTCTAAAATAGCTCTAACCCGAGGAATTCATTAACACCTAATTCTTCCCCAGTGTGAAAAATAAGTATTTATCTGCCAGACAATTAACAAAAGGCTTCTTTTCACAGCTGACAGTGGTTTAGCTTTTGAACAAAATAAGGAGAATTATGCATGTTTACAAGCTATTCTTTAATTTCAGTGGACCATGCACTAACAAACCATTCAAAGGATTAGTAACAACAACCTATTTGTGGCAAAGTTATTCCAGCATGAAAATGTACAGTTTAATTCCTTGCATTCTTATACCAGATATCAGAATATGCTTGTCATATTTTCCAAGTCATGTTTCAATTCAAATTTCAAGGTATCCACATTACTCCAATATTACCTTTGGTTATGTTAGACAGACAATAACTTTGAGGAGGTCTTTTTTGAAGAATCATTGTAGGAGCCAAAGCATGCAGAACATCCAAAATATATAATGAACAATCAGCCAGGACACAGAAATCTCTTTAAAAACATAAAAGTGTTTTACTCATGGGATTTATGAGTTTCCAGAGACTCTGAAAAGTGGTGTTTTACCACATGAGAGAAAGAACTGTTTGTCTCAGCCTTCTGTTCAGCTACAGGACCATTGTTACTGTAGAACATAATCAGCCAAACAACAAAACAGGGGGACTGAAACATAAAAGATGAACAGCACTAACCAAAACAAATTTTCTCTGGTCTCTCTTGGACAGTGAATTCAACAACCACACAAGGAGTAATTTGCAAAACTATTTTAAAATAGAGTATAATGTCCATTGATTTCAAGTGAGATACTTGCCTTGGCAGACACAAGGAAATAATGGAGGTTGTCTGTGGGATTTGCCTTGTGTTTTATAAAAGACATTTGACTACATAAATAATACATTTGCAGTATTTTGAAACTGAACAATATTTAGTTATTGCAATAGGCTTGAGCAGGACACAAAACATGGCAAACTACAGGACACAGCAAACTACAGGAGTGCACTGGGATGTGGCATGAAGAAACTTGGTCCCTAGCTAGTTTTATTCATCATGTTTCTATTAACATCAGTGGAACTGCTGATTTTTAAGTTGTTTTGTGAGAAGGAAAAACGAATTCTTAAAGTAACAGCAGAACTTTAGAACCTTGCTCCTTGAGGGAGAGTTTGTTTCTTTAGAAACATGACCATAAATCATCTCATTTCCATGAGACATTTTTGAAATAGCTCATTAACAACACACTTTATCAGAGGCAATGAAACTAATACTTTTAGCATGTTAGATTGATAATAGCATTCCACATTTGTAATAGCCCCTTTCCTGCCAGAATATTCAATCATCTTGCAACTACTTATTAAGCCTTACACCACATGTGGGAGGCAGGTACAGTATTTTATATTCCTTCAGGCCAATTCTCCACAGACGACAGAAAAATCCTGTCCCCAAAGAGTGTTTGCTAATGATATTTAGACTTTTTGCTTAGCTAGATATAAGTATAGTTTATCTTCTGTCTGTACAGTCACTTCAGTTACATTAGGCTATGGATTTCTGTTTGTTGGTCTACCCTCCTATTCCTCCAAATATTCCTCCAACCTGGTCATAAGTGATCCATCCCCACCAAGTGGCACATATGTGACAAAAATTATGGTTGCTTGGCTCATTATTTCTCTCCCACATTAAGCTTTGCTGTGAAGAAGTCATGAAAATGAGAATGGAGAATTATGTGGACATCCACCAAACCTAAACACACAAGATGAGCTGCAGAAACTCTTGGGTTCAAACCCAGAGAAAATGGGTATTATCCAGGCTGTCTCTTCCAGCATATGCCCTCATGTCCTTGAAGCTAAATAACACAGGAAATACCATGAAGATTCCCAGGGTTCTGTCAGATGCCACCAGATACTATCAAGAGTAAAAGGCAAAGCATTTTGCCTCATGTGCAAGAAATGTATCTGCTAGGTTTGAAAGCCAGTCCTCAACCCCTCCACAGGGAAAATATTCCTGGCAAAGACCCCTAGTACTCATTTTACAAACAGAAACTGCAAGAAGAGAACAAACCTAACAAGAAGCACCAGTAGAAATAAGCCGTGATGAACATTTCAATTCCCTAAACATAGAGACTCTTTCCTAAACTATAAATATCAGTTCTTAAACAGTCACAGGTGCACCCTCACTACAAATATTGACACTCTCCTTATAGGAAACTGCCCACCCTCTCTCTTGTAGCAATATATTAGGACCTTAGAGGAGAGTAGGCAGCATAGGGAATCTCTAAAGATAAGATTCTAGATGTCTCTGCTGCTAGGAAAGACCTCCTAGGAGTAACCAGTATATAGGTAAGTTCTAGCCTAAACCACAAGATTCTCAAAATAAATTGATACCTATTTATAAAACCAATTGTTACCCTAAAATCAAGATTGAGCTTTCAATCTCTCAACACCTTACAGCTGAGCTAAAGAGTTACTCCCAGCTCACTTGTCTGAAGTTTTGAATTTTAAAAGAACCTACAAAGCTTACTGTAATCTTAACTCCAAGCTAACATATACCCTTCCCTTACAAAACAACTTTGTCCTTAAAAATGAAAAAGCACTTAAAAAAGCAGACTTATAGAGGTTCCATGCTTTGTTTTCCAGTGTGTTATGGGAATTGGGAGGCTATAAGTTTCAGTTAGTTAAGGGGTTTTTGGTGCTTGGTTGCAGCTGTGGGAGGAAAGGAAGAAAGGAGCAAGTAAGTATGATAGGTACTAAGATAATTGCTTGTAAATTTATATTGCAAGAAAGATTTATGTCTGTTAGAAAGCTGAGGTTCGAGAGAAAATAGGTAAGGGTAAGTGGTTTGATATGTAGGAATTATTCCTGAAAAGGATCATTTGTGTTTTTGTGCAATGTCAAGGGACTATCTGATCACTTCTTGTTTGTAAGCTTGTGTTTCAGTTTATTCTGAGATTCATAAACAGTCTTACCAATACTATTGAGTACAACTAAATCTTTAAAAAAAGATAATTTATCTTGAGAATTAGAGCTGTGAAAGAATTGCAAAGACATGCCACTTATACATTCTCAGTCATAGCTCAAAGAAGCTAAAATAACTTTCCCCTCAAAAGAGATTTTATTACCGTGAATGATGAGGAAGCAATCTTAATGAGTGTTATTTCTACTTGCCTTACTCTATACGATAGGTAGAGATTGGGTTTGGTTCTTCACTTTCTCATCTGCACATTTTTTATCTTAACCTCCCTGAATATACAATGTAGTTAATGATACACTTTTCTCTGAGGATCAGCTCACCTGGTGATTGCTGCACCCAAAACATGTGTTTTGGGGTGCTGTATTTTAAGCAGGAAGAAAAGAAAGATCAGTCAGTTGCCTGGACTGTTTGCTTTCTGGGGATCAGTGGTTGTGCGCAGCTGCTTAAGACATGGGCATGCTCTCCACAGCTCAGCTTGAAACAGGAGCCTTTCTTTTCTGTGTGGAAATAGTCACTGCTATTGTAATGAGAGTTTCTCATGTGAGGTGTACCTGGAAAGCTGATTTCATCAGGCTCTGTAAATTCACCTTTGACAGCCTTTTCATCAGGTAAGCACACATAATATTTGGGAAGATGAGTTAAAAGGAAAAAGGCAAATTCTCCATTTGAGGGCTCAGAGAAACAAAGTTCACTGTAGTCCTGGCATAGCAATGGATGCTGCAGGCGAGTTAAAAGGCTTCTAGAAAATGGCCTTTATATACAATCCTCCATATTTTCTCCAAGAAAATTGCACTTGATGTTATATCCATTGCACTTAAAGCACGATTTCCTGTTCCACAGCCCTAGATCAGTACTTTTTCCAATGCAAGAATCAGCACACCATAAAATCCTCCTTTATGCTGTCGTTCAAGTTCCTGTAATTTCTGCCCTGACTTAATGAGCCATCCTGAACCTAAACATCCCTTACCCACTCCCTGCTTAGCCTTGTGAAAGGAACTGGGCTTGGAGGGAACAGCAGGATGGTGGGGGGTGAGATTGCGAGGGGAGCCTGACGTGATGGCAAGAACATGCCAATTTATAAGTGGAGGTGAGCATTTCTAGCCCTGAATGTAGCTATTTCTGCCTTTCTGCAGCTGTTTATTACTAGCTGTACATACACAATCTTTCCATTATCACTGTCCCAGGGGGTTATCCTCAGGAAAGGTGAACAATGGTTTTGCAGGAAGGAGCCACCTCCTTGTGTCTTGAGAAGGAGTGATCTAATTTTGCCCCAAGAAGCTGCATGCTGCTCAGAAAATGATTAGCAGACATGTTTTCTGTGCCTTAAGGAAGCCTTTCTGTGGTGGACATGTATTTTCCTCTGTATTTCCCACCTCCTGTCTCCTGTCTGGCATTTAGTTTGCAGACCCTTGGGGACAAGAGCACACTCTGGTTTTGGATGTTTGCACCCGATAGTACAAGGGTGTCTAGTCTTTGATAATGAGTCACAGGTGCTGCAGAAACATAGGTACATAAATACTGACCTGTTTCCTTTTTGGGTACGAGACTGAATTCTGAGTTAGCAGTTCTAACTGGTTATTTTGATTGGAAAAAATAATTGTGTGTAAATATGTCAAATTTCAGAGATGAGCAAAGGTGAATGAGCTGTAGTGTGAATGGAAGAACTGAGCTGCTCTTCCTGGAAACACAATGAAAGGAAAGGATGGATGTGTCCCAGACTCACTCACTTAGTAATCAAAAAATCAGAAACACTAGAGCTCTTCTCAAACACACTTTTCTCCTTTTTTTTTTTCTTTTTTTTGTGAAAGATCTAGTTCCTTTTCTCATCTATTCCTGCTAAAACAAGGACACGTGATTTGGATATTGTCTTTAGACAGTGTTTACAATAAAAACATTATTATAGAAGCTCTAAATTTAGGAGCTATTTCTTTAAAAGTTTAACATGCTATATATTCCCCTTTCCTTGAAAATCAAGCTCCAATTTTTGAGTTAGGATGTGTAGAGTTTATTGTGGGTGGGGAAGTGAAATTTTAAGGCATTTAGGCCATAGGAAAGAATCAGTTTGTCTTCGGAAATCTGATTTGGTTTTAGAACAGAGAGTATGGGGGAAAGTGAAAATAACAACCCCCCTACAAAAAAAAAAAAAAAAAAACCAAAAAAAACCCAACTTTATTCTGAGGATAAAAGCAAGGTAATCAGAGACTGACTGAAGAGATGCATTTTATGACTCCATCTGCCCTAATCTGAAGCAAAATCATTACTTCCTCCAGAAGTTCTTGCATTTTGACATTTGTCTCTAAGATCTGTTTCTCTGGACATCAGTTCCAGAATGCAGAGCTTCCTGGGGCCACTTATTTGAAGAACAAAATGGGTTTGTAATGTAGATTTCCACATCTACAGTTAAAATGTATTTTTAAAATCTTAGAATGCTAATCTTTACTCTCTAGCTTGACGAAAAAAAAAAGTCAAAAGCTCTTACCCATAAACACAAGTTCAACATTAAAAGGCTTAACAGAAATGGCAGTGCAGGAGATCAGAACAGCAGGACAACACTGGAGGGATGTGCTGGAGACACAGCTCTGAGAGTAGCCCTCAGGAGTAATTTCTGCAGCATCACATAATTGTGGTATTTCCTGTAGCATCCCCAGGGTGTATCTGCAATATCAATCCATTTAGCACAAGAGTTGTTGTAGAGCAAAGCAGTGCAGTTCAAGGACCTGCCATCCCCAGTGATCATTTGTGCCACCTAGGGCTAGGCTGGTAATCTTATTTCAAAGTCTGATTTTGCAAACTGGGCTATGGGATATTGCAGCCATGGTCTTTGCCTGACTGTTGGGTTTGCTGGTGTGTAGCTTCCATGGGGGATTCTCTGAGGAAGATCCAAAGCACAAACTGAAGCACTTCAAAAGTAGACATGGAGCAGGTTTGTGTCAGAAAAGTATTGATGCTACAAAATAAATTGCTAAGGAAGGTGCACTCTCATTCAGATAGTTGTTTCAGTTATTTTCCTGGCACACTGTAAGAAAAGTATTTTATTTCATATGTTTTAGGGCTGTGTAGGGGGCTATTCAGTTGATGTGGTAGCTAAAACTGCAGCTATTTCTCAAAAGCCTTTTAAATGCTGCTGCATGCAGTATGCTGCCTGCTTTGACTGAGCCTCTGGAGCTGTCTCAGCTCCTTTTATGCTGCTGCTGGTTTTCCCACTCAGGCTTTCCTCAGTTTCAGGAAAAGCCTGTCTCTTGCTCCCATGTGTGTGAAAGGGTAAAACCCTTGCCAGCTCTTGACAGCCTCCCAGCTCGTGTCACACGGATTGAACAGCCGGTGAAGCCTTACAGGTACAATTCTGCACTGGGGGCTGAGGTGCAATTGAGGATGAGTGGAAGTGATAACTAAAGGCTGGGGTCATAAATTGCTCTGGAAACGTGGTCATGCCATTATGATGGAAAAGCTTCTTTGGAGAAAGCCCACAACATTTATTAATATTTCTTTCAGGAACTGCACACTTGGTAGTGATGCAGTTGGCTATAGCATGATGCTGAATTTGGACATTATTTAGCATTATCAGTGGATATTTCATTACTTTGATGTTTAATTCACTCATCAGTGTTGTTTAGAAAAAGCATGGACTGAGCAGAAAAGACTGATTTTTATTTCCAAACAGTGATCTCTGCAGTGATGAGCTCTGTCTCTTTAGTTATTCAGATGTTTGCTGGGTGAGACTGACATGCCAACCTCCTGCTCTGCTTAGGGGTGCTGATCTGAAGTGCCATGTTATGCTCAAATGAGCAAATGCTGCCATCGTATCACAGGATTAGTCAAAGGACATATTCACAACTACTTTATACTTTGTAGATTCGCAAGCTGCTTTTTATGCAGGGATGGGCTCCAGCCCAGGGCAGGGACATGGCTGTCCTTAGAAACTTTTCCTGATTGCCTGCTTGGTCTGATTCCTGACTGGACTTGTTAATTCTCTAGCAAGACATTCACTGGTCTGTTATTTTGTCATGGTGTTTTGTAAAAACTGCAGCTCTGAACCTTGTGCAGCTGACTGCAGTGCAAGGACACTAAAAGAGATTGCCCATGCCTCAAACAATTTATAGACTGCATGTAAAACAGAATGTCCCTTAAGTGTCTATATATGAAAATGCAATTGCAAGTTTAGAGGTTGGAGATTAAAAAGAATAGATTCTTGTACAACAATTCCATGTGTAACATTTCCATAAAAAGAACTGATGGAATTTGAAAGTGTGCTTTATTCTAGCAATACAAGTTTTTGTCTAGGTGTTCTTTTGCAAGCACCAATTACTTTCATATCCTGTGCTTGGCACTGGAAAATCTTAATCTATAAAGTTAATAATTGTTCCACAAGGCTTAACTGAATTCTGGTTGTAGAAGCTGAAGGAAATAGGAGGGATAAGAAGAGCTGAATATAGAGCATTTCACAAGGAATTATCTCTTAGATTTATTCACTTGTTCTCTCTCTGGTCCATCCTTCTCTCCCTCTATCCCATAACTCCTATGCTCCACTGAGCTCACCTGGATCAAAAGGCAGATTTTGCTCAGGAGCAGGGAGATGATCAGTGGAAGTACTTGCTGAATGGGCTTGAAAACATTCAAGAATGCTATGAAGCTGAAACAGAAAACACTTGCTTTGGACTACCTGTGCTTCACCTTGGCTTGGCTGCAAAATCCCCCATCTGTACTGAGTGCAGTGACCCTGCTGCTGTGGACTAAAGCCATTGCTCTAAAGAAGTCAGAGAGGCTCTGATGGGCTGTCTTCACTCCAGCAGTTCCCTCATATCTGCCTGTATGAAAGGATGAAGAAGTTACTTTCTGGTATTTTTAGGGAAAAAGGATCAGTCTGTATTTAGCATTGCCTCCTGTGGTGCTGTGCATTTGCATTTCACAAGTGGTTTGAAACTTGTTTAAATTAAACTATCCCACAAATTTTGCTTCCATAGCTGCAAGTTTTGTTAAGAAACCAGACTTTATCTCTGGTCTGTGACAGGGCTGGTTCTTGTCTGATTGGGCAGGGAGTAAAAGAGAAAGATTGTGGTCACTTTAAAATGTATATGTGTATATATATATATAGATACATATATATATATATTTTTTTTTTTTTTTGGAATTTCAAACCAGTATGATTTTAATGGCTTTTAATGGCATTCTTTGCCAGGACTAAGCAGATTTCAAGATCAAAATTATCTACCCACCCATGTCTTTTTAATAGCAAACTATAACCATTTTAATTCCTGTCTGACCATTGATTAGATGTGATATAAAGTGAAGTGACAGCCTCCTACCTCCTAATCACTGGCAGAATGTGCAGTCACAACATTCAGACAGGATTTATCTTTAGAACCCTTGAAGATGAACTGGAAAGAGTGGCTTTCCACATACTCAACAATATGCAAATGCTGACTTTGCAAGCCAACGCAGCTGTTTTTAAGCAGAAGTACACAACAAACTTCAAAACCATTTTAATATCCACATCTCAGTATCCCTAGTGACTCCCAATTAGGACTGGAAATAGGTGACCAGATGTGGCATTTGCAAATGCTGCAAACTGATGTTTGCTGGGCACTTTGAAAATCTGCTCTGATACAATCTGAGAACTTTTCTTCACTCACTTCTACCTGCCAAGGATTGTGAGTTGTTTTGCTTTTCACAGGCTCTGCTTATCACTTATCTCAATGATAGCTGAGTCTTAAAAGTAGTGCAGAAAATTTAGGAATAAACATTACTGAGAAAATAATGGAAACTAGTTGCTTACTGTACAAATCAGCTCGAGGACTGGAACCAAGTTAAAAAGGTTTAGATTTTAGTATTTAAAATAGATTAGCCTTTTAAATTAATGGGGATTCTGACTAAATTCTTCAGCTTTGGAAATTGTTGTTTGGATTCTCTCAGTTTTTAGTATTCTGTGATTATGACATCTAGAAAGCTGGTTCCTCAGGTGGGATGCAGAAATGCAAAAGAAGTTAATATATCCTCTTTGGCAATAATGAAAACAGCCAGCAGTGGGGATTCTCTTAGTGACCATGTTTTCAAGGATTGGAGGGAGAAATATGTTCTCTCTTGTCCTGTTACTAAGACCATTTCCTTGCCCACATTTGCAGAGTACACATAAGGTCAGGCAGATTGCTATTCACTAAGCAGAATAAAATGTGCAGTTAAATAAATAAAATCTGCAAGTGAATTTTTATAATGACTGGATAAACAACATGAAGTTGATTTATGCAACAAAGGATTCGTGCTTAGCCAGATCAGCATTTGTCATATGCAGTTTCCTTCTCAGTTGCCTGCATCAGGAGAAAAGCCATCCACGGTGATTCCTCTTTATCCAAGGGTTCAGCAATGAGCTCTGAAAGCTCTTACACCAAAGACCTAAGGAGAGAGAGCAGAGGTAATTGCAGTAGATTGCCAATAAAATACCCAGCTAAGTATTCCTGACATTTGAGATCACGAGTTTTTCCTGGCCTCTGAGGCGGGGAGGGGCGGTGAGAGGATCAGGGGCAGAGGATGATTCTCCCTGGGGCTGCTCCTCCTTGCAGCACTGCTTGTGCCCCTGGAGCCCGGGTTAAGGGGTGGGCAGCGCTTTGCTGCTGTGAGCTCCGTGTTTGGGCCAGGCTCAGCCCGGGGCTGGGGGCTCTGTGCTGTGCTGTGGGCACTGACACAGCACAATGGCCCTGGGAAAACGGGCACAGAAACAAGGGAGGGCAGGACTGAACCCCAACCTCAGCCTGTGTGAGCCTTCTTCAGATTCCTCTTGTGTTTGATAGCTAGCTTGTAATCTTTTAAACACCATGCTTCAAGTAAAAGTCAATTTTATTGAAGAGGGAAGAAATACAGGCTTTTTTAAAAAGTATTCTCTTGTGATCCCAAATTTTCTAGAAGATCAATTTCTGAAGGCAGAAGTTTGCCTGCAATTATTGTGCTAGATGGAAATTTCACATAAAAACATTTATATGGACTTTTCCTTCAAATACAAAGAAATAAATTATGTAAGTAAATTACTTGGATCACTAAAACATGCCAGTTAAGATGATTCACAAAGATTAATCTATTGCTCTAAAACACCAAGCAGCCAATAAAAATTTGCATTCAGCTATTCAGAAATTAAAATTTAGCAATCCTAATTCTGTGGCTAGTTCAACCAGAAAGAATCAAACCATACAGAGTTTGTCACAACTATCATTATGTTAAAACAAGTAAACAAGAACTTTTCTTTACCATTTTTTTTCCCCAGAATCCCTCAAAATAGGGGGAAAAAAACAGGACTGTAAGCTTAAACAGTAATTAGCTTAACAGATGCTGAAGGAAATACACTGGGCCAATTTTCAGCAGTTTCCTTCCATTTGAATGAATATTCCTTTAATGTTAAAGCAAAATGGACATGTCTATTTACTGGAAAGACAACAATGCTCCATATTTTAGCTGAACAGAGATGAGTATGTTGTCTACTGATGTAAATAACTTTTACTTGTCTGGTCTGATAAGGGTGAAAAAAGGAAATTATTATGTTATGTTGGATGTGAATGAAATTCAGAATTGGACTGAAAATACAGACTGACTTCACAGAAAATACAGAGGTTTTGGATATTCCCATTGGATGTGGGATGAAAATGAATGACAGTCTTCTTAGAAAAAATAATTAAAAAGTAAGCTTTGCCTCAGTCTGAAAGGTTGCCACATTTTTTTTACTCTTCATGCAAATTTTAGAGTCTAGATATTAAGTTCTTTAAAAATCACTGAGGTTGCATGTACCTAAAATCTGAAGGAACAGCTCCCTTAGCCAGGTTTGATGAGCAGTGACAGGACCAAGGGAATGGCCTGAAGTTGTGTCAGGGGAGGTTTGGGTTGAATGTTAGGAAAACATTCAGAGGGTGGTTGGGTGCTGAAATAGGCCTGGGGAAGTGGGTACAGCACCAGCCTGACAGAATTCAAGAAGCATTTGGACAAAACTCCCATGTTATGTTTCTTGGGGATGCTGTTGAGCAGGGCCCTGAGCAGGGCTGGACAATCCTTGCAACTTGGGATATTCCATCATTCTGTGGCTTGGAAAAGTCTGTATAAATGTGCAATTTGCTAACTGTTTGTTAAGCACGAACCCCATCAAGTTCTTGGAACAAAAGCTCTTTTATGGGATCAGTGCTTTTTGCTTTGAACATAAAGGCTTCCGCTCTTTAAGCAACAGCAGGAGTCCATTATTTTGCAGCAGTATTTTTAGCCTACTTAACAGTGCATGTTTCTGATCATGCTTGAAATGTCAGTTTAGCTGCCTTTGGTGGGGTGTCTGGTGTGTGATGTGAAGTGACAAGGCTGTGGCTGTGATGCAGTTCCCTGTGTCAGGCACCCGGGGCATTCACTGGCTCTGCAGGTTGAGGAGGTGTGGGAAGGAAAGCCAGTGCTTGTGTTACCTGCTGAAGGGACTGGCCCAAAGTGGTCAGGAGCTCCTGGATTTTGCCAGGGCTTCACACTTTATGCCATGGTGGTCTCTGAAGTTCTCCTGTATGGAGCAAACTGAAGCACTTAACCCATTTCCCCAATACTCTCATTATTTTCTGATGCTTAAACACACCCTAGAGCAATGGTGCATTCCTGCCCTTGTGTATTAGTGGGGACTTCATCTTGTCACCTCAAGCTCTCAGATTTGAGCAGGTGGTAGCTCACACTCAAGATTAAAATTACAATTTTTTTTGCAAATTAATATTGTGGTTTGGGTTGGGGTTTCTCTTTGCCAGTTCATAGCAACTAAGTGTTCTCATTTTATTAGGACTATCTTTATAAAAAATGGCTTTTTCTTTCTTTCCGTATATGTTAGTCTCTTAAATCTCAGTTGTGCTCCCCTCTGCCCACAAAAAAACTTAATACAAAATTTTCTGTGTAGATCCCCAACAGATAAATTACCATGGGAGTTGCCACCATCTACAAGTTCATGTCTTCTGCAATGGTGCAATGTCAATTGTTATAGACAGATTGGATATTTTCTACAGGTTCAAGAGAAGGTATCGGAATCTATTCTGCTAGTGGGTGGCTCTGAAGGAGAATGGTTCATTGTCTCCTTGAATGGAGATTTTGCAATGATTTTTTTTTCCCTAACATTTAATTGTCAAACTAAGCTATGCTGGATTTTCCTACATCAATTATTTCTAGTCACATTTAACTGGGAAAATAACTTTTTGTTGGGTCACTGACTCAGTTGAGTTCTTGTTGTTACTTTTATATTTTGTGTGTGTGTGTGTAATATTCTCAAATTTGTGTACATCTGGAAACCTTTTCCAAAGGTCATTCCTATGTTTATCAAAATCCACTGTGTATTTTTTGTTTCACTGAGATGTCAGGGATGTGTCTCATCCATTGAAAAAACATATTTTAATTCTGGCTTGGGAAACTCACTGCACAAATCAAAATCAATTCCAGCTTCTGTAACAGTTGGCCAATGTAGGCATAAAATGGCATATGAAGTGGGAGAATACTGACTAAGGAAAACTAATGATGTTATCCCCTTGTAAAATACTTTGATGGGTTTTTCAAAGTGGGGCGATATTGGCTGGGGTGAAAACAAATTTTCTAAATATTTTTTCTCTCACTTTTCCTTATTTCCTGCTTAAAAAGAAAAACACTAAGGAAGCTGAGAAAAAGGGATGATTTTCAAGGAAAATACTGTCTTTTTATTTAAAAACAGTATATCCCTTCCAGAGCCTGAGAATTACACATGCTTTAGAAGCATATTACACTTCCCAGAATTTTTGACCAACACTGGCAATATGTTTTCATTGCCTTGCTTGGCAGAGGTACTAAAAATGCCTTCCTCAAAGTGCTCTGATGCAAAGAGCAGTGTGAGGAACCAAGCCAGGAATCACTTGCTTCTCTTTTCCAAAAAATGGTGGGGTTTGATGTTTTTATCTTTTTTTTTCTTCTTCTTTTTGTTCTAAACAGAGGGTTGAAGTGGGCTAACCCCACTTGTGTTTTTGCAAAGGTTTCTAGATTATTTCTCTGCATTTCCACCCTGCTGAGTATGACCTTACTGATCTTCTGTGGAACTGTGAGTAGGGACTCCCTCCTGTCACTGTTTCTCTTGTTTTTATGGTATTCATATCAATCTGAACCACTGTATTGGATTAAATGATGAGCTAAGAGAGATTATTCTTTCTACTTCGACTGTTTTGGATACAGAGGAGATTCACTTTGAATTGGCTTCCCCTTGAGACAAGGTAGAGAAAGAGCAAGAGCTGTAACATCTTCCTGCAGCCCCAGGAGCTGCTGAGCTATGCAAGAGTGAGAAGGTCTGTTTCAAGACCAGATAATAAATTCAGTATTACAAGACTGAATGCATTTAGGGAATCACTTTGACAATGCGTTCCTTTCTCTTTTCCTGGGGTGATGCACAGACTTGTATTCTCCTTAGTCATGGCAGATTTCAGCTCAGTTCATCACCAAGTCAAATAATAAAAAAGTGACAGCTTGCAGAAGTCTTTAGCATCCAAATCATTTTTTTGAGAATAAATCCTTTTGATATCTCCTCAAGAAAAAAGATTTGAAGCAGATTAAATGTCCTGGGAAATTCTTGCAAAATGCTGTTTGATCTTCCAACCAATTCTCCAAAGACCTCTGAGTTAGATTGGGACTGTTAGAAAACTTGTGTGTGTTGTGCCAAGGACTGTTTTTCCTTCCTCAGAACTGTTACTATCATTTCAGAGTGAGTAGGAAACTTGCAACTTGTATGATTTAGATATCACTTATTTTCAGGTGAAAGGATTTTGTTTTGTCTTTTTGGTGTTTCTTGGATTCATGCTGCTACAGAAGCTCACATATTCTTACCAAAGGCACTGTTGTGATCAGAGATCTTTTCTGGCCTTCAAATGTAGCAGAAAGATGTTATCCAGGCATTTAAAAGAAAAAACTATTTCCAAGTGTATATATATAATGTGCTCAAATATTATTTTTGCTCTGAAAGTACATGGATTGACAGCAAATATTTATTGTTCTGTTCTTCCACTTTGTGTACATGCAAATAATTCACATTATTATCAATTGATATATGCTTTTATTCAAAGAAGAGGAGATTCCCAAGGAAAGTAATGCCATTTCTCTGGTTTTCATTGAACTTCAAGGTAGGTTTTTTTTCTGGTTTTTTTTTTTTTTTTTTTTTTTTTTTTAATAAGATGGATACATTTGCTTAGCATGTGTTCCCTAAGAGGTCTGAGTAATTGAGTCATTTCTCACTGCTGTAGCCTCAGATCACTGTTTCTGAAATTGCTGAAAATAGGACTTTCTATCTTGAATGTCTGAGAAGGAATAAGCTGTGAGAGTACTGAAGTCATTATCAGCCCAGAGGAGGTCCACAGCTCTGCTCAGAAAAGGGCAGCAGGTATTAAAAGCAACCTTTTCATATTCAGCAAACAGTGAAAGAACACATTCCATAAGAGGAACTATTGTTTCTGCTATACACTTTCCCCCCACTGCCTGGGGTACCTGGAGGGCCCTAGGCACTCACTGTACCTGTACCTTTATGTGCCTGAAGTGAAAAATCACTTAGAGACAACCCACTGGAGAGGTACAGATTGATCTTTGGTCTTTTTCAACAGCTTTGTTTTGCTTTTACCAGTAAAACTTTCCATGCTGGTGTAATGAAGACCTGAATGCATGGATAGTTTATAAAGCCATACCTAATTCTGACTTGACTGATCAAATGTAGGATAAAGAGTTTGTGAGAATCTGGATCAGCCTTTCTCTGCTTCACTTACAGATCCATATCACTTACAGCTGGAAAATATTAATATTGTGACATCAGTGAGCATGCCCTAAATCAATAGGATTTTGGAAAGTCTTTTTAGGTCTGAAATATGACTGTTGGATATAATTTAGCTGTGTCACTTTTTTTTTTGGAAAATGCTATTCAAAGAAACAAAAGCATGCTGTCTTAGTATTCATATCTTTGTGTATTTTGAGGAAAGAACTCATAAAATGAGATGATCTGCATGACACATTTGATAGGTCCTTGTGAATGTCACTCCTGTTTTGGTCCTCTAGCACAGAAAAGACTTTTTTCCCATACTTGCAAAATGTTCACAAGTATGTTCTTTGTAGTAGAAAGAGACAACAGGCATGATATTGGAATGTGCTCTGGGACAGTTTGTAGAGCTGCCTGAAGCTATCTTCTGGTGTATCTGGAAAAGTGGTGGTTATTCCTCCTCTGCCCTACTCCTTACCTCTGTGATAAGGAAGGAGAGAATAGCAGGCACAGGACAAATCCTGTCTCCTCTCTATAGTGTCTGGAGTGTTTATTTGCCTTGGCTCTGCATCCCTCTTTTTTAAGGCAAATACAAGAGGCAGTGCACCATGGCTCTCAGCATCCCTCTTCAGCTCCTGTTTTGCTCAAAGTTGAAAGCCATCCTCCACAAGCTGAAAGTGCTCAGAAGGTGATGAGCAGGACACACCACCAGTGAACACTTTCCAACTCCCCTGGAAATGCCTGTATCCAGCTTTCCTTGAAAGTATGTCAATGATCCTCCTTATTCCAATACCTGGTTCCTGTTCAAGTTGCTTCTCATTTTGTTTCTAGTCCAATCTTTTGGAATGAAGTGTTTTCAGGAGGTTAGTATTCAAGCTTAGAAAATTCCAATTTATCAATTAATATAAAAGGAGTCAACTGTGTGAAAATATTGCTTTCTAAAAAAAATAGTGTCCATCTCCACCCAGGATTCTGCCTGTAAAACTAAAATCATATTGCAACTTTGCTTCTGACTGCTCAGGTGAGGTAAGGCTTAGATACGTCCTTCAGTCCTTGCTTAACCACTTTGCCATTCAAAATAACTTCTGCATCTTGGGAAGGTGCATTATCCATTGGCAGACCAGCATGCCTGCCTCAGAGAGCAAGAGAGGAGCCAAGCATCGTGTTCAAGTGATGCAGCACTTTGCTGTCCTGCTTTTCCCTCTGCAACTCCAGAAATTCCTTGTTGGGTAAAAGGAGAGCTGCATACATTACTTCCCCTGTAATGTTTTAGGTCTTCCAACATAAATAACTCTCATGAAAATATGTGAAGGAGTGTTTGAAAGACAAATGTTCCAGTGTGAGACAAGAGCAAACTGACATCTCTAAACTGCCATAATTTGGGCTGGAGCTTTTTATTAACTTCTCCTAAACACTTTGGCTTTTCTATTATAGTTTCATAGTATTTTTTATAGACCTACCCTTGGTAAGTTGATGAAGTCTCAAAGCAGTAATCAAAGGTAATAAAGCTTAGTGAAAAACAGGCCGTCTTAAATGCAGTAGGTTTTGTTTATTAATTAATGAGCACCACAAAAAGAACTACAAAACAGCCTGTGAAAGGTAAATGGATTTATGCTTGAGTCAGAAATATCTGAAAGACAGTTTACCCCAGTAGAAAAAGTCTCCCTTTTAATATATAACTAATCCTTCGAAACAAGCTGGAAGGACTTTTCATGAAAAGAGATGAAAATTGCTGAGATTTGAATTGCAAATATTTGCGGCAACCACTGTTTTCCCAAAATATGTGTTAAGGTGGTTTCAGTTTTTGACTGTTCCTATTTATTTCCACGTATCACAGATCAGCCTACCCCCTTTCCCTGCTAAGTCTAAACCATGCAAAATGTGTTTTTTTCACAGAACCTCTATATTTGACTGTCCTAAACCATTGAGATTAGAACCCCCTCCCAAGGGATGTGGTTGCCAAAACTCAGACAATTAGAAATTAGCTCATGGTAGCCAGGGAGAAAAGGTATCTGTGGTATCTAAACATTTTGCAGAATGAACAATATTTTATTTGTTTTCACATAATCCCCTTTTGTCACAATTCACGTTTATTATACCTGTTCTATTTATCTACAAATAAAACTCGACAGGCTGCTGTTCTGCTGCTGGAATTTTTTTAAATTTTTTTTTTTTTTGCCAGTGGGCTAGAGATGTCTGATTTTACTTCTATCTGAATCCAGCAATTTCAGTCATGTTATATTCAAGGGTTCACATCTTTATTTTGTGATAAATGAACAAGATTGTCTGGTTGCCTTGATTAAATTAGCTACGTGACATGGGAGCTGAAGTGAGCTAGATACATCCAGTTTTATTTTGTCAAAGTCAATGGGCAGTACTGAAACAAGTGGGAGATATTAATTTAATTAATACTTTACTGGGGACAGGTAATTGATTATCTGTGTTATTTTGGCTACTGCTATTCACAGCTCGGTGGTATTAAATAACCAGGAATACAGGTTAAAAGGGCTGTAACCCTCAGGAAAAAGGTTCACTGGGAAGGAACTGGTGTTCCAGAGGGGGAGCAGGAGTGTGGACAGACAGCCCCGTGCCAAGTGTCTTGATGAGCATTTTGGTTTAGAGCAGAAAGGTGTTTTGGGGAAGTGACTGCCCCACCTTGGAGGCAATACTGAACCAGGAAGCCAGGAGGGACCAACAGCACCTTCTAGTCCATCCCTAGGCCAGTAGCCACTAAATTTTACCAAACTTGAATCCTTAGTGAGAAGGGGAGGTACCCAAGGATACATGGGTCCTGTGAAGAAAAATGCTGGAACAGTCATCTGCAAGGTGGAGAGTGGCTGTGATCTCAGTGCAGGCTGGTTTTACTCCACAGGCTGGGTTTATGTGGTGAGCATGCTGCTAATGGCTTCCCATTACCTAGCCATTTACAGCTCTTGTGACATGAAATCTTCATTTTCCATACCGAAGAAAATGTCTACAGCCCATTCAGACAATGGCTAAAGGAGCAAGTAAAAATTTGTCAGCAATTTAAGTGTTTGCTCAGTGTTAATATCAGGAGCAGTAAAGTCTCTTTTATTTATGTTGCAATGCTAATCCAGCTTCCCAGCCTATGTAGTAATTATATGTTTCTTACAACTAAGTCTATTACATGATTTCATTTAAATCATACAGTTAAATCCAAAGCAACTGTATTTAACCTACAACAAGTTGCAATTAACAATATAAATAGTCCTGTAATAAATGGGCAACAATTACTTCTCTGAATGAACAGATTTTTGGGTACTGAGAAAATGTAATTTTAAATGCATTATCATTTTATTGTTATGCCCTAAATTTTTGTGAAATTTGAAAAGTCAAGTCTGGCAGAAATTGATGTGAATATTAAATACAGTCCTGTTCTCATTGACAGTGCAGCAGCTTTTGGACTCCTGCTCCAGATTTTCTCTGCTCCTTTCAGCTTACCTATAATGTGCTTGAATCAGCTGAGCCCTCATGTAGTAAAAACAGGAAATGTCCTCAGCTCTTTCACAGATCTTCTAGCCCACTGCTAATTTTCCATTAAAGGTAGCAATATAGCTACTCCTCAGCATGAAGTGATTTTCAGACCTACTTGACTTAAATTGGTATTTATTTAAGGAAGATGAAACCTACTGGTAATTTATCTTCTGAGTGTAATTGGTAATCTGCTGCTGTATCCCAGCTATGGAGTTAAAATAGCTTTAGTTGTTATTTTTTGTCTACTAGCCTCAGGAACCAAATTAGATGGCTAATAGACTGGTCAAAATAACAGAAAATTTGTTCATAATTGCTTAATCAGATTTAAGTCAGCATGTTTGAACCCAAATAAGCAATTGAGAAGTTATTTAAATGTTATATTATTATCTAATTATATCAAGAAGCATAGCCTCCTCATTTTTTAGAGAGAGAAGGTATATAATAGATTCATTGTACAAATACTTATTTATGAAACTATCTGACGGCACAATTGTAATTTCTCTGGTACAAGACCACTGATATTTCGGGACACATTCAGTGCCATTAGAAACATATTAGAGCAATTAAAGTCTGGTGGGATTTTTTATTGTTTCTTGGCAAATGCAAGAGTGTTCTTAATGTGTGAAGTGGTATAGACTTAATTCTGTTAAATTTGTGTTATAAAAAAAAATTAGTTTCTCTCTAATTGCTTTATTTTCAACTCAATATCTGCTTGCCAGGGTTAACACTTTTCCTTATTCAAATCAGATACCAAGAATATTTTCTCCCTAAGCTTTTTTAATCCTTTAGTCCTTAACTATAAATGCAGTCACTGATAATGGGAAATGTAGATTTCTACCATGCATAATGGCCAGACTGAAGCTGCTTGCTTGGCAAAGGAACATTGAGTTAAGGGAATTGGTGTTAACAGTCAAATATCAACAGCTAAAAGCATTCTCATTAGGGGCTAAAAATGATTGACAGAGAGATGGAGCTACCAAGTGTTTACTGGAATGTGTGAAGGTTTATTAATGTTGGCACAGGGATGGTCCTGTTTGTCTAGACAGTTAGAAAATCTAGTGTGTCTGGACTGTGATTTGTGGGAACCTTTCCCCTTTGTAAACCGTATTTTGTTCTCAGTGATAGGCATGGCCCCGAGTGCAGTGCAATATTGGCCTGGAGCTTCAATTGTCTTTGATTGAAACCTGCTAGTCACAAATAATGGTGTAAAGCCATTACCTCTTTTTAATTCCCTTTGAGCTGGGGATCTGGAGTTGGGTTTCAGAAATCTGCAGAAAAAAAACCACATTACTTTTCTGATAGTATCATTTCAGAGCCTTTAAATTTATTTTTCTTCTTTTACAAAGGATGTCTGGGATTGCAGTGTCTGGAAGAAAGGGACATAATACCTGAAGGACGAGCATTTCCTAAATTACTGCATAACTCTTTGTGTGCTGGGCACAGTTATTTCTTTTCTACAATGTTGTAAAATGGTTAATAAGTACAGAATGCAGAAAAGGGCCAAAGACCCTGATTCTTTGCCATTCACCCTCTTACTTTCTTTAAATTCTGCAGGGATCCTCTTGATAGTTTTACCAGCAAATTGCTGCTTTCAAAACTTCTCTACACCAAAAGACTACAAACATATACTCTCACTTGCTATGTAGGTATTTAATGTTTTTCCTCTTTTCTAAGCCACAAAAGTGTTTTCCAACTTAAATATAGTATCCATGATTGGTGATTGTATTGCCAGTTCCTATTAAAGCCACAATGTCACAGCAATTTTGTCACGAACTGGCATGGCTCATTTGACAGTAAACCTTTGGCTGTGGAAAGCTGTAGTGTAAGTTTAAGCCTGGCTTGCAGACAGCTCAAGGGGGATGGCTCAGTTATGAAGCAATGCAGCCATCATTCTGGGATGTGTGCCTCAAAACAAGTCACAGCATCAAATAATGGGGCTGTGCCTGTTGCTGTCCCCTTTGGGATCCACATGGAGATATGTAACACTGGCATCACTGTATTTAAATATACCTAGAGCAGAAAGAGGTGATTTTCTTTTTCATGTGATAAATGGGACATTTTCAGAGCTGTGGAATATCAGCTGACTGCCTTACCTTTGCTGTACTCAGGTGGGACAAAGAAGATTTTACCAGGTACCCTATGGCATTGATTTTAAACCAACCAAAAAACCCTGACAACATACATAGAAACAATCCAACCTTTAGATGATTCAACACATGCATTTCTTTAAATAGTAAAAGGAGCTATTTGGTTGGTTGGCTTTCAATTCCCAGAAACAGCTCTGGGGTCCCCACCACATGATGGACATGGACCTGGTGGAGTGAGTTAAGGGGAAAGCCACAAAGATGATTAGAGGAATGGAACATCTCTCCTGTGAGGAAGGGCTGGGAGAGTTGGGGTTCAGCAAGGAGAAGTGAAGGCTCCAGGGAAATCATATTGTGGCCTTTCAGTACCTGAAGGAAGCTTATGATAAAGCTGGAGAGGGACTTTTGGCAAGGGTGTGTAATTGATTGCACAAGGGGTAATGGCTTTAAACTGAAGGAGAGCAGGCTTAGATTGGATATAAGGGAGAAATTCTTTACTGTGGGGATAGTGAGGAACTGAAAAAGTGGCCCAGAGAAGCTGTGGATACCCCATCCCTGGAAGTGTTCAAAGCCAGGCTGGATGGGTCCCTGAGTATCTGGTTTAGTGGGAAGTGTCCCTGCCTATGGCAGGCATTTGAAACTAGATAAACTTTAAGGTGCCTTCCAAGCCCAACTGTCCTATGACCCTATAAAACACATGTGAAAAACTGATGATTTGGGCTGGTTTCTTTGTTTCCTTTTGTTTCCAGAATATTTTTATTGCAAATAAATAGAATTTTCTCTTAAACAAAATCAGGTTTCAGGAAAATTGATGTTTTGTGGCAGATTCTCTGTCCCCACAGAACTGGACCCCCTCACTCACTGGAGACATTTTCATTTGCTATATTTCAGTCAGCCCTACTCACCAGTTTTCCCAGCATGCACAGACAGGAGAGGGCTCTTGTGCCCTTGAGAGGCTTCAGCTTTGGAGAGGCCTCGCATCACGATGAGTTTCCTTTGCTGTAACAAAAGCTGCAAGTGCTAAGGATCGGGGAGATTTTAAAAATGGCCCCCTCATTACAGCCTCCATTCTTTGAATGACACCTGGTAACACATTGTGCTTTTGCAATTTTGCTGTCAAAATGGATGGTGTTTTATGGCTGGTACATCTCATAGAAATAGATTGCACAGCTCGCTGAAGAAGCAGTTAGTCAACAAAATGCACTCTGGCACTTGGTGTAGTGACTGCAATTATTTGACTGGTGGCCAGCCTAGGTAGCTCTTGGGAGCCATAAATAGTATTTAGAGGTTGCTGTAAAAGCTTTTTAATTTGTTACACCAGAGTTCATTTACATTGTACACCATATGTCATAGCAAAAGCACCCTCTCTTTGTAGAACGTTATGCACAAAACAATATGTTATAAACACAACTTTTTAATGGCCTCCAGAGTAGCTGTAGATAGCTCATCCAGGAGGCTGCCTAAAGATGGATCTGTTACGTGGCTGGAAATCTGAGGTCACTTTGTTTTAGCTAATGAAATGAGGCAAGATTCACTCTGCATTTCAGATGAGAACGTGGCCCACTAGCAGTTTAATCTCAGTAATGTGAAGTCATTCATTACAGATTAATGCAGAAGTTGTTGCTATAATTGGAAGATGCCTCCTCTGGAAGCAGAGAAGGACCTTGGTTTTGAAGGGAGGGGGTCTCTGGATGCACCTGAACCCACTGCTGTGCAGCTGATGTGAAACCGGACACGCAGCTCCAGCAGTACTGGGCAGGGCTTGCAGCACGTGCAGGGTAACCAGCTGCTGTCCAAGGCTACATGATTGTACTCTGATTTTGTCACTTCAGTTCATGAAACTGAAATGGGGAGAAGGGCGAAAACAGACTACCAAGGAACGGAGCTTGTGGTTGTGGGAGAAGATGAAAAAAGCTTAGCTGGGTTAGCAGTTGAAGTCTGCAAATTGAAGGCTGAGAGAAGATAGGATTATTCTAAATAAATGCATTGGAGAGGATTAAGCATGAGGGAGGAAGAACTTTATAAACTGAAGGACAATGATGGTAGGGAAAAGACAGGGTTTGGCACTGTATATTAGCAAACTTAGTCCAGCAATTGAATGATGATTAACCTTTAAAGGAATAATTTCCTCCAAGATGCTGATTATGTGAATGAGATGGTAAATGGAAAATATGCACTAACCTGATAAATACAGGTAGCATAGTAATGTTCAACATCTAAAACAACCAGGAATCAGAAACAGACCTTTTCTTTGTAGTCTAAACACAGATTTTTTTTTTTCTTTTAAATATTTTTTTTTTTTTTTTAAATTTTTTTTTTTTTTTTTTTTTTTTTTTTTTGATTCTCTGGCAAAGGAAATATCAGCTCACCAAGAAATTCTGGACTAATTAGTATCTATTTCACCTGTCTGCATAATCTCAAGCCACTGGAGGAAAGAAATAATTAAACATTTCGCTCTGAAAATTTGATCCCAATCCATTTTCTATTTTAGGGTATCACATTGTCACATTGCTTTGAGCTCTTTTTTCTCCCTCTTTCTCTTTTCTAGTTATTTCTAGCTTTTAGTGGCTGAAAATAATCTATTCTTATGTATTGGTGCAGGGCCTACGCTTGGTTGGGTGGTTACTGTAATGTTAATTAACACCCTTCTTGTGTTAATAAGCATCTCTCAGTATGTTTCAGTATAGCTGTATTTGGCCCCATCTCTATTAAAAAACTCTTATTCTCAAGTCAACTTGATTTTCAGAAGATTGGTAGCTTTCTGAAGCACTTATGATAGAAATAAATATTTTTCTTTTAAGTCAGTCTTTCTTTCTTAGTGTGATTCTGCTCTGGCCTTTGTTGCTGGTAGAATTATCCTATTTGGTCCTACCAAATAAGATATCAGAGGGCTAAAAAAAGAAAATTATATTCAGTTTACATGGAATCACATCCCTCCATGAACTTCAGTGGTTTTGAGGTTATTGCACACTAATTGCAATTAGACTCATAAAACTTGTAAACACAGCATATGTCTCAGAGAAACCAAAAAGCTGCTTCTGAACTCAGCTCACTATGTCAGGATGGGTATTCTGGTCTCAATGAATGTCTTTGTGTATTAGCCTTCCTGTTACTTGCATTCTTCTAAGAAATTATGAGAATATTATTCTTATTTTCCATTCGTGGCAGTGGGCAGTACCTCCATGGGAATAGAACTGGATAATATTACTGGAGAAGCTGTTTCCCTGCCACCTTATATGGCTTTATGCTTGTATGTCTTGCCACCAAACCTCTTGCTACCTCCTGAGGGGAGGAGATGCCCCAAGGACTTCTTCCTAGCAGGGCAGGGCAGCGGGGGTCAGAGAAGTGTGGTAGCTACAGGCACAGAGGCTCCAGGAAACAGAGGAGGAAGGTGCAGATTTGAGAGAGCAAACCTCCTAAAAGACCCATGTTTGCTACAGTACAGTCTCCTACGTTCCCTAAATCTTGCTGTTAGAGGGGCAGCTTTTCTGCCTTTCCAGAGGTGAGCAGGAGGCAGCAAAGCAAAGGCTGCTTCCATCAGCCTCAGTGTCTTCCTATGGCTTGAGGTGGCCCTGCACATGACCTACCCTTTATCCAAGACTGCATTTTACATCTATTATAGCTTTGGGTTTGGATATTTCTAAAAAAATTTTTATCAGGTTGTAGGATGAGGGTTTGTACCATAATGCTTTGCAAGAACTGACTGTACCTTCAAAGGCAGCAGCAGCTCTGATCATCCTGGTACGCAAACCAACTTCTGCTTGTAAACCTTCCCTCCCTGGAGAAAAGGCTTTTGTTGAAATGCAAGGACTTCCTCCAGGGATGTGTGGCTCTCTTCTTCCAAGGCAGGGAAATAATTAGCTGCGATGATCTCTCAACCGTGCTGTGCTTCTCACAGCACTCCGAAGGAGCTTGTTAGATGCACATAACTTAGTGCTTGCTCCATGGTAAACCCTTCAGCTGCTAAATCCACCTTTCCAAGCTGGAGACAGAGCCAGAGGAGTGAGTCAGTCACGTGGAGTAGGTGTGGGTTCCTGATTTCATTAATTTAGGTAATTGCAGCACTTCTTCAACAGCATCAATCTTTTCTCTGTCTTATGAAGTAAGTCCCTGGTTGATAAATTTGATTGCTGGGGCTGCTTGATGATCAGTTTTGAAAATTCTATTCTTTGTCTCACAAATGTTGACTCTGTCTTAATGCCCACACAGCCAATCAAGTCCAATTTCTATTATAATGAGCTTTTGGAGATGTGATGAAGTTTGAATGCCAAGGGCTGGAAAAGAATTATGGTATTTCCCAACTTTACTCTGTGATTCTCTCTTTCTCCAAAATGCTCATTACTGCAGCCCTAAATAGATTTTGAATGTATAAGGAGGGAAGAAGCAATTAGTAAAAGTAAATAAATAATTACTGAGGAAAATGAATGTTAGGCTGGTTAACAGTGGTGAAAAAGAATGTTGTGGTCTGATTTGGAAGAAGCAGAATTGGAATATCCAAAGTCTTTAGATCAGGATTATCAATAACCAGCTCTGCTTTCATACAGGGCTCAGGAACACCTTTGCACCCTGGTTCCTTTAACAACTTCCTCACTCCTCAGAGTTCACTGGCATGCAGAGTTTTGATAGATTTTTTCCTTTTTTCCCCAATACTGATGAAGTCCTGAAATACTATACTTCACCAAAGTTTTCAGATGTGTAAATTAGAATTCTGAAAGGTAAATCCCATAGAACCAACAGCTAAATTATAGCTGTTGAAGCCAGAGGATTTGTGCATGCATGATCCAAAAGTGTGTGTGTTCGTGTAAGTAACATCAAACAATTTAAAAGGAAAGTATCATCTTATATGAAGCTTCTTTAATTTGTTTTTGTGTTAAAACTCCAGATCTCTGCACAAACATGTTCATTCTAACAAGTCTATAATTCTCCACTGCCAGTGTTAATTTTTGAATTCTTTTTCTTAATCTTTTTGTATAGCTTGCAAATCTCCTTTTTGTCTTTTAGCACATTTTCAGAGATATGCCTACATTATCTGTGTGTTGTAATCAGACAGATCTGTTACATAAATATAATTCCTAAATGCATTCTGAGAGATTTAAAAATAGTACTACTACTATTACTACTACTAAAGCCAATAGATATATGAAGCATTGAAACTCAGTGAACCATATCTTCCAGTCATATTATTATTTTACTTTTTTTAAGGTTATTATGTCATGCTGTACCAGTGACACAGCCATTCCAGAATTCAGTTTTATTTTTGTTCTGTTTAAAGGTGAATCTTGCAATATCTCTGAAAACACACAGATGTAAGTACAGGAGCTTTAGTGTGATAAATCAAGTAAAAGACCTAGGAATAATTGATTGGCATGATTAGCTCTTCCCATGATGCCTCAGGTTTTAGCTTTTATATTTTTCAGATTCTGTACTGCTTTAGTGTGTGCTTCTGAGCTTCATATTAGGGGATAGTAAGATCTCTTCACAGAGTAGCCAGACAAAACAATTCCTTCTCTATCTGGGGACCAAGGACAAATGATACAAATTTCAGGCCCAAGAGCGTAAACAATGTGGACTGAAGAGAGACAAAAAAGAAGGATGGGACTTCATGGGCTAAAGCTATAATTGGACAATTAACTCCAATATGCAGATGGACCAGAACTTATGAAAGTGTGAGACACCACAACCAGTCATCCATTTTGTGACCATTTTGGGTTCATCTTGGGTGTAGCCCTGGCTGGGCTCTTGTGCTGCCCAAGGTGGATCCACTGAGGCCTTTTAATAAAACCCTACTTTATTCTTTAGCTCCATCTAGTCTCTGTTCTAGGTCAGACTTGACAAGGCGTCACCCAGAATAAATAAATGACAAGGGTTTGGCTGTCAGCTGTCTTTGCTGAATGTCTAATTTCCAAGCAGATAATTTTAGAGGGAAGCATAATGTTCAGAGCTCTGCAGACCTGCTTCCCAGGAGAAGAAGACCTGCTTCCCAGAGCTCCTTCTCCACTGCCATGGATCATATTCTACATGCCCTAAAACCACCTGCAGCAGTCCCATTGCAGCAGGGTGCATTGTGCCTTACGAGGCCATGGGAAAGCTGTGGTGACTTGGGTGGCTCAGTGTGACAGGGCTGGCCCAGCTGTGGTGGCACCACCACACGTCCTGAACCACAGTGCTCTCGAGAGGAGGAACAAACCAACAAATCCACCCAGGTGCTCCATCAGCTAATGCTCAGGACAGGGCTGGCTGCACAAAGGCCCTTTGCAGGCAACGTGACAGGAAAGCAGGATAATGTAATGTGGCAGATGCTGCACGGAGGGGAATTGGGGTCATTTTGCATGCCTGTGTATAATGCAACGTTATGCCATAATTAAGATACTGGATAGAAGCTGTTGAGAAGGATTAGCTACTGATCCATACATTTTATGTTTCTGTTTATTTAAGATAAAGCCTCATGCCAGAATGATTTTTTTTTCAATATTAAGCCTCTTTAAAGCTTTAATTTCCTTTATTTTCTCTCTGTAGATGTATATTTTTTTTAATGTGTTTATCTCTGGTTTAGTAAAAAGATGGATTTCTAGAGCATGGCCTGGCTTTAGAAGTTGGCCTACAAAGCAGGACAGAAATCTGTAGAATTGCAACATAAGCCCCATGGCAGCACTATATCCAAGGGGAAGTATGTTACTCATTTTCCGGGAATAGTCTCAGGTTTCAAGTACAGGGAGGTGATTTTGTGTGCCTCCTTTTTAAATAATGAAGTTCCCCATGAAAACTGGGCAGCCCTCTTTAAATATTCTTTCCTCAAAAACCACAACTTCCTATCAGTAGACAGCTATGACTGGAAAATATCTCCTGTTCAAAATCTGGAGATAGAAATGGGGAGATGTGAAACTTTTCTGTAGAAGGAGGTTGTTGGCATGAAGTTTTTGGACCTCTGTTAGAAGTTAGCTTTGATAGAGGAAAGAGGGGACTAGCAGAACCAGGTTGTGTTCAATTATTCAATTAATTTCTATCACTGGTTATTTCAAATCTTCAAGAGGGTGCGAAGGAATAAAAGGTTGGGGCAACCATCTGTTTAAAAAGTGTGCCAGTGAAAATGAAACAATCAATTAGTATGAAAGGCAGACTTTTTATCTGACATGGTAAGTGGAAAAAAATGCAAAATTGTGAAACCCTGTGAGCAGATCTCTTAGAGTTTAAGGTATTTTTGAACCCAAAGTAATTTTTTCTAGCTAAGGAAAAATAATCCTGTTTCTCTCTCTTTGCACTTCTTCTCCTTCTCTCTCTTTGCTTTTCTGTGCTATTTCCTTGCTTTCAGCAAATCTCCCAGTGTATTTCCAAGTTAGATAGCACAACTTTATCAATTTTGTACTTGTTTGGTCCTCTGCAATTCCCATGGTACTTCAGTGGAGCTGAAGGTCTTTGAAGACCATCTCTGTAGAGTTCTGATGAGTTTTTTCAGCACACTTAGCCTGGAGATTATATTCTTCCCTTTTTTTGAAAAATATAGGAGAAGAAACAAACCCCAGAAACTGTGTTAGCTACATCATACCTGTGCCAAGTTCCCAGAGGATCTGTCAATTTCTACTTCCCTATGTTGGGTAGGACCAGAGGCCATTCTGCTGAAAGCAAAACATAGTAACCCCTTGTTCGTGGATGATTTGCCCATGAGGGAGTTAAAGGTTTGTCTATATTATTGCATCTGTTTCACAGGTTGCCTAGCTATGGTTAGGCAAATTCACCATCTGGGAAAGTGTGCTTCTTGTTACTCAGGTGAAACAAGGCTTAGAAATACAAACACACCACAAGGCTCTTCCACTGGGAAAACCACTCTCAGAACCAAAGATCTGACATGTTATATAAATTTCACCAAGAACAAGCAACATTCAGCTGAGGCACATTTGTCAACACAAAACGCGAGACTTCTGAAATTTAAAAAAATAAATTTAAACCCCATGTCTTTTGAATGCCTTCGTATCTTTCAGTGCCTCCAGTTCAGAAAACAGATCATCATTCATATTTATGAGGAGTAATTTGTATAAATTCATAATTATCTTGTAAAATTCATTCTCTCAATGCATAAGTAAAATATTCACAAGGCAAAATGGAAGGGCCATAATAAAAGCATTTTTTCCTCATTCCACACTGCAGGACCTTGTCTAACCTTGAGTCTTGAGCTATGAAAACAAGTGACTGATTCTCCTGGAGGTAAAAGTTCCGGGTTAATTTGTTTCCAATGCAAGCATTTTTCCAGTCATGGATCCTTTCAAAATTAATTTGCAGTACAGATATCTCTGCGTGCTCTTGAGACTGCCTTTTCTAGGGGGTGTGGACTGCGAGCTTCAGGGACCTGAGGAAAGGCCAGTTTTAAGACTAGGCAAGCAGCAGGTACACTTCAGCTTTGGCAGCTGCTCTTGCCCTGCTCCCCTGTCCCACCTGTGTGCTGCCATGATATCTGATACTGATATTAATAGTGTTTTACAACAGACTGACTCATTTCCCTACCCTGGTCATTATGGGCAGTCAGTGACCTTTAGCAGATGAAAGCTTGAGGCAGTGCTGAATGAACCTGTTCCCTGCAATCAAAGCAAACTCAGATTATTAATTGTATTAAGTTTTAACATTGCTTTTAAATGCAAATTTACTTTTCTTTTTGGTTGTTTGCTTGGGTTTGTGTTTGGGGGATTTTTTATGATTACACCCAATGGCACCAATGAGAGGAATGTGCTATTTTGAGGTGTTAGCAGTTCTTGTTTTCTCTTTAACTCTTCACCTGACTCCTAGCAAATGCAGGAGAAGGTTTCCTAAATTTGTTGGATTTTTTATTGGTTTTGTCTCACCTCTGACCCTGAAGAGAGGGGTAATCACATCGGGCTCTCTATAGCTTAGTAATTTGGGGATCTGCATGACATGGAAATGGGTGTGTCCACGTGTGGATGACTGGACAATAAGGTGTGCAAGTATGGGAATTTATTAACACAATCCACCTGGGAAAAATGGAAATCACAAAGTCTGCCAAGGCATCTTTCTCTGGAGACTGTCTCTGGAGCTGTGGTGAATTCATCACATTCTTTAGATGCAGAAATACAATTCTGTCCCACCATTCTTGGCATCCTTTGTTTGAACGACTAATTATCTCAATTTTTAGATTTTTTTTTACGTATACCTTAAAACATCTTGGGATGTGAAAGCACACTTTCAGACAACTGGAGGCAGACAGCCCCAGAAGGAAAGTCTATGAAAATCAATATGGACCAGAGGAAAGCTCAGGCCACTTGACTACTTCTAGTTGAGTTAGTGGTTAAGTGAGAATAAAAGTGGACATTCCCAATTTCCAGTAAAATGGCACTAAGTGGAAGTCTATATGGCAATGTGGTTCTGCAGCCAGAACAGAAAAAACATTTGCAGAGCCCTCTGTATTTTTTGAAAATCAGTGCAATGCACCAGAGTCCTTCAAGGTTTTTCCCTACTTCAAAACATCTTTAAAACTGTCCCAACTATAGATTTAAGCCTCTATTTCAGACATTCTCCTTCTAGCTCATTGTATGCCAAGGTAACCTGCTTAGTATTTTTCTTCTGAGATCTGCCTTTCCTCTCAGATCACCAAAGTGTCTGTCCTCTGCCAGGACAGTGAGTGTCCTGAGAGTATGACTCTCTGTCTGGGTATTTGATCCTGCTTTGGAGAACTTCATGTGTACTTATTCCTCCTTTGATGGAATAAGGTGTATTGTGACATCTGTAAATAATTTTTAGCACCAGGCAATTTAAGGAAACAAAAAAAAAAGCAATTCATTTAATGCTAATGTCATGACTATTTAAACAGTTACTAAATTTAGTTGTGCAAAATAAGAGACAAATGTTTTGTAAGTACCTAAATAGGAATTTAGCTCCAAAAGGTTCACTGTGTGGTTCAGCCATTCAAAAAGTTAACAGGATATTTATATCACTGTCTGCTTTCCTCTGCACTGTCTCCAAAGAACAGGCTCTTGATATGGAGGCAAACCTATTTTCCATATATACCTATTTTTTTCTGAGATTCCATTCAAATCAAAGTTCCCCTACTCTGCTCAGGGATATGCATAATAGAGATCATGATTTTGTGGATTAAAAATAACAATTGTCTGATTTCCCTAACAGGATAATGGTTACCAGTTTGAAGATGCTACTGCTGTCCCTAGTGTGTTGACAGATAGTAAAGAAAAGCCTTTACTGAATGCAAATGAAAGCCTGAGGACTGATGCTGCAGTTAAGTGGACTATAAATGGATAACTATCCTCAGTAAATGAAGTGCTGTATATATACTCCCTTAGTGGGGCTTAGAGCTGGGCAGGAAGTTTTCAGATGAAAATGCAGTACGAAAATGTTGATTATTTAAATCCATCGGCAAATCTGGGTATGTTTTGACAACTTTTGTCTGGAAATGTTTCTCTCGAGTCCAGGATGGGAAGAGTATTTTGGAAAAGGATACAGCTAGGTAGAAACACACCAGTGATTTTTCTCACAGCTTTGTAGGAGCATCAGGTTTTACTTCCTGCAATGCCACCATGCCACATTTCTCAGGCTTTTGGCCATTCCAGACCTATTCTACTGCAGATGTCCTCACTCACTGAATAGATTTCTTTGCCTTTCCTGAAATCAAATTCTTCCTTTTGGGAAAGGGAATAAAATCTTGAAATCAGAGGACCGAGTTGAACAAACACTCCAGAAAGGAGATATGGTCAATCAAGAATGAAATTGAAAAATCCAGGAAATTTGAGATGGAGTGACTACAGCCAGTTGTTCTGAGATGAAATGTGGTGCAGGGAAACAACCAAAACTTGCCCAAATAATTCCCTTTGAAATCTCTAAAATGATAAAATAAAGGGAAATGATGAGACAGGAGAGAAAAAGAACTGAAACTTCAAAAGGAAAAAAACCCAAAAGCCTGATAGAACATGGACACAAGAAAAGCCAATGGGATGACCTGAAATACAGGAATATGGCCTGAAGCTTGCCCAATTGATCCTCATTGAAATCACAGGATTTTATTCCCTTTCCTGAAAGGAAATAAATCACTGGGACAAAATCAGACTGTATCAGCATCTATCATTAGTTCTACTACATTAGAGAATTAGCAAACTCCCCTCCCTCAGGCAGATCCATCACAATGTTAGCAGGTTCCCATGGTACCATCCTACAGCAACCAGTTATATCCTGCAAAAAATATCACCAACACTTCCCTGATCTTCATGCTGCTGTCCAAATGTTTAGCACACCAAAATCCCTGGAACAATCTGTGCAGAGCACAGAGGGACACCACCAGCACCTGGGCTGCTTTGCAATTGTCCAGGCCATCAGCACTCGCTCCTTTCCCCGTGTGGGAATGGGCTTGGAGAGAGGGAGCCTCTCTTCCTCCTGGGCAACCAGCACTGCTACAGCCTTTATGGGCAGAGTCCAAGTGAATCTGACACTGCCCTAAACATTCCCATTCTCAAAACAGGTATGAGATTGGGGCCATATCACAGCTGGCCACTTAGGGAATAGGCAATAAATTAAAACATTTCCCATGTAGATGACAGATGGGATTCGGTGATAGGGACTGATGAATATCACTAAGGCCTCCCCATGAATATCCATACATCTTATTGATGCTACAGCTAAAGCTGATACACCCTGTAGCAGAGGAAAGGCTGTTTTTCCGATAACATTAGGGGAACAGTGTGGAAGGAGCAAGATATTTTCTCGTTAAACAAAAAAACCAAAAAAGAATAAATACATTTTCTAAGCTTCAAAAATAGTGAGAGATGATCAGTCTCTTAACAAAGTTCAAGGATGGTAGAACATGCTCAGATACCAGTGGGTAGCCATCAAGACAGAGAGACACAGAAGATTTAATGGATGGCATATCCATTTGATCAACAAGAAGAGAGGATTTCCAAAGTCCTGCATCCTCAGCCTGTATGGACTGGTTGAGGGGAGGAAGAAAATAATTAAAAGCAATTGTCTTGTGTCAATGCATGTTTACATGGTATGAAAGTACATTTATATCAGCTGGGGCTTGGGCTCTGTGGCTGTCACACCAGTGCTCACAGAGCTTACCCCATGGAGGCAGTGCCTTTGGACCCTCTGTTTTGACATGTCTGCACCATCAAACCGATTCACAGCTTAAGGTGACAAAGCATCACAGTTGTCCTTCTATCTTGTTGGGTTTTGCTCCCCTTTGTCTTCTGTCTGACCATCTGGGATGTAATCTGTCTCCAAGAACTGTCACACTGCACAACTGGGCTGCAGCTGACTCAAGGGTTTCTGCAACCTGCTTGAGGCCTTGGGATCAAATTGGCCAAGTAAGGTATTAAGCTGATCGCTCCTCTGTTTTCACTGGAAGCCAAAGTGCAACACTTCACCCCACTGCAAGGTGGAAAACCATTGCAGACTCAGTCAAATAAACATTCATGTCCATGATCTGAATATCACCTGAGGTTCCTCAGGCCTGGTGGTGAGTGGTTTGCTTGGCTTCTGCATGAAAGGATGAAAGGCATGAGCTCTGCTCCTCCAGAGACAGAAAAGATGATTTTTTCATAGGCCTAGAAGCAATTTTTGTTTTGCTTTCACATTGAATCCAGCTGAATTCTGCAGAAGCAATTCCTGCTTGCCTCCCATCCAAAGGCTGGAGCTCAGAGCTGATGGCTGCTTTAGCTGCAACTTGCAGCTTTGCCTTCAGAAAATATAGTTCAAGTTCAAAATGTATTTGCTCCCCTGTACTCTGCTGGAATGGCAGTACTCCAACCCAGAAAGGTGCCTGCAGCTTTAGAGAAAGCTGAATGAAATGAGTTTTAAATGGGAGAAGGGTAGAGTTGGAGTATCTCCTATTGTACACCCATTATGGGATTGGCATCACCATGACTTGGTGATTAAGAGCATCTGGACATGCTGTGCTGAGGTTTTATAAAACTATATCTGAAATTGAAGAAATTCTGTGCATGCATATATTTTCTCCTAGCAGCTGAATGTTGTTTCCAGGACAAATAGAATGAAGTTTCCAGACAAATAATATGAATAGTATGGAGGGAAGTTTGATGTAGAAGGAAATGGGTACATCTCTTATTTTCATAGTCCAGATGTCTTGCCCATTAATATTGCTGCAATTAAATTCACAGCAAATAGATCTTGGGTCTCAGAAAATGCAACAGTTCTTGAAGTTTTGGCACTTCAGTTTTATCTGAGCAAATGAAGGCTCAAACCATGTGAATCATCTCTGGGTATTTAAAAAGTAGCTTTCTTTTTCAAAATGAAAGGTAAATTACTTCAGATGGCAAACTGCATTAGGAGAGCTAAATAAGGAAAAAATATTGTTACAGTGACAGTAATATTACCTGCCACAAACAAAATACAGTCAATAAAGCACTTTGGAAAGTTAAAAAGCCAAATGAATTGAAAAGCCTCTTACCAAATTCAATATTTTGTTGTATAAAATATTAGCACTCGGACTGAAATCACCACCTAAGTATAATATTTTTTCTGTTTTATCAGCAATCTCTCTCTTTCCCCAGTAAATTTGTTCATTTTCCAAAACTGCAGTGTGTTGCCAGCATTTTTCAACATATGTATGTAAAATAATGCACTTTTCATCTACCCTAAGCCTCTCATTCCACAGACTATTGATTTAGCCATGCTGCTGTAAAGACAAACAGTCATATTCTCTTTCTGTGGTTAAAGTGACCAAAACTTCTCTTGCTTGATGAAATCGACCTCATGAGAGAGCACTGGGGACTGTGTTTGCACATTGGCCAAGCATGGACCCCATGTGGAGAATCACTTTCCCACCATCCTGCTCACTCACAATTAAGACTGTGCTCTGACACAGGCTCAGCCTGATCTCTGGAGTCTGTCTGAAGTAGGAAATGCCAATCTTTATCTGTAGACACAAGAAGTTCATCGCTAAACAACAAGTAGAACCACTGCATCTCAACTGGCTCTTCACCAGCACATCTATCCCAACTTTTGTCTCTCTAAGCAGCTGAAGAAGTGAACAAAAGTGTCTTGGCTGAAAGTCAGCAATTTGGGTAATGAAAACCACCCCAGGAACTGGAATGCTTCCATTTGGTTTGGGTCCTGTGTTTCTCTTATAAATAGAGAAATCCCCCCCTCCCTGCAATCCATCAGCACTCTGTGGAGTTAATGCTGTCTACATGAAGATGCAGATTTTATCCTACAGCAATGTGGAGTGATGTGTGGGGAGCCCTTATGCTGCCAGTGACACTGCCAGCCAGCTCATCTGCTTTCTTGAAGGCTCATATGTTTCATTACCCTTAAATCCTGGTCTGCAGGAGATTCTGAGGTCTGTATTTTCATGCACTTCTGGATGTACTTGGATCAACAAGGCTTAACCTACACTGTTTCTGTCTGCAAGAAACAGTTGAATTTTGAGCTAGGTTTGACCTAAACAATAGGGAAATTTTGACCCTGCCTTCTTCTAGGTAAGAAGCCAGGTCAGTTATCCAGGCTTCCTCCACCTCTATGGAGAGTTTCTGTGACTCTGTCTCAGCAGGTAAATTCAAAAAGGATGCCCAAATCTCAGTAACAGATATTCTGGCATCTTCCCTTTTGTGAGCCCAAACCCCTGCCTGTGTCACCCAGACAACCTCTGTTCTTATATAGAGATTTCTGTGCTAAGCCTGTGATTTACAAACTCTGTGATAGTCACCTAAAATTATCACAAATGAGCAGTAAGAAGTAAGAGCAGAACAGCTGCTAGCTGGCAGCCATGGCTGGAGATTTTCTCCTCCAGAGGCAAACACGAAGCCTAAATATTTAAGAAATACTTGCAAATGTCGTGGGATCAGGAGGGAAGGCTGGGAAGAAGCCATGGCACTTTGGACATACCAAAGCCAAGGAGACATCACAGAATCACACAGGAACACAGAATATGCAGAGTTGGAAGGGATCCACAAGGATCACTGAGTCCCTGTTAATGTCCCTGGATTTATGGTTATGTCCCCACTCCTGTATCCAGGGCCACATCAGCCCATTTCTGTAGCAACCCAGCAAAGAAGAACAGTTTGCAGTTTACTTCCAGCTACCAGACAGTACCAAATTTGATGGTTTTTAGTTTGTTTATTTTCCCTGACAAGGACATCTGTTTACTAGAACTCATCTCCAGTGTTAGTGAACATCAAAAGGGATGCCTGTGTGACTGCAGCTGGATTTAGATGGTACAAAGCCCTTCAAGTGACTGTTTAAATCTCTTTTTCTTTTCTGCATCCCCAATCTCCAAATAGAAATGGGCTAATTTTAAATGTGTCTCCTGCTTTTTCCATTTTATTTAATGTGTCTGTCCTAACTTGTGCTTCAGGATCACCTTTGGGGTGAAGTGTAGCATTTTTTGATTTAAAAAACAACACAGAATAAGAAAATAATAGCTATCCTAAAACACATATATCTATCTTTTTCTTCAATAAAAGTAGGTAACTGAGGAAGTGGGGAGAAGTGAGCAAATTGAGGAGGATCCTTCTTTGTTATTCTTCTCTCTGCTGGTATCAGGCAGCATACACTTAATTTCAGGGAGATCTGATTGAGGAGTGCTGTGAAATCATGCTGTATGCCTATATGTGTTTATTTAGTTGTGAATTGATTGATTAGGAAATAAGTGCTTTTCAAGTTGACAGTATAAATAATGAAACTTTATTAGTGATATATGTGACACATTTAACAATGCTAATTTTCTGTACTGCTCTGTATAATTCACTTGCCTTTTTCAGTAGGCTGTAAACAATAGAAGGTTTGAGGGAAATCACTAATTTGTTGGCTTTCTAAAAGGCAATGGAAAGGAATCCAGAATTTAGGAATACTTCTAGAGTGCCATCTAGTGTGAAAAGAAATGAAGCCACAAGAAAATGGAACTCAAAACAGCTTTGGAAAGCATACACAGAACTAGCTCTTCACTTTCCTCTGCTGATAAACACAGGCAGCCACTAATGGATTTTATGTAATTTAATAGTAACTGGGAAACTTTATTTGTTCCATTTTTATTAAGTATACATGTGTGTGTGTATATATAATTTTATATATATATATATATATGGTAGAAATAATTAAAATTAATGCCCTCTCTGCTTTTAGTTTTTTTGAAAAAAATAACAAATGTCTGGCCCAAGCCCAGACTTAAGATTTGGTTTAATCACCTCATGTCCTCATACTTCAAAGGCTTTGTCATTAAATCTTGATTTCATTTTCACTCTTTTAATTAAGTTACAGACCTTTGCATATGAAATGGTGATATATAGAAATTGAAGACCACTGTTATGAAACAAGCTTTAAAACAAAAGAGATTTAAAAAAATGTGTTATTGCCTCATTGCTTCCAGGTGTGGTTTTAACAGAGGTGGTGCTTGATCCTCCGTAGCAAAAGCACACCTCCAGTGGTCCTGTGGTTAAAGCAGACTTATTGCTACCTTTAAAGCAGGTTTCTATAAACATTTGTTTCAAATTATATAGGTAATTTGCAGGGTGTCCAAAAAACCTCAATTTGTCTCTCTTGGCAGATGCCAATTTTGCAAGTGTGGCCCCAAGATTTAATGAGGAAAATACCAGGTACTCACCAAATTTTTCTTGTTTGCAGGGCTTGTTATGGGCAGTCTGGCAGAGCCAGAAGGCAGGGGAAGAGGACAGACCAGTCTGTGCAGGTGAGTACCTTTGCGTTTGTCTACCTGTGCACTGGGGATAGATTGAATGTAGCATTTTGCAACCCAGATGCCTTTCTGAGGAGGGATCCCATTTGGGCAGGTGTTCTCTTACAGCTGCCTCCTGGAAGGGGACTTTGGCGATTTTAAAATAACAATTTACGTTTCTAGAGTTTTCTTTATGTGCAATACCTGTTCAAGAATGCTGGTGCTGTGTTGGCAGTGTCCCCTACGTTCATAAGTTTGGTAAAGACTCACAGCAATGTCAGCTCTGAGAAGTGTACCAGCCAGGCATCTCTGTGGTAGATGTGTTTGTCTTTTCAATCAAGAACAAGAAAATTAAGTCTCTTCACTTTCTTTATACCTGTGTCTTAATTAATGCTCTTTAAATTTATCTTCAACATATGGCCTATTGCAGGGAACTATTTATGTCAGAGAAGAGCCTTGGCTATATTAACAATGACTGGCTTTGGGATTTAGAAATGTTTTCAGCAGACATGTCATCTGTCTGGGCTGTGGGTCTTTGAAAGGCAGAGATTTTATCTATGGTGAAAGAAATATTTGCATTAGGGAGGCTGAATACAGTGTATTGTTATGTCCATTTGGTATACAACACTGGTAAGTTTATTGATCTCAAGATGAGATAAAAGAGGGGAATGACAAGAAAACTGATGAGAAAAGAAATGTGGAACTGAGGAAGGAAGATTTTTTTTATTCCTTCTGAATATTGCATAAGCTGCAAAGGAGGGGACTTAAAACAGTATCAGTGAGCAATTAGCAGGGAAAAGGAGTAGGGAGGATGTGGTGAGCAAAATACTGCTTCCTGCTGAGTTTAACCCAAGCTCTGCTTCTGCCTTTCTTCAGTGAAAAAAAGAAAAATTATGTAGAGATCACCCTTACAGCCTCTGTGTTTGAAAAACCATAAGGAGAAGAATTTGTCAAAGAATTTTCATGGCAGCATGGAGAGTCCTCTTTCCAAATATGCTGCTAAGCTCCTGACAGCAATAGTGAGAAAGAAGCAGGGGTGGGAAGGGAAGAGAGGAAGAAGGTACTTTGGTACTAGGAAGGTACTTTGGTACTAGGAAAGGTGTGTTTTCTAACGAGGTCAAAAAGTAGATTGAGTGTTTGCTGTAGAGTATTTTATCAGCTTTATAAGTTGATATCTCCCTGTATCTAAGGGCTCTCAAATGCTTCTGGAAGAACGCAGTATTTCTCCCTTTGCCATGGTGCCATGTAGGAGACCTCTGGTGGTATTCTTTTCTGCTCTAGTATAATTACTCTGTGTTTGTACAGTGCTCTGTAGAGTGATTTGAGATGTGTGCATGACTGAAATCTGGAACAAAATAAAGGTATTGGAACTGCAGCCATGAAGAGTGCAGACCTGTATCCATGAGATACACAAAGGGGTTCAAATAGGCAATAAGGATCACACTCTCCTGGGTGCCCCAGGCTGGATCCTTCTCTTGTGATGGATGTGCCTGCAAGCAGGCACTGCAGATGGGCACCATAAATAACTCCCATGTCACAGGAACAGCTCCTGGAGGCAGCGATAGCGGGAAAGTTGCGCTTTTCCTGCATTTCTATTTCACTTCTGCTTTCCCCACTGAGGTTGATTCATTCTGCTGCAGTTTCAAACAGATGCATTAGATCCTTTTAGGTTGAGTTTTGAAAGCTTGTTAGAGAAATGTTTCCAGTTTTCACCCTTATTGCCAAATCACTCCTACTTGGATCTTGGTGTGTTCCTGAAGGAGTTGTGAAGGCTGACAGTCAGCGGTCTTGTACAATTAGGAACTAAAACTTTATGCCCCTGAAGAAAAAGAGAAATCTGTAGTTTTAGCTCAGGGATAAACTCAAACTCTTGAAGTTCCTCTGCTGTTTGACTCAAAGTATTTGATGTTTCTTTCCTATGGAAAGAAAATATCCTAATTCATGTTTGGAGATGTCTTCAGCTGATTAGTTGTGGGTATTTTTACTCCCTCTGAGCCTAGTTGTATTGCACTCATGGGAACCTTTATGCAAGCAGAAGAGCATGCATGCTCTTGAATTATTTTTGTTTAGCTAGTATCTCTAAAATATTTGTGTAACTGTTTAAAATATGTGACTTGCACCAAATACAAATGTGAATACAGCATGAAAAAAGATATTTTTGTGCCACAGTCTTAAAACAACTAAGGAGGACAGAAGACACTTTTTACTGCATCAGGTATCATTTCTGTCTTCCTTCAACTTGTTGGTCACTGTCAGTGCAATGAGTGTTGAGACTGGAAGTTTACTTGCATCTCTCAGCAGGCTGCTTGTTGTATTTTGTAACATTCTATTCTCACCAGCCTTTAACAGTTTTTTCTTTTTCATACTGAGATGGTCCACATTGCATTTAAGAGTCTGCTCCTGATGGCAATTCTTTGCAGCTGTCGTTAAAGAGTGATGAGTTGAGGCCAAAATACCATGATGTTAATGAAAGTCTTTGCATTGATTTTCATACTCTCCAGTGTTTGTGCTACGTATTCATTTCAGTGGGTGTTGGATCAATCCCCTCAGAATGCTCTGGAAGATTAGCCAGAAGTGGAAGTTAGGTACCATGGAAACAAAAGGCTCGAGTGTAATCCATAGATGAGGATCTTGTTGTCACAGATGAATTTGCTTAGTTGGCTTTCATATAAACGCAAATATAAGAAAAAGCACATCAGCCTAGGTGTTAGTGTAAGGACTGTATCTTTTTAATTAATCTGGTAAATATTTCATTAGCAACTGTAATAAAATATTGATTTCAGTGCTCCATTAATCCATATTACTTTGGTTCTGTACTTTTTTCACTTTTAATAATTTAGCAAAATCTTTTTTACTGGACACTTTCTCATCTAACTACCCCAGGATGGGAAACAAAATTACTGTGGATATATAATTATTTTTGCCCTGTGCCATCTCTCCTAATTCAATTAATTACACATCTTGTTATAGCACCTGGTCTTATTTTATATCTTATATATTTATATAAGCTAAACAGATTATATTTTCTTGAAGAAAACACTGCCTCACACTTCTAAGAATCTAAAATGACTGTTCATAACATTAGCACAGGGCAATATTTCTGAATGGATGGTATAGAAAAGAATCCAAATCCTTTTCCATGGGCAAGACCAAAGCATTCTTATTTCAGAGAGTCTGACCTATTTTGGAGAAGCTAGAAGCTTGAAAAAAAGGACAAAGTAATAGCTAGATACAAAGGAGGAAACCTAAGAAGTAAAATATCAAGTCTTGCTGCTTTGTCTGTTTACTTTGCACACATGCAGAGGCATTAAGGTTAATGGGTCACCTAATTATGCTTGTACAAATACTTCCAATAATAGATGATTATAGTTTTCCTTAGAGCAGTTGAAGTCAAAGCAGTGCTTTGACTAAATATGCTGACCACTTACCACTACTTGTAATTGTAAAGGATGTGTTTAATCTCCTAATATTTTCAGTAGCACATTAGTACAGAATCCGCTCATGACTTCCTATTTCTTTTCTTCTAGGAAGTCAAAATACTGAGTGGCTCTACCAGATCCTCAGTGTCAACTGTGTAGTTGCATGTTAACATATATGTTAAATACATTTTCATGTTAATATGTTAAATACATCTTAAATACTGAGTAAATGCCTGGAAAATACATATTCAGCTCGATCTTCTAAAATCTGGTGTAAATGGCAAGTGGTACTTCCTTCGCATTTAATTTCCGTGGAAGTATTGAGCTTCTTCTTTAATTCCTCTTAGTGCTGAAGAAATCTACTGGCACTGGAGCTATTTACAGTGGCAGCAGAATAAATAAGGAAACAAAGACATTAACTGCGCCAAAGTTTTACTGGCAGACTTTTGGTGTAGTGTTTATGGCATGCTCTTGGTCATCAAACCAGTGAAAGCAGTGGTTAATGCCCAATGTAGCAGCTAATTTCTGTCACATGGATATTTGTCTAGGAAATTAGCCTGGGTCTGAGCCAGATGGAATTGCACAGTTTCACTAACTTTGCAGCTCTATTAGTTTGAAGTCAGGAGAGCAGACATGGCCTTGACAAGCATATGATTCCGTGCTGCATTGCCTGTCCTGGGAAGCTGTTCAGCTTTTCTATATTTAACAGATGAAAATGTCTCCAGAGTTCATCAAACACACACTCAAGATATCATAAGCTGCAGCTGGCAGCTGGGAGCTCTGCAGTTCAAGGTTAATGGGACACTAATTAGTAAGTATATGGGGATATCAGCACATAACACCCACTTTCTGAGCAAGTAGGAAAATGAATTAATAGTCAGGAGAAGGAGGGCCCTTCTCCAGCTGCCTCCAGCTCCCTGCAGCTCTTATTCCATCTTCCCACAAGCTTCCAGGGCAAGTGCTGCAGCCAGCTCCTGCAGGCACAGCTGGGAGCACCAGGGAGCCTTGCAGGGTTGGCTGGCATGGGGAGAAAGCCAGGTTACCCCTGGAGAGGGTCAGAGTCAGCCTCTGAACTGCTTTGCCCCTCTGAAGCCCTTCAAACACTCTGAAAGCCTGGTAATGTGGCAAAAAGACTGCACAGCCCCAGGTTATGGGAATCATCTTAATGCCAGGGAAAACCAGCAGGGAGCAACACCCAGCTGACAAGCAGCCTCTCTTCTGGTGTCAGCAGAAATTGACTGTAGGAGAGAGGATAGGACTGAAAATTGCTGGAACACTGAGTTGAATAATAACCAGGGAATGATCCTTCTTAAAGTGGAAAAGAGCAAGATTAATGTACGTTTTACCAAGAGATAACACTTTCACAATTACTATTAAGTGTCTAGAAGTCCCTAATTCAAAATATGGATAATTTACTGTAAATCTTGCCACTGACTGCCATATTTTCAGGCTATAAATTTAATAGCTGCAGGAAAAATTTGGTTCAATGTATGTAGCATCACACCCTTCTCAAATCTTTTCTTCTTTATAACAGCCATTCTTTCAGGACTCAAAAGCACATTTCATTGGTTAGAAATCCCATCTGTATAATTTTGAATTATCCAAGATAAGCCTGGGGGATAAAATTAAAAGCCAAGTTTGATGAGGTTGGTTCTTAACTTGCTTGTCATTTGGCTATCTGGGACATTGATTCTTTAGATGGCTTTATGTCTGACAGCCCATATTCCTAGTAAATTCAAAATTAGTGACTTTGTGTTCACAGAGATCTCAAACTAATTTTTGTCAGAGACTTTTGAAAATGTAGGTTACACAAACTCATCTGTGGTTCAATAGCTTTGCTGTCTCCTCCTATAACTCAGCTTTTCATTTTTACCCAGATCATTCTCCATTGCATTCCTCCTATGACAATATATTCTCCTAGTTTGCAGGCAGGCATTGGCAATGAATGGGAGGGAAGGTGAAAGCTTCATGCATCACAGAAGCAGCATAAGAAGGAATAAGTTGCTCAGATGTCAAAGCAGTATTAAGTCTAACCAAAAGGATAGTACAATTACCTGGGAACATTCAGGGAAATGCATTGAAAATGACAGGCTGAAGTTCTGTGGATATGAAGAAAAGTGAAGCTGCCTTGCAGTGGGGAAAAAGACAGTAATGAGTGAAGAGTGCAGCTGTAATATTGCTTCAGGAATTATTTCATGTTGTACTGTTAATTAAGGAGACAGCTCTACACTTGTAGTCTCTTTCTTAAGTCAGGAGTAGAATTTCTACTTCTCACAGGATTGTTCTGGAGATGAGACCAAAAAGTCTTACTGGTATCAGCTGATATTCCTACATGTGATGTTGAATCTTTGGGCCTTGAAGAAAGAGTGCCCTGAAGAGATTTACACCGAGTCCTACTCACAAAAAGGTATCTCTGGAAAGGGCTGCTCTGACTTTGTCATGGAGCTGCAGAACATGCACACACCTGAGCTGTGGAGCAGCTGACACCAGACAGAGCCACGCACTCTCTGGAGGGTCAAATTGGCTTTGAGTTTGAGGGGAACATGATTTTTAGTCCAGTTGCTGCAGTTCCAGTTTTGTCCTACTGAGATTTAATTAGCTCAAAGAAATGCAAGCAGTGAAACTGTAAGTCTGAGATGCTTGCTTGATAAACCTTTGGGGTGCTGGGATTTGGTAACTGGAGTGACCCAATGACATTACAGCAATTTTCTTTGTTAGAAAAACACAGCCATGGTATTCTCAACTTATAACACTGGGTTGCTCCTCAGAATGTCTCTCTAGTTAATAGTAAAGTACAAAAGTGATGTTAACTGAGATAATAAGATAGCAAATACTAATGGAAATTTGATTGCAAATGAGCGATTTACGTAGCAAATAAGAATTAGATGCCCTAATGTGTTAACCAAATAAGAATCAGGAAACACTTGGGAAATTAATGTGTAAAGTAGACAAAATAAAGCATTCAAGGCATGCTGGTCCCTGGGTGTTTTTGGTTTTTTTCTTTCCCAATTGTCAAGCCATAGGATGAAGGTTACAAGTAAAGGAAGAGATAGCCCACTTCTTTTGCAGCAACTTTGTTCACAGAAACTTTAGTTTTAGAAATAAATGGGGCCTGAATTTCCAGAGCGAGTCTGTAGTTGTAACCATCTCAGACAGATGCATACATTCAGGCATTAGCAAACATCAACCCCACAGCTGAAGCTGCTTCTGTAATGTTTCCAGCTGTGTTGCCCAATCTAGTTTAGAATACACAGTCACATCTGAACACCTGAGACACTCTGCACAAACACAGTGCTCTTGGTTAGAGCGTTTCATTACCTGGATATTTTCTTTGATAACCATCTTTTTTCACCAACTTTGTCGTCTCTGTGCTATGGCTATTTTGAACCTTCTGAAGTGTCTTTTCTCATGTTGCTATTTGTGTCTTCAAACAGCAGAATCATATCATCTTGGTAGCTAAGCAAAACCAGTGTCCTACTGATGTAAGCATTGAATAGATGCTCAGAATGAAACTCTGACCTCCCTAAACAGACTGCAAATTGAAGGGACCAGGCAGAAGGAAAATTCTACCTTTGTTGAGCTCAATACAGGATAAATTGCATGGATACATAGACTAACAGCCCTACTGCACATGGGAACCTCTGTCGAGAGGGACACTGAATGTAAACCTCCTGAGTCCCCGTCCAGCACTTTATCTACTTTCCCATTGTGCACCTCAGGGTGCCCTTTGTCAGGGATCTTTGTGCCCGGACAAAATCTGGGATGACTTTATTTTCTGGAGAAAGCAAGTAATAATGTTTATAGTTTTCTATTCTTTATCCTTTTCCCTTTTACTTAATAGTATATAAAAATTGTTTTAGAGCCTCTTAATGAATCCAATACTTTATATAGTGCTGTAATTATTTTGATGCAAGTGTCTAAAACCACAGCCAATCTGTCTTTTACACTGTTTAAATGCAAGTGAAGCACTTATTTCCCTTGTAAATCTTCTGCTTTTCTAACAGAAACTGATTTTAAAATGGGAAGGAAAGGGAAAAAATAAGGTCATTGATAGTCTTACAAGCTGTCTGCAAAGCATTATTATAAAAATAATTGCATTTTCAGCTAATCAAAGGTGTTTTCAGGAGTACTTGTTCTGCAGGAATTATACATTCAGCACTTAGATGGAGCTTTCAAAAGCTGCATGCCTAAATCTTCCAAAGAGGCCAGGTTATGCTATTCAGTTCAATAGATTCTTCTTTTCCAAGCAAGCTTATACTGAGGGTTGTTTTCTGAGGTAACCCAGTCTCTTCCACACCTCTCAGTGCTGGTGCTCAGAGTGCCAGGGGAAGTCAGTGATGGAGTAATGTAATTTAATTAATTGGATAAAATTAATTGAATCCCATGTGATATCTGGCAGATGTTGATCAGCAGGTAGACAACCCAAAGTTCATATTCAGTGACTCTTTCATTATTTTTTGGGATTTTTTTTCCCCAAATGTTTCTATGTTTAACTCCCTCAACACTTGCACACCAGTACCAGAGCAGTCCAACACTCTAGAGAAACTCTATATGGAGAAACTCTTTGTTGTTTTCTGGATACATCTAGCCTTCATAATAATGCTGTGACAGGATTTTGCATGGCAGTAGCTCTGCAGTTACTTGTTCATTAATATTAATCAGAGATAAAACAGTAATATATGCTGATCAGAAGTTCATTTCCCTGTTGTTTGCTCTGTGATAGTCTAACAGCAATGATAATCTGAGCTTAACAGGCATTACAATGGAAATCCTCCAAATGAAACACAGAGATTAGTGACTTCTCAACAGTACAGCCATTTCCCGTGCTTGTTAAAATGACACTTCCCATAGAAAGGGGAGTATAAATTGAAGTTCAGTGCTGCCACTTGTTTCCCTCAAGAGTAGGCTTTGCTGACAGTCTGCTCAGTCCAAAATTTTAAGCCGTAAATCTGTTTGGACGATAAGATTTAATTTTATCTTTCTCATCCTAAACATCATCTTCAAATTAGCTTCTTTAGACAGGCTCCCAAGATTTGAGTTTTGCTTGTCCAAAGGGCCACGGCAGTAGCATCCTTTGCCATGCTACTTGAGATTTCTTGCTGTGCTGAGCAACTCCAGTGTTTCAGAGCCAGGAATATCTAATAACTGAATTGGAAAATCCCTTTCATGTGATGTTAGAGTATGAAGCAGATTATTTTTCAGAGACAAGGTAGTTTAGCAGAATTACTGCTCTCTGAGCTTTTACCTACTTCTAGTACAAGAGGATAACAGTCACATTTTGTCCTCTTTCATATGAGGCAAACTAGGAGAGCACTGAAAAATGGTGATCATTCCCTAGTGCTCTGCTCACAGTATTGTGAGAACTGTAAACCCCCCTGCTGGTTTCAAAAAAACCATTGAGCCCCTGGAGTAACTCCAGATGAAATTTATGCCTTATGGAGCATAAATTCCGTGCTCCACTTTTCCATGACCAAAGAAGCCTGAAAGGATGATCCTTCCTTCTCTTCTTCAGGAATAAGGCAAAAGTTATCTGTGGAATCACGGACCTGAAAACTGCAGACATCAGGAGGTGTAAAATCAAGTCCCTGTGCAGTGTCTCCAGGGTGCTGCCCTCGCAGGCTGTGTGCTGCTGGGGTTGTGTGAGCAGGAAGGGACCCAGAGGCTCTGCTCTGCTCCATGTGCAGCCCCCTCAGCACAAGGCCACGCTGCAGCCCTGCCCTGTCCTGCTCCAGTTCTTTGGTGTTTGGTGGATTTGTTTGTCCTCTGGAAAGTGAAGCCATAGACTCCAGGAAAGTAAATAGAAACAAGCAGAAATTCTGGTAGTCATATGAGAAATCAGCTGGAAACCTCTTCTGTAATGTAGAAGATCCTCCAGGTCTGGTTCTGGAGTTTTTTCTTCTTTTTAGCTTGGGTGGCTGAGGTTTTGTTTTTGTTTTTTATCATGCAGTTCCTTTTGTTGCAGAGGGACATCAGAGCTCAAAGACCTGCTTCCTGTCACTAAGCTTAGGGAAGCAGCTCCACAAGGGTAGATCTGTCTCCTCACTGGTTTTCAACACAGTTTTCAAAGTTCAGCTCTCAGACTGGTTTTCAAGGTGGGTGGCAAGAAATTAGAGGACTGGCTGTCCCAGCTTTAATCTGCCAGTTCATCTCCTGTGGAATGAAGTATTTTATAATGAATGTTCGTGACTTGCCTTACTCGCATTTTGTACTTCCTTATAAAAATATAGGACATATTTATTGCTAATTTATTAACAATTACTTTATTATACAGATTTAGCTTAAAATTACTAGCAGCCCAAAAATGTACTTTGCAGATACTTATTTAATAACTATTTCATTTAGTAAAATGTACCTAGAAATCAATTTCAAGTGCCTTTACTGAGGGCTGTGGGGAGCAGAAATGGAAAGACACAGTGTTCCCTTTGAGTGTTCTGGTCTCAAGATTGCTTTTTCCATGCTGGGGAATAGTGAAAAAATTTAAACCTATTAAGAATCCATATTCTTTTTTGCTGTATGAACTGACCCACAGAGGTTTTATAAGGTTATAGCAGGAATGATGAATGATCTTTCTTTTTATTTCTATATAATTATTTTTCTAAAAAAATGGATTCTTTCCCTTTGTTACAAGTTGTCCAATACTTAGGGCTTGCAAGGCTATTTCTCTTAAGTGGTTTGAATCAAAGAGCCCTGAGATATTTCTTTTTTTAATTGACATGAGTGCAGTACACGTGGAAAAAACAGTGGTAGGCAATTTCTTTGAGAGATCCCCACCTGTGTAACTCATGAGCTCTGTGCCAGATGAAGCATCCTTCCTTCTTCCTGTAAAGTTCTTCCTCACAGCTCTTTCTTTGTCATCCAGCCTGTTGCTACCTCCAAGAAGTTACCTGAACTCCATATTTCTGTCCCCCCACATAATTAACCATTCATGTCTTGAGCAAAGATCTCTTTGTAGATTTTTCTACAGACTCTGAACTTTAAAAGCAGAGCTTACTCAACTGTTTAATGAGGTAATAGGAACTTTTGACTCTCCAAATGCTATTTATTTGCATAGAGGTAAAGGGCTCTTATTACTGGTTAAAAAAATTGCTACTGCATGCAGCAATTTCCACCACAACAAGCTCTCTTTATGTATTGTCTCTGCCACCTGTTAGGAAAGGCAGGATTATAGATATGAAAATATTATGAAGTTGGCTTGAAGGGTTCCAGGGTATGACAAATGTTTATGGGACAGTTTTGGGATTTTTAAATATTTGTGCTGACAAATGCAACTGAATGAATAAATGAAACAGCAGTCCTTTTTGTAATGTTTGTGTAGGATTTGAACCTCTTTGACCAAAGACTAATGGTAAACATTAAGGGATAGGACTGTGCTGGATGCAGGGCTGGTTTCCTATGGCTAGCCTGTACTGATTTCTCCTTAAAAATATTTTTGTTTGTGGTGCTGCTGGTTTTTTGTTCTTGTATATTGCAGTTACTGCATCTCTGAATTTGCTGATTTTATATATAGTTTTGGAGCCAAGCTGCAAATTTACAGTTCTCACAGAAAGCAATGCATTTCCCGGTGAGAAAAAAAGACAGCACAGCAGCTCTTATGACAAACACAAGAATTTCAAACTCAAGAAGAGCTTTCCTTGACCTGCATGTTCTTAGTGTTCTTAAGAGCTTTGGAAGCAAGATAAGAGGCCTTTTCTAAAAACTAAGTCCCTGATTTAGCTGAAATACCTTGAGTTCTGACATTCTGAAGTACAGGTTCACTGCAATACTTTTCTCAAATCTCAGTCAAAGGAACATCACAGCACACCATTTATTAAACCTTTTTATGTGTGGAAAGGATATTTTTAGATTTAAATTATCTGTCCCTCATATCCCCTTCCTTGTGTATGAATCAATAAGTAATTTGAAAACTAAAACACCAGATCTGGTAGAACGGTTTGTATACAACAACTGTGACAAAAGACAGAGAGAATATGGCTTGGAAACAATCAGCCTGGAAAGCTGTGACAGCAGTTGCACCTAATTGATTTGATTGGGTCTCTGTTTGATGTAGGTTAGCACTAGGCTGATCCCAGGAAATTTTTCGCCTTTCATAGCGTGTATTTAACCTTACACACACGAGTAGGCTGCAGAAAGACAGGTTGATGTGCAGAGACTGAGCAGCAGGACAACGAGGAGTTCCCTTCCACAGGCACAGTTTCATCCATTACCTGCTCCCCAAAGCACATTGTATTTTTTACTGGCAACCTGCGGGTCAGGAGCCTCCAAAAAGGGGCAGGGATATGGATTAGTTCTGGGACTGCAGCTGCAGCACCCTGGTATTGCAAATCTCACACCCTCCGGATGATGGAGGAGCTCCCACCATAAAGTGGCTTAAAGATCACAAGTTTTAAAACGTAACAATGGATTCAAAGTCTCTTTTAATTTGTCTCTGCCTGGTACAAAGTGGATCAGCCTTCTGCTGACACTGTTTCTTTTTAAGTTTTCCTACAGGTCAGGCAAATTCAGAACGATTCAGTGGATTATTTTTTTTTAAAGAGGACAAGGTTAATGTATTTAACCACATAACTCAGAGAACTATTGCTTTGGGGGGGAATAAAACACAATTGAAAACAAAAAACCCCTCTGTTTCACACAGGTAGTAAAACAAACTTATTACATTATGGCCAATTCAGGACAATTTGTCTCAGTCATATAATGCAAAAATTTTTTGCAAATAACAAAATAGGAAACTACATTGCAAAGATTTCACTAACACAGAGAAGGAAAAGAATAAATTCAACAGAAGAGATGGCAGTGGTATGTCTGTGTTTAACCTGACAATTTTTCAGGATATCACAGAAGTCTCCTGTACCAAAATTGATTTGAATTAGCATAATCCCATTTTATCCATGAATTTACTATTCTTATTGCTGTCTCTCAGCCTGTCATTCATTAGTTCTGCTTAGGGAGAACTGGGTTTGGGACTCCTGATTCTGGATGCTATTGGATTATGCCTCTTTTACTTATTTTGGTTTGTCCCTGTTTTATGAAACAGACCATGAGGATGACAGAAAATAGCTGTGATCCCTGCCTGGCCCCAAACCTCTACCAGAGAGGGATTTTGGTCAGCCTTGCTTCAAAGGCAGGGTGTAGGTGTTCATGTTTATGGATTGCCTTGAGAGGTTCGAGATAAAAAGCTGAATGGAGAAAACCACATCCCATTTGTACCCTTTGTACTGGTCCTACAAGATCCTATTATGGGAATACACAGTCTTGAGTGGAGTCTACATGCAATTTATCTGTAAATGGAGTACTCCAGGTGGATGAGATGGATGCCCTACATGCAGATCACACCTGTGCCCTGGGGAAGCAGTGAGCAGGTTTTTTTTTTTTTTTCTAACCTTCTGCAGAATTCTTTTAGAGGCTTGTGGCTGTTTTTGTTTTTGCTTTTTTAAATCAAAATACAGCCTGAGCTGCATTAAAACGTTTCCCAGAAGAGAATGAATGTACAGTGCAGGTTGTGGGCTGCTTTTAGGTCTCTCTGTTCTTTGTGGGGAGCCCACAGAGTAACCTGTAGCATTTAGTACTGGAGCTTTATTCATGCTTTAACCAAGATGATGACAGTACACATGAGGCTGAAGAGCAAAAGAGAGAATGCACCAGCTTGATGTTGTTGGCCTTGAAAGGGATTTTACATAATGAGAAATGCAACCTTGGTGTTTATGAAATCCATGCTGAATTTATGCAATAGGAAAGCATTGTCAGAGTCTGGAGATGGATATGTTGGTCCACAAGATCACCTTTCTTTGTTTTTCTTTCTGAGAGCCTCTCTGTTTTTTTTTCTTTTCTTTTTATAGGAACATATTCAGCTCTGAGGTTGACTTGTGGGAAAAAATGTTGGAGGTTACATTACAATGGCAATAAGCTCACACATAATTTTTGATATGCCCATCCCAAGTCAAATCCCATCTGTGGTCACTGCAGCAGAAAGAAGGACTGTGTTAGTACAGGATTAATGGAGTTGACAGGTGGGGGAAATTTAGTTAGTGACATTTGTCATCAGTGGCCTGTAGGACTGTGGGGGGAGCATGGCATTGTTACATTCTCTGAAGAAAGCAGTAGATGCATTTTGTCAGTGTGATGGATTCAAAGGGCAAGGATAATTCAGAGATGCTTCATCTTTCTCTGCTGTGAGAATTTTTAAAGCCCCTCAATGAAATCTGACATAATTTTTGGTCTACATTATTCCAGGGAGAGATGCTTGATCTGGGATTCTTTGTCATAGGAAGTATAGTGACTTTAATTCCAAAACAAGCAAAAAGTAGATTTAGTGATGGTAAAAATAAATATTGTGGGTGAGTGGGCTACTCTTACTGCTTTTGTCAGTCTCATTCCCATTTAATTTACAAAAGGCTCACATTGTGTTTGTGTTTTGTTTTGCCTCTTCTGTACACTTTAACACATTTGTCCTGGAGTCTGATTCTGTAAATATCTAGGGAATGATCAGGGATGTAGAATTTCCCTTTCTGTGATTCAAATATTACAATCCACAAGATGCATTTGCAAAAGATAACACACAGCTGTGACACAAAAGGATCCATTTAAAATAAATATGGGGTAAAACTCTCTTGTATTGAGAAGAGAAATAAATCAAGTAATGACAGATTTTAGGTGTTATTAGTGCTTCCACTGACTGCATTTGGCTTTGTTTTGTTTTTCCCAATCAATATTCTTCTGTAAACCCAGGAAGCACTTAGAAGACACACTTGCTGCAGCTAGACATCACCTTCTGTTAAGTGTGCAAGTGGCTACTCTTTGCTAACAGAGATGCTAATAAACAGTTTTACTTCCTCATACAGAGTTTAATTCCTCTATTTATTTGTTTTGTAAGTAAATTGTATTTTAGTGGCCTCACAATAAATCCAGGCCTGTTTGAACAATCCATGCTGATTAAATAATACACTGGGAAATTATTAGCACAGCTGGCATATATTAGTTTTGAGACTGCTATGGCTTTAGGAACTTGGACAAGTCTTGTTTGAGGTGATATGTTGTTCTTTTAGTTTAAATCTGTAAAGCTGCTATCAGAAAGATTAAACCTGTGCACAGAATAATAAGGTGGAAGAATTATGGTGAAACTTAACACCAGGTCAGAAATGAACCTCTGGCCCCCTTTAAAAATTCTTCTTACAGAACAGTTGTAGAAGTGTGAAAATGCCCTGTTACCTCCTAGGCTGGGTTTTGCTACCACCTATCACCACTTTTTCTTTTCCAATTATGATCTCCTTACCACAATTATCCTTTACTAAGAAAGCTTAGTGACTGGCATATATTCTCTATTTCCTCCCTTTCCTACTTTGCACATCAACCTGCATTCACCATTCTGTTGAATTCAGCACAACCATGAGTGAAAAACAGTCGTCTTGGGAAAGCAGTGCTGATTCTCTCAAATCATCACATGGATAGCTCTTTTCCACCCATCTTCTTCAAAGCCACAAAAATATGTGATTGTTAGGACTTTTGAAAGCCAAATTGTCCTCCTGAGGAGGCTCTTTGCGAATGACTTGGACACCATCATTTTCTAGAGTTCACTGAATCCAACATTTCAAGGGTTTCTGGGATTCCTGCTGGGGTGATGGAGGACAGACTGGGTCTCTGCAGACTCTTGTTTGAAGATGTCAAGCTTGAGGATGAGTGTTAACATTTTGCTTGCTGATGTTAAATCCCGTGTTCACAAGAGGATGGGGTTGCACTCCAGAAAGCACAACCCTCTGCCTCAGATTTGTTTGCAAGCTTGCAGCCTGGCAAAACAAATTCAGTTGGTGAGAAATCTACAGGCATTTCTCCTAGAACATAGCACAATTTATTTTTAAAAGCACTTATATTTCCCTAATGTCCATAACTCTTAACATATGTGGGCAGTTCATCTTCAGTTAGATGAAAATCATTGTCTAACTGAGGCCATTTTTTCTTCTCCTCCTTTCTTTCTTCCTTTTTCTTTTTTTTCTTCTTTCTTCCTTCCAGTGAATTACTAGCTGGCAGCCTGCCTATGCTCCCTTGTGCTCTGGGTTGAAGTTCAAGAGTGCCCTAGAGTTGCTTAGCTGAATTGCTGAATTAATGACATCCAATATGACCTGTTAGTTTGAGGGTGAGAGAGGGAATTTTCCAAGATGATGTATACCAAGCAAGCTCTGTTCTTATGTAAGTGCCCCATTATTATCTAAATTAAATGGTTATAACATCCTGGCTTTAAAAAAAGTACCCCATTACTGTAAGTTAAAGATTATTCCTTCTTTCTATCTCTATTACTGGGAAATGCTCAAGAACTTCCCTATTGCAGACCTCGTAGGCTCATAAAGTGCAACTTTTCATGACTCAAGGGAAAAGGTGCAAGGAGTGAGCCAAAGGAAAAAATTATGCTCTTCTATTTTAACATATTCTTTTCCTCTCTGTGAGGTGCTGGCTTTGTACATTTTCAGTATGATATAGGTTATGCACTGGAGAAGGGGTGTCAAGTGTCAATCTTAGTGTCATCCAGAAAATACTTTCCTTTTAAATTTTAGGGAGAAAATCAGTAAAGAGAGAGAGAGAGGGATAACTGATAGTTTTATTTTATTTTATTGTCATATATTTATATGACATTCAATGCAATGGCAGCGAATGATTAGAAAGTCAAGATTTCAGTAGCAATCAAGGTCCCAGCTTTAGAAGAAATATAAATCTGTCTTGGGAATGCTGATCTGGAGTATTTGCATAGACATAAGTGAAGTATGATCGTTCTGTGGGGTGGCAAGTTATTCCACTTCAACTGATAGAAGAGAATTGCAACACCTACAGCATGTACCTGCTTTTTAAAAAAAATTCATTGTGAATCACCCCATAACAACATTTGTACAAGGATTTGTAAAGTTCTGGCTAAAGTTTCTGGCTGGGATTTTGAAAGATGGGAGTCAGAAAGGTGTTGTTCTCAAATGTTAGGACTTCTTTTTTTTTTTTTTTTAATTTATTTTATTTAATTGAGGCACTTACCATCATATAAATTCTGTCCCAACAAGATTCTCCGTCTTATCCCATCTGTGAGTGAGAAATGTCTTTTTCCTATGAAGTATTGGTATCACTTCCCTGTGCTTTGAGTTTGACCACAGAATGTCTTTGCAACATGAAAAATTAACCCTACAAGGTGTGCTGTCACAGTGTGTTATAAATAGTCTGCATGTATTTCATGAAAACCTTTGTGAAGACTTTTTCTCTGACACTTCCTGTGAAACTTTTTTTGAAAGCCAACTGCAACTTAGCAGTGGTTTTATCCTAAATCTGTAGAGATTCTGAGATCGACCAGTTCCATTTTTCCATTTGGGAGAATGTTAATCTGCTTTTATCAGGCGTGCATAGAACACAAGAAGCATAAAAACATGCTCTGGGTCTAGGCAGGCAGATGGCACTTTTACTCAGTTCAGCAGAGAGGGACTAGAATTTGCAGCTGTGGAAGGGAAGGTTTGTGAATTGGTGGCTTTTTCTATACGGTCAAGTGACAAAAACTCCATTGCTCAAAGGCAACCCTTGCTGCTCAGAAATCCCTGCCCTGCATTTTCATGTCCTGAGGAGGATGAGTTGGTGGCAAATCAGAGTGGAGGAGGTCCTAGAGTGCTGCATATTACAATCAGGGAAATTTAATGTCATTGTGACTTTTTTCTTTTTTTTTAAATTGTGTGTGTGTGTATATATGTGCATGAGTAAATGATAATAAGAGATAGTAAAGTAAATTAATGAAGGTTTAGTAGGTTGTAGTTTTCCACCAGGCCTTACAGATACTCAGTCTCCTACCATGGCTCTCATTAACAAGTCTTTGTTATTTTAAGTGACAAAGCTTTGATTAGGTACAGAAGAACTTCACATTATCTGCTCAATGTGAAAATAATATGGCTGAAGAGCAGCCACATGATTGAACACATTATCTCTCAGAACAGATGCAAATTTGATTCTTTCCTTGTGTAATATATGTGTTTTGTATTCCTTTGCTTCAGTTATTTCAAAAAGATATTGAAGTAGCTCTAGTGGTCTGTCTTTTCATCTGCCTATCTACATTTTCTGACTCTCATCACAGTAATATTTGATAATAGGATCTGACTTAAAACTCCCTGATTTAAAAGACATCTTTCTCTTAGCTCAGAGGCTTCCTGAGCAGCTCCTTCAGCCAGCTGCAGGGACTGAAAAGACCCAATTCCTGTAAACACAGCAGAGCCCAGAGTCCCACCAAAGCTCCGTGCCAATCAGGCTGTCAAATTCCAGCTCAAGAAAAATTGTTAGAAATCATGAAGCTCTATATCTCTCAGGTGAGCTCACTGTTTGTGTGACAATGTTGAGGTTTCTGTCTTTGCTGCTTTAGCATCCTTAGAGGATAAAAAAGGATTTTTTAAAAAAATCTTTTATGAAACAAAATTGAAAAAAATCTATCAGAAACACCACACTGTACATCCAAACAAGCTTCACTGACCTGCCTCTACCCTCCCTTCTCCTTTTTAATCATACAGAATAAAATGTTATGGTGAAAATTAAATTCAGCAGAATGCTTTTTTGATAGAGCAATCAAAGTATTTAATGTCAAAACTGCTGAAGCAGGATGCCTTGAGATTGTTAGACTTTCCTCCCCAACACACAGAGATACACACACATTTACTTATCCAATTACAGTTCCAGAAAAATCTAGCTGATTTTGCAACAGGAGATAGTTTCTTTAAGGAAAATTGTTTGGATTGTGGATATTTCTTCTCCTCCTCTAAGTAGCTCTACTCAGACTGTGCAGGGAAAAAAAAATGTCTTAACTTCCCCTTGAGTAATTGAGCTTGTTCCATGAGATCAAGCCCAACATTTATGAAAAGCTAACATTTATCATCAGTTTTAGACTCTGCATGGATCTGTGTGTCATTTCCTTAGAGAAACGAAGCAAAGGGAGGCTGAGGGAGCTCAGGAGAAGTAGGGGCCAAAGGCATTAACATCAAGTGCATGAAAAGCCTGACCTCAGAGGGGCATCTCCTTGCCATTCAACCAGTGACATTCCTGCTTGGCTTCTGGGGCACGAGGGCTCCAAAGTGAGCAGTAACACTTGAACTCCTCCACCTTCTGTCCACCACTGCAGAGAAGGTTCACTCCCTACAAATTTTCCTTAGAAGCCTCCCATGTGCGTGCTCTCCTCAGCTCCAGGGGGAGAGACTTATTTCCACCCAGGAGGAGCAGTAAGCAGCATTTCCCACCACCACACACACAGATCTACCTGGGGTCTGTGTCATCTTTTCTGATGCATCCAGGAATGATTTTGTGCCATGGTTTTCTTACCAGATCCATGGGTTGGGAGTAACAACAATGAAACCGTGACTAATAGATGTTCCACCTTACAGCTTTTTGGTCTCAGTTGCGTAATTGGGGTGGTTCTCTTTTTCTTCCTCTTGAAAATAAATCTGTAGCTTGCCCTGGACTTAAATATTTTTATGTCTGAGGCACTGTGCATTTAATGTATGCTGCTAAGTGCTCGATGCGGGGGAGTGGCAGTGTGAGTCACTGGAAGGTTATGGTGTCATCTATGTACCTGCTCCTTTTGCTCTCTCTTTGTGTCTTGCAATTATTTATAATGTGTACAGAAAAGCTTGGGGAGCAATTAAGCTACTCCATTAAAGTAAATAACATAGATTTTGTTTGTGTATCTTATTTAAATCTTTGAAATGTAAAATAAAGAGACAGCTTAATGGCTACAATGTGCTTTGAACACAAAGCTCAACTAATAAGACACCCCCTAATCACTGATTTTAAGGAGAATTAAACCTGGCTATTAATAAACTAAAATAGACTTTAACCTTACTTGATGTGGTAGAAATCTCATTTTGCTGGTAATCCAATACACACAGGTAAATTTTTCTTCTTTTCTTTGATTTACTTTGAGGGCAGGCAAATTAATTTTCCTTTCTTCTGGTCAGAGCAGTCACATTAAACAAAGCAACTTCCTGAAGTCCAGAATTTTGAATCTGCTTCCAAAAGAATTGATTTTTTCCAAACCAATGCATTCAGTGTGACTGTGAAATCGAAAGATCATTTTATTCTCACAGATCTAATTTGGGCTGCTGGTTGCTATTATGAAGGTATCTTATCACTAATCTTTTCTAAACTGCAGCTGATATGGTTAGCAGCTATTACAAACGTCAAGAGCCTCCATACAAACACACAGAATAAGGGGTCCTGAAAGAAATCTTAAAAGAAAGCTCTGACTTTGCCTCATTCACTTTCATTTCACCTTAGAGAAGTTTCTAAGCACATACTTCTCCAAAAATCAAGGGAGTCATAAGCAATTTTTAGATTAAGGATGGATTCATATACATACAGTTGCTTTCCAATGGCATAAAATTTTTGGGGTTCAAAAATTCCATTATCATTTTTATTCTTACAAAGTCCTTTTCATCTGCAAATAAAAGTACATCTCTGTCTCTCCTAGTAATGCAATAAATATTACTTAATTCACATATGCCTGAAATTTGAAGCATATTAAAAGATACTGTGAGCCCCCAAGTATTGTGGGTAAACACTTTTGAAATCTACAAAGGATCAGAATATAAAAAATTCACCCAGGACTACTAAATTCTTTGCAAATTTTGATTTCTCCTGCCTGCATCAATTAATCCTGAGGACAGGCAGAGTCTTGGCCTTTAAAGACCTTGGCTGGTCAAGAATAATAAAGGTCAGAAATGAGGAGATTGGCCAATCTTCATTAGCACTGCGCTGAGTCATGCAGATCTCTTACATTAACAACCAGGACTGCTTTTCCATCCGGATCTGTCTGTGGGTCAGCTCCAACCTCTTCCATAGCCAACCTGATGTTAAAGCTTAAAAGAAAATCTATTCTACAGAAAGGCTCAATAAATACCCCCTTTGCCTTTTGTGGATCTCGGTTTATGTCCAAGTGGAAGGAGAATAAGTTTAGCCACTTCTACTATATTACATGTTGGTTTTAAGTGCCTTTGTGATTACTCACATTGCAAATAAAATCCAGGCATTGTTCCAGGCTGGTATAAATCCTGAAGTGTGTCCTGTTTAGCTAAGACTTCTGTCCCAGATTCATCCCTGCCACGTCTCTTCAGAGAGAAAACTCCTCTGATAATCCTTGTGCAAGTCTGGTGGGAGCAGGGCTGGGACAGGTCCCTTTGGGACAGGAATCATGCACCACTGCAGCAGCCACCAGTCTGAGTGTCCTTTCTGCAGAGAAGGAAACAGCATCTAATGAGAACATAAGGGAACCTCAGCTTTGCACCTGAGAGGTGCTGTACCACTAGAGAGCTGGAGTCAGTGGTCCCAGAGCCCTGGGCAATAGCAGTGCCAAGTGTTTTCTGTGCCTAAGCCCAGAAGGGCTCAACAGGCTGGTCCTGCTGGGAAAGGGTACAGCAGAGAGGGCATACAGACAGGCACAAAAAAAATCCCACCACTGCTTCAGACACTGTCTTGAGAGGAAATTTAAAAAGTTTGAGGCTGTTTTCCCCCTCATGTTAAAATTCTCTGCATCCTTTCACACAGCAGCACTTTCTCCACTTGGCTGCATTGCTTCTCCTCTGCTTGGGTGTTGGTGTATTTAAAAGTTAATGGGATATTAGGTTGAAAAGGGAGGAGGGGGAAGAAGAAGGGGAAAAGGGAAAAAAAAATCCAGGAACAGATTTTGAAATCCAAATCCTATTCTCAGACTGATTTTTCTCTTTGTTTGCTCAGCTGCTTTTCACAGCCGCCTTACTGGCACAGACAAATCTGAACAGCTTGCAGAACAAAATGACAGGAAGATGGAAGGATAATGTGTGTTTAAATATCATTGACCAGCCGCTTTCTTGGCACTGTCAGCATGGGGAAAGCTTGTTATATACTGCCTCCTTTAATCATTTGAGACAGGGCTTTTTCTCCTGCCTATCTATCAAGAGGAGAGAGGATCTTCCTCTAGTTGTGAGCGGCAGTGACGGACAGGTGAATTATTAAAATTGTTTGCCAGAGACTTTCCTTGTTATTCTTATTTGTGAAGTTCCCAGATGATGTGACCCATGATATTTTTAGTCTGCTGAAAGTTTGACCCACTCAATCACATGCAAACTGCCTGTGATCACTGAATGGATTTGAATTTGAGAGGTTTTTAAAAAGCACAGTGAAAGGGAACAATTTTGGTACCTGGAGCCCGGAGAAGCAGAGCAGAGAGGAGCTGGTGGAAGGCTGATAATACACAGCCTCCAGTTAATGAACTTGCTGCCAAGAAATTCATCATCTACTGTCTCCCTGGGACAGTGATATGTGTCAAAACAAAAATCATACACCTTTGGTGAAAGCAGACCTTTGTTACAGCTAGCATCTGAAATGATTAAAATTTAAGCACATCACGGATGGAGATAAAGAGAAAAATGGCTCTTCCCCTTAATTGGACATTGTGTTTTTTCTCGCTTCCTGATGAGGGATGTTGTTTATTTCCTCAGGCAGATTTTGCTATGTGTGTTTCTTGAGAGTGTGTGTGTGTGTGTGTGTGTGTGTGTGTGTGTAAACCCTACATGAAAAGCTGGGATGCCTGGCTGTAAATCAGGGATCACTGGTTAAAGGTTGCACAAAGATGTATCATTTCTCTGCCTTCAGACCAACCTGAAGGTAGGGGTTTTCTTCTGATTTAGTCTTGGAGCCAGCTAAAATTATAAAGTGCTTCTTTCTGGGTCACATTTCTGGAGTAAGAGACATTGTAACCTCGAGTTTATTGAAAGAAATTGAGGCGTGGAGAAATGGTTCACAATTTCATTTTTAAAATAAATGAGGCTACCGATTTTGAGTGCAGCCTGCCTACCTGGAATTTGCATCTGAGGCCCTGGACTGATCTTGGAGGCTTTCTATTAATGAGGAAAGCATTCCAAGAGAATGACTGGCTTAGCCATAAAAAACCCCTCATCCTCCATCTATCACAAGGCAATCCCCAGATGCTCTGGCAGGAAATAGGGTAAATGTGCAAAAAATCCAAGTGGCTACTTCAGAAATTAGGGTCACCACAATTTCCTACTTAAATGGCCACGAAAATTACTGTATTTTATTTTTTAAATTGAAAGAATGAGTAATTGTGTGTAAGTGCATCAGTCTGTGAAGGTGGAGGCATTCTTTCATAATCTTTTTTTCATCAAATATTCCCTCAAAAAATCAGTTTTAGGTAGATTACCAGCCTCAAATGTCAACCTGAAGCATTAAAGCAGCTGAACAGAGATGGTCTTACCCCTGTCTACACTAAAGCAAACATTTTAAGTAAAAATATCAGCCTGCTTCAACAGCTATCTGTGCTTAGATAAAGCACTTAGGAAGCCTAATGTTAAGGGTATGCTTATGTAATTTGCTGAATGGGGGACTAGATGCTGTAAAAGGCATATGGTACAGGGATGTAAAGTGGGTAATAACAATAATGAACATTTACATAGCCTTCTGCACTCTCAGAAGGGTGTAGGAGCTGTAAGTATAGAGCACCAGTGACAGCAGGAGATATGAAAATGCAGGGTAGGTTTGCCTGGTTAAATCCTACCTCCAGTTACAACCTCGGCAAATGCAATCAAGCTGGATTTACTAACTAGGCAGGAAGAATGATTCAGCCCAGGGTATTTTATGCAGGCAAAGGGGTGTTTCAAAACTAAAGACCTCCTCTCCTTTATTATTAGTGATTTCCATTTTCCTATTAACTTAGTGCAGAAAATATTGCTTTACTGTGATGGTGTTCTGAGCTCCAAATTAGATCGATCAAATCAAGGCAGCCAAAGATTGTATTCCTGGCCCTGGAGACTGATTTACACAAATCCACAGAGGAAAAAATCTGGAAATAAAGGAGGGGGAATAAAAAACAACAGAAATTTTTAAGGATATAGATACATAAATTTGTTTCCTTCTGGACAAGTGACTGTATGCACCTAGCCTTAGAATCAGCTAGTCATTAACTTCTTTAAAAAAACAAATTAAGCCAAACAAAACCAACATCAATCCCACTGATGTGTGACAAACAGGCAAAGGAATGAGGGTTTGGCAGGATGCCAGGCAGCATCAGAGAAGCTCTAGGAAAATGAGATTGAAATTAAAGGAGAAGTTTGCATTAGAAAAGTACCTCATTCACAGGCCCAGTTTGGAGAGCATCCCAAAGTGGAGCCTGGGAGTGGTTTCAGGGAGCCAAGCCCTGGGAGGTTCATAAACAGCTTCTCAGTCTAGCTGGATGCTGTGACTGACTCTCCTCATGGAAATTAAATGAGACAGCTCACAACAGCTGCTGCTGGCCATGGCTTCAGGTAGGGTACTAGGGCAGACCACTGAAGTTTTTGTGAAAGCAAGAGCTTGTGAAAGCCTGAAACAGAGGGGCCAATCCATACAGCTCCTGTTAGAAGGAGAGGCTCCTCTTTGAGCCAGTATCAAACTTGCCACACTCACTGATGGTTAAATGTCTAAAGTTTAAGCTCCTTGTATGACATTCTGGAGCAGTTCTGGCCCCTCTCTCCCTTTTCATTTGAATCTCATTTGCTAATCCACCTTCCAAGACAGATGCTTGAAGTTCAGCAGTACCAAAATGGGAGTAATATTTGAGTTTGAGGCATTAAAGTCTTAGTTTCACAGTGTAGCAAAAAAGAGTGAAAACACTGCTGGCAGCCCTTCTGTCTGCCCAGCATCCTTAAGGGTAATAGGGCTTTGGGAAGTGTTCCTGTATTCCTGTTTGAAGGACACTATAGAAGACAAAGGACTGCACAGCTCCATGCTGTGCTGGGCACATTAGTGAAAAATATATACACTGATTGTTATTAAATACATAGAGATTGTGTCTGGCTCAAAAATGCTGCAGCCTTCAAATTGTTTGGAGGTTGGAGATTATTTTGGGAAAGTACTCTGTATACTTGCTCTTTTGCTCTTCTTGAGGTTTCTGGCCAGGGTCAGAGTCTCAAGAGCAGTCCGCATGGATCCTTTCTTCCTTCTAGCCTTAGGGTCTGTCCCAAAATACTGCACTGAATTTATCAGACAAAATCTGTTTTGTTTTGTAAATAATAGGCTGTATCTGTTCTAAACATTAGCGTGAGGAAATGTTCCCCTGCCAAGTAAAAGGTCTTTTAGCGGAGATACCATGTTCAGCAAAAGCGTGAGCTAAACCTACCCATCTGAACATGCCCTGGGAAAGAGAGAGGGGGAACAAAGAGAGGAAAGATCTGCAGACCTTTAGATCCCCAGCATCATTGTTAGTGAAGCTGTGAAATTCACAGCAGCTCAGCAATGCCAATATCCCCAGAAAAGGCCACTGATCCAGCCACTGCCATGGCTTAGATGGAGCCACCACCAGCTGCACTTGAGACACTGACAACACACTTGTGCCTGGCAAGCAGAGAACCTTTCTGCTGTGATTTGATCTCTCGTCAGCATGGAGGAAAATTTTCCAGAGGCAATAAATTAATTAATCAGGTTAACCCTGAGACATCTAATGACAAGCATTATTGTACTTAACCACCAGCAAATCTGGCAAATACTAAATAGCACTTGAGTTCTGTTTCTTTAATGACTGTTTTAAAAAAGAAAACAAAAACCAAAAATTAAGGAGAGTTAATTATGTCAAGTTAACAACATTTAATTAAAATGGAGGGAAGGGGTAGCTGTAATTTGCAACCACCACAGAGAGGAACCAGATAGGAGACTATGTGCAAACCTGTGATGGACTGCAGCTTTTAATTAAAATTGCAGTTCTTTAAGATGTTCTTTAAGTTCTTTGTCAGATGGATTCTGGTTAATTGCTGTCACTCCTGCAATATTGCCAGCAGGATTCTTCAGTGGCTTCATGTTTTTAATAGAAATCTGAGTGTCAAGGGACATCTTCATGTCAGGTTACATGCTGGATCTGTCAGGTGAGGTCCCCATCCCTCTCTGAGTGTGAAACTGCATGTGAATAATGGTACTGTAGCTGTCTTTCTCTTGGGAATGTACAAGCTCTAGACTGGATGAAAGAGACGCTTCTGGACAAGCAAGTTCCATGTCCTTTCATTTAGGGACTGATATTTCAATTATGAAGGCAAAAGACAGTTTGCACTTTGTCGAGATACTGATGCTCATAGATCTGTTGGAAAGATTTTGGCAGTGATGGGTTGACCCATTAATTCACTGTCAGTTCTTGGTCATTTCTCTTCACTTATCCACATCCCTTTATCATCTGCTGGGAAATAACAATCCATACAGCCTTATAATGGTGTTTGAGATCTGCGCATAAGAGCATTGTGGTAAAATCAGCACAGCTACAATGTCCTACTGGCATATACACACACAAATTGTGAGGGAATCAGGTAAATTCACGGCAGTTCATGAACAATTTATAGTGTCTGGAGAAGTCAGAGATGTCAAAGGTGGTGTTCAGAAATTTATTCACAAAGCAGTAGTAAAGCACAACAAGGCAAGAGAGAGATGGCATCTGCTTAATGCTGAGAAACAGAGAAATGACACTCATTAAATTCACTGTCTGCACATGTGCATGTACCTACTTGTGCTAATACATTGGTTTTGTTTCCTAAACTACAAACATACACATGCACACACAAATTTGGAAAAAGTTAATTTGGGATTCAGAAAATACATCATTGATTTGTTAATATGATTGTCCTAATTCAAAACAGTCAGGCAAAATCTGAAATTTGCCTCATGGTGTCTTTCATTAGAGGTGACAGGAGTCCATGTTGAGTTGTCACTAGTAGTTTGGTAGGTTTTTATATAAATATCTTAGAAGTTTTGTCTTCAATGGCCCTGAAACCTAGTTTTCTGTCACCTGTCTCTGTGTTCTCATACTTTTACCTCCTTGGTGTCCCATTATCCACAAAGGAAAAAAAGGTGGGATTCTACAGAGTTTCATATTCTTCTAACTGTGATGGAACAAAAGAATTTTCTTGTTGCCAGATGATGCAGGAGAAGTATATTCAGTTGTTGCTCTACCACACTTAATTACTTTATTTCTCTGTGAATCAGGACACTTCTATGAAACTATACTATTAGAGTTACCCCCATGTTTTGTTTTTTGTTTTTTTTTTTTTTTTTTTTTTCATTCTTAAAAAAAAAATTTTTTTAAAATAAAAAAAAAAAAAAAAAAAAAATTTT